>NW_020449641.1:3683402-4157960 GCF_003343035.1 Apteryx rowi | reverse complement strand
CCGCGCCCCCCCTTGGACACAGCTGCGGCCGGCGGACCTTTGCAAGCGGGGCAGCCGCCTCCCGGATTTACAAGGCGCGGGGGGCGCTCCCGGCCCGGCCTCGGCTCTGGCACAAACCCGCCCGCGCCGGGATTTGCAGCCGCGCTGCGGGGCGCTCCCCGGGGACAGACACATGGGCAGCGGGGTCCGGCGGCCGGCCATGGTTGTTAGCCTCGGCGCCCTGCTCCGCCTGGCCGGCTGAGCCCTCCCCGGCGCCGGGACTCGGGGCTGCAGCGTGTTAATCGGGGCGTCCCCGTCGCCGTCCCCCCGGGGCGCGGGGCGCAGCGGCGGCTCGGCCCCAGCGCGCCCGGCCCGGCCCGCCGGCGCCCCCCGGAGCGGCGCGGGGGGCGCGGGGGGCCCATGAGCGGCGATGGCAGCGGCTATCGCCAGCTCGTTGATCCGGCAGAAGCGGCAGGCGAGGGAGTCCAACAGCGACCGGGTGTCCGCCTCCAAGCGCCGCTCCAGCCCCAGCAAGGACGGGCGCTCCCTCTGCGAGAGGCACGTCCTGGGGGTCTTCAGCAAAGTGCGCTTCTGCAGCGGCAGGAAAAGGCCGGTGAGGAGGAGACCGGGTGAGTACCGCGGGCCGGGGGGAGCCGCTCCGCGGGAGGGGCCCGGCCCGCCGCCGCTGCGGAGCCGGGCGGTTGCGCCGCGGCGCCCGCCTGCCCCGGGGCTTGGCCCGCTCGGATGCCTCCTGCCGTCCGGGGAAAGGGCTGCTCCGCACTTAACTTTTGCCTGGGTCCTGGCCGGCTCTCCTCGCTCAGGCTCGCCGGATCGATGGGCACCGACGTGCGGCCAGCATCCCCTCAGCCGCCGCCGGGAAGCGCGAGGAGATTGGGTCGCCAGGCAAGAGAGACGCCGGAGAGACCCAGCGGCTTAATCCGTGCTAGCTTAACCCAGAATCGTATTTTTCCACCTCCCTGTAGATACTCTCGAGCTTTTAAATAGTCTGCTCTTATTTTCTGCGTAGTGACAAGGAAATCGATAAGCTGAGGATCAGTTAGAATTGTGGCCATTTGATAACTAGATCCATCAAGTGCTACTTCTTGAGCAGAGTTGTACAGGGAATCTTGTTACCTTAGAAAGCTTCAAAGGTGGTAGCTGCGTGACTGTTGCACTTGATATTTAGCTTGCAAGAATCTAAAAAATGCATTTTGGGGCAGTCTTTTTTTCCCTTCATTTTTTCCTTTTTTTTTTTTTTGTGTGTGTGTGTGTGCTCAGACTTTGTTTCTTGTGGAAAACTTCAGCCTTGCAATACGTGTTGCTTGCATTGCCACAATGAAGTCCCACCAGCCACAGCTTAAATTCCGAGTGGTGCTTTGTGCTCTCGGCTCTCCTTGGTGGGCATGAGAACTCAGTACCTAGCCCCAATAGGCCCTCCATGATTTTTTTAATGGAACTATTATTTACTTCTTCCTTTTTTCTTTTTTTCCTCATTGCTATAAATCACCACTAAAGTTAAAAAAAAAGGAGGGGGCAACAAACAATGAGTTGAGAAGCTGCTATGAACAGGTATTTTTCTCAGGTATCTGTTGGTATCATATTTTAAAAAAAAAGGATACTCCATTCACTCAGTTCTTAGGGATGTGCTATCAATCTTTTTCTTGCCTGTGTAATCCTCCCATGTTTCCCACATATATTAATGTATTGCTTGTTGATTAATCTTTTCATGAAGCCTCTTCTCCACATCTGAAATCTGTCAGTCACGACTGCAGCAAGGTGTCAGAGCTAGCTGGGTACTCTAACAGGCAGCTGCTTTTCTGGTCTGTAAGTTGAGGTATTTGACCTGTACTCAAGTGAGGAACAAAAAGAGATAGGGGGAAATTCTCTTATCACAGAAGACCACTTACTGTTGTCAACAAAAGGGAAAGAATAATTAATCYGTTGTATTGCTGTCAGCATCCCTGATTCACAGACTGTGGGGCAGGGACTATATTTAGCTAGCAAAATGCTTCAAGATCTGGAAAGCACGGGTTAGGCTGTGAAAACCAAACTCTTTAACTGTCTGTCTTAAGGCAGTTACCAAAAGAGGATGCAAATTTGTGGCAGCTTGCTGGGCCACCCCCTGCATTAGTTACCCTGTGAGCCCAGAACCAAAAGATGGTTCTTGCCCTGAAAGCATGGTTGTTTTGTCTCAGGAATTACTCTTTGTAGGGTCCAGAGCGGGATCTGGGAGTCTCACTGCTTCCTGCAGTCAGACTGATCATGTCCTTTTTCATCCCTCTTTCCTCCTGTCTCCACCTGCTATTAAATGATGTCCCTCAAGCCAAGGATTTAAAGGAGTGTGAAGTCTAAACTTGTTGCCTAGATTTTAAGATGCTTCATCACATTAAAGTCTGAGTGAATTTTACAGCAGAGTGTGGGTGGTGAGTTTTTTTATTGTTCCTAGCTGCACAGGTCCGATTCTGATTCCTTTGGACTCACTGAAAGCCTGCGAAGAATTGCTCAATTCTAAGAATTGCCTCAACTTGCCTAGACTTTCATGCTAAGGAAGGTGTTCAGTAAGTTACAGACCAAAGTGATTTAAGGAAGTCTTTTTATTGACCTAAAAGAAGGATTAATGCCCATGTAAAAATAGAGCTGTCAATCACTTGTAACCTGTACTGTATTCATTTTACAATATTATAGAAGTAGAGGAGTTGTTTTTAAAAAAATGTTGAGTGTCCTTTCCTAGGCTGTGGACTGTGCCTGCTTTAATTCCCTATATAAATCTTTAAATAGAGAATTGTTTCACTGGCACATCATATTCCTGGAATAAGGTGTGCTGTTCAGAAGGCAGCGTGCCACTCGGTTTGCTGCTACTCAGTTTGTTTATTCAGGGAGTATATTGTGGCCAGATAACTTATTCATTGCAGAGTCGCTCTTGTGCATAGAATATGATATGCAAATGAATTGAAACTGGTTTAAAGAAATGTGCATACATTGTGCAGTGATCCACAACCTCAGTGATTATGTTGACTTAATGATATGCTGGCTCAGTAGTTTGTAAGTCAGTGAAAGGAATGTGAGAAACATCCATGTTCGAAAGAGGTAGAATCCCATTTGGAAATGGTACATTGCCAAGGCAACTATCTTTACCTTTTTAAACGTGACCTTGTTTTATGGCTATAGGGAATAACTGTCAAAATACTTAGCGTTCACAGAGTGATTTTCATCTGCAGCACTCAACAAGCTTTACCAAATGGAGAAAATTCTCCCCATTTTACAGATGGTGAAACCAAGGCATAGACCAGTTACCTGACACAGAGACCTAATTCCTGATGCTTGTTCCAGTGCATTACGCTTTGGGCCACCCTGCTGCAAGTGAGATTGCAATGCTGCAATGGTGGAGTTGTAACAACTGGCACCATTGCAGAAATGTAACTCTGATGGTGCTATGTTTCCTTTGTTCTTTGCTTTTGCTTTGAAGCTATTTTTTTTTTAAGCAATCGTGTGAGCTTATGTCAATTAAGTAGTTTTTAATATGTGACGCAAACATTGCTGTAACTAAAATCTTTAGTAAAGATGTGTGTTAGCAGAGTTATATTTTGCACTGGTTGACACCTTGTGCTCCGCCTCACAGCTTGTGCAAAGCGAGAGTGAAATGCTCCCGCTTACGAGTGTGAATGGAGAGTTCTCATCTGGTAGAAATTCACACTCACTTGGCAGTGGGCATGAGTAATTGCAGGTTGTAGAGAGCTATGGGGAACCAGGTCCATGCAGGGACATCTTGTATAATCAAAGCTGTCAGTGCCTAGGGAAAGCAGACTGCAGAAACATCTCGTTTCTCAGTTGCAGTAAGCACCATGTTGTAAAACCGGCACTTGTTTCGTCTGGCTTTTCAATGGGCAAAGGCAGCACTCTCGTGCACTCACTGTCTCCACTTTTTATGTTATTTATATCTCTTGTATGTGTTTAGCTCTTAGATATGAAATGGCAGCTTAAGATAGGCCAAATAAGCATGCTGTGTTATGCACCAAGCTGAAAATTTGGAAACCTGGGCTTAATCCTGTTACCGTGAATTAATACAGGCCATTGGCAGCGATTGTGCAGGCGCCAAGCAAACTATGTGCATGTAGAACAGCACCTGCACAACTGTATAAAGTGCAGCTAAAAAACAGATCGTAAATTTTGCTCTGACCATAGTAACTTGATAGAGAATTCAGAAGAAATTGCTGTATGGCATGGTTTTGTGGTGCAGGTTCAAGAGATGGGTCTTTGTGTAATCAGAGAATGGTAGATCCAAGAGGTGAATGCAGAAGACTAGACCAAGCAGCTCTTTCTACATCTGCTCTGTCAACAAACGGTTGAACCAAACAGTGGCCCCCCCCCCCCTTTGTGGCTGAATTAAAGCGTCGAGTCCCCTCCTGGTCAGGCAGTTCCCCGTCACAGCTGTTCTGTGATTCTGCTGCAGGAGGCTCTGGGCTGGTGGGCCCAGCTTGCCTGTGAAGGCTGTGACTGTTGCCTCGCCTGCCGCCTCCTCAGTCAGAGCCCATCCTGGAGAGCTGGGGGGGTTAGGCCCAGGGAGGGCCACAACGTCGCCTGCCGCAGGCTCGGCAGGGCCCTGAGGTGTGGCATGACTAAGCTGATGTGTTTTGGGAGCCTTGCATACAAGTGGAAACAGGATGGAGTATCAGGCACAGCATCGATGGGAGTTCATGGGAATATTTTCTGAGCGAGCGCCAGTGGAGGGGTGTCATTATTCGGGGAAATCATAATTGAGTTTAGTCAGCCTTTGGACAGACCGTGCCAGGTGTTGTGTAGCATCGTCTCCAGCCCTGCAGATGTTGTATCCGTAGGTTGGTTTCCAGCTCAGAATGCTGAGCTCATAGCCTCCAAAGAGGGATTTTACCCCAGGAAAATCAAAACTATTCTGTTTGTTTTTTTTTTTTTCTTTTTCTGTCTGATATGTATTTTGCATTCCTCCAGAGAGAGAATGCTTTTCCTTAAGGACATCTAAAGGTTTCTCCCAAAGTGAAGGAAATGGCTCACAGGTAGACAGAAAGCAGTAACTTAAAACATGTTTTCCCTTTGCGGTATTTTTTGTTTTAAATAATAGATGGAGATTTGGAATTTAAAATATACATAAGTAGATATTTATGCAGCAGTTTAAGTAAAATGTAAGAGTGAGTTTAGTTGAAGGACATGGAAGGACTTCGTTCATTCAGAGATTCCTTTAAAACATCATCTCCGTAAGCTGTTAAATTCCCTGAGTTATATCCTGAAGTCCTTTCTGACTTCATACAGTGAAAATGATGATTGAAGCTCATGGAAAAAAAGCCTTTTTAGTTCTGCATGCTGATTGTTAAATTTGGCATAGTCCTTCCATGTTTTTTACAGAGCCATTTATCTCAGAACAGTTGTAATATCTGCCCAGGCTGTGAAATTTGGCCCATCCATTGCTATAGCGTCCGAATGCTGGCTACGTTACCTCAGTGCTTAGCTGCTGTCTGCAGTATTATTTAGAGCGGATACCAGCACTTTTCCGTAATGTGTGAATGCGTGTCTACGCGTGCATAGAGCCAAGGGTGGTCCATCAGATGCTTCTGCCTTGCTCCTCTGCAGAATTTGGTACTGTCCCCCATAAGCCGCTGCTGTCCTGGTGTGAGGAGTGGCTGGGGTGTATAGAAATGCCTGGAAATACTCATCCTGGCATTGCCTTGCTGACAAGGGCTTTTAGAAGAACTGGCTGAGGTGAACACTTGTATGCCATGTGACTGGCCAAACACGAGCCTAACTGATGTTGGTAAGGAAGGGTCATAGCTTTGAGGGATGTGTGTCCTCCTTGCTTGGGGCCGTCTGTAGTTGGTGCGGTCAGCCTGTGCTGTAAGGTCCTTCTGGATCTGCAGGTGCTAGTGAATGCTGAAATAATCAAGAGGGGGAGAAAAAGGCTCCCTTCTGCTCGTGACAGCTCGGCAAATCGGTTCCATTTTATCAAATGGAGAGCCGGGGGTGGTGTTCCCCATGTTCATGACTTGCAGATGTGGTGATTGTCACTCTGTGTGTCGGTGCTTGGTTACTATGGGGAGGTCAGATAGCAACCCAGAGCTTTCAGACTTGAAAATCTGGAGAAGGAACTGCAGGTTCTCAGGTTACTCCAGCGCATAGAAAACTCAGCAGCCGACCCGCTTTGCAACACAGGTTGCAGGTGAGCACGTCAGTCAGTAAGCCACCTTGTRCTAGGTCTGGACTGAATATGTCTGATGCCAAGAAAATCCATGGAAGTCATCCAAGCTACTAAAGGGATGGATGWCTTCTCTCCCCATGGCCTCAGGGGTAGTTGTGCTTGTGGGAGCGATGAAAATTGTTGTCCAGTAGGGGAGGTTCACCATTAGAGCTGTACGAATGACTGATTCTTCAGTCACTGGTCGAAAGGAAAACTTGGGGGAAAAGCGATTACTGAGCGATTATTTTCCTTCCCCAGAAAATAAAAGATCAAAATAAATTAGTTTATCATTGACTGAAATAATTGCTTTTAAAAAAAAAAAGGTTTGGTTTCATTTGGAGGATTTTTATATGTGCATTTTTTTGTAACTTTTAGGTATACTTTAAAATGAAATGTTGTTTTGAAGTAAAAAATCAAAGGCTTGGGTTCCAAAAATACCAAAAGGAAGACAAGATTTTCTTCTTCCTTCCATCCTTTCTTCCATTCTTCCTTCCCTYCTTCCTTCCTTCCTTGCTTTGCTGAATTCAGCATGAATATAGACTAATTTCAGTAGACCAGATACTATATTTTTTTAGCAGATATCTGCTACAAAAAAAATCAACAACTTGACTCAGGCAGAGTAGAGAGCAGAGCTGCCACAAGAACTGAATAGATTGTAAGCATCTCACTCCTCTGAGAGACAAATATGATAATGAGTCTCACTATGTTGAGTAGCAAGTGCAAACTCACTTGGGCTTATCTTCCTTCCTGCTTTCCCCTCCAAAAATGTGCACCCCATGAACTGCCAGATAACACTGTGGTCAGTTAGGCTTTTGTTTCATGCCTCTGACCAGTTATGTGAACATTAGTTCTGAGAGTTTTCTACTTCTGCACAGTAGAAGCCAAGCTGGGATTTACCTTTATTATTAAAGTCAAAACAATTATTAAAATGAGAAAAAATGCAAGAGATTGATATCCCTTTCATGCTTGCGAATTCCATGGTTTGGCAGGAGAAGGCAACCAAAAGTGTAAAAGAGCCTCTCCAAAGAACTAACTTTTAAATACACATATATTTTCAGGTACTCCGTGTTCTGTTGCCTGAACAGCAGCACATTTTCAGTTGCTCCAGTCCTATGGTAACATCTTTGCCACAGTTGCATTATTATTGTACYTTAATCTGGGAAGTGTCTTGTGAAATGTCTAGTACCAAAACCATCCATTCTGTACCTGGGCTGCACACATTGCAGTCTGTCAGGAAATTGTATCTTTATACTCTCTTCTCCAGTTAATACATGGTTCATCTCTATTCCCTAACTAACAAAGTATTTTTCATATTAATCCATTATCCTTTCTGAGTATAAAGCAAACTACTCATCTACTGTCTTATTCTTAGCCTGTTCTGACAGACAGCAGAATTCTGAAATAACTTGGCCTTTCTGGAGGCCTCTTTTACTTTGCAACACTTAAAAGCTGTAGTATGGCCATCAACACACTTTTGTGCCCCTTACCCTGCCAGGAAAACTAGCAGGACTTCCTGGAATAAACTGATTTTTGAGGGGGATCTGTGGACTGGTGGGAGTGAGTATGAACACTGAGCTTTTGCAGCATAGTAGCAGGTCTGTAGAGCTACTGTTTCCTGACAGTATGGTCCCTGAAAATAGCAGCTAGGACACATCTTTAAAATGGTAAAGCAGAAGGCAGCTTTCTAGAGAAAGCTGCAGAAAAGGACTATAGTATTCAGTTTGCAGGCAGACTACTCTGGCTTTTCCCAGCCTCCATACTGCAGCATATACAAATATCTGCCTATTTGTTCGGAGTACTGAACTGGGGCTCTCTGATACCGTAATGAAGCTGACTTGGCTGCTGAGAAAATTAAGCTAGATGTGCCCTGAAATCAGCCAGACACCTTTGCCGCCTTGCAGCCGCTCCAGGATGTTCTGGTTAAAGGTGACAAGTGACAGAGACATGGGCTACGAGGCTGGGCTGCCTGCACAGGGCAGCGACCCCAGATAGCCCTTCCTGTCCCCAGGCTCCACGGGATGCCCCACCGCGTGGCACCTTGCACCAGGGCTGGGGAAGGCTGGGTCCCCGCAGCTGCTCTAGTCTTTGGAGCTCTCTGTCCTTTMCCCTTGGAGCAGGCTGGGTGGAAAGAGTGAGGAAAGGGTTAATGCTGAAACTGGCCCTAGGCACTGCGTGGGGCTTGCTCAGCTCTGTTCCTGCGTCTGCTGGGCGGCTGTGGGTTTGCCCCTTTCCCCAGTGCCACGTGGGGCAGTTGCATTGCTGTCCCTGAGATCGCTCTAAGGAGATGCCAGGAGAGRTTATGCTACTCCTGGCAGAGCTGTAATTCTGGAGGGCTGTTCAGCTCTTATTCAGACCCTAGACTGGGTCGGGTCGGGGGAGGCAGGAATTTCCCTCGCTTCTCTGCAGCTCGTGCATGTATTGTACCTGAACTTGTGCGTGGGAGAAAGGGGGGATTTAGTCCAAGGGATGCCCCCCTCAGAGTCTGCCTGGCACTGCTGCCCCTTCAGCATTGATGAGCACTCAGGGGAACTGTATTTTGAGCGGGCCTTGGCGTCGTCATGTTCCCAGAGAGATCTGCTCCGTTGAGGATCTCTGGTGCTTCTCTGCCCAGAAGGTGGGCAGCCACGGCGAAAGGAAGGGGCGGCTACGCTGCCACCAGCCTGCATTCCCCAGCCTGCTTCCCAGGGGCGTTTTGGTGTGATAGGTCTTGTCTGGAGTGTGTGGCCAAATTGATAGGTGTCGAAAGGGGGGATGTGAAATGGCTGGTTGTCTCCAGTGGCGGTGAGCTGGATTTGAGGATGAAGATCCAGAGCTGGATACAGCCATTATGGTGATGGAGAGCGCAGAGCTTCTCCCCCGTTTCATAACAGCATGCGTGGACCTTGCTGTGCAGAGCTGAAGYGGGGGGTCTCCCCCCTTGGCACTCCTTTCTCACCGTCCCTCCAGCGTGTGTTGCATCCCTGCAGTCCCGTATTCTTTGCAGCAGTCTGCCCTGTTAAGGGGAGGTAATGGCCACATGTTATGAACTGGCAAAATATCCACTAAGAGGCAATATAATTCTGTTACTAGTCACTCTTTTCCAACTGAGAGCTGATTGTGGTCACGATAAAGAGAAAAAGAAAAACGGTTCCTTTATCAAGAAAGGAAAACTTGAAATATTTAAGCATTTTAGGATGAAATGGAGGAAGAAAAGAGCCAGGTCTTGTGGTTAATAGAACATGTTCACTTAATTTATATTTATCTAGAACAGCATAGTTTGCAGTCCCCTCCCCTTGCAGGCTGCACGGATAGTTTCTTTGCTTAGCAGTTGCCCCCTGTATTGCTAAAACTGCCAAATAAATACATTTCTTTCACCTCCCAAAGCAAAACTGTTTGCAAAAGGTCAAGTAATATAGGATTGCTGCAAGTGAAGCCAGGCTGCAAACAGCCAGTCACATCTTCCAGAAAATTGAAGAACAGGGAGAAATTAGCAAAAAGACACAGCAGTCCTTGGCGTCCAGGGGCCGGCTGGGGGTTGGGGAGTGCATACCGGTTGCTGGACAYGGCTCTCCGGGGACTCGGGGGCCGCCGGGCTGCAGGAGATCCGGGGAGCACGTACTGGCAGGCGAGGGCRTTGGACCAGCCACCCAGTCCTGTGTCGGTCCTTTCCCTGGCACAGGGCCTGTAACAGGATCTGGGTCTTTATCGCTGGCTTTGAACGCTTTCCGTTTCAATTATCGATCTGCAGACATTCAGGCATGCATCCTTTGGTGACCCACATCGTGTTCTGGTGGAGATTTTCTGTGACAGTGGCTAAAAGGGCTGGCAGAGCTTGTGATATAACTACCAGTACTCTGCTGGCTTTTTATGGTTTGGTTTTATGCTTTTCAGTACAGGCTCTGCCTGCTGGCTAACACACAGCATAATTATTTAAAAAATTATAAGCATTTGTTTTGGCTTTTATTTAATTTCTTTCTGTGCCACTTCTACCTTCTCTGTTTCTTTAAACATTTATTCTGTTATATCTGTTTCTTTCTGATTCTTCAAAAATACCGCTTTGCTTTCCATAAAATAAATTTTAGGTTTTATAGCTAGGGACAAATACCAGTTTCGGACTGATTAGAAAGCTACCAGATGACATTTGAGAGCTCCTTAGATCTGAGCCCTCATGCAGTGAATGTCTCACGGGCAGCTAGAGAAGGAGAAGCTGTGTTCAGAGACCTGCTGGAGATGTAGATATTCCTTTTTTTTCCCTCCATCTGGCCTGTGTCATCCTGAGCTCAGACTTCCCAGTGAGGGACCTCTAGGTTTACAGCTCTCTCCTGAGATGGCATGGGGCAGAGGACCGGCGGGGCAGCCGGTGAACCTGCCTGTGTCAGCGGAGTCCCTCAGACTGCCTGACATCAGAAAAAGTGTTTCTAGTGAGATATTAACCACAAAACAAGAGCATCGGGAGTGGCTGTCCCTATTTAAAATGTAACTTTAGATCTAGCGAAGCAGGTCGCAGCTTTCTCAACACTGCGAGTGTTTTCTTTAGGTTGAAGAAATCTGACTCAAGATGGAAAATTTAAACCATTCTGCAGGTAAAATCATTGTATTTTCACAAAGTAGAAGGAAACAAAAAAGAATTTGAATCAAATGCCTTCAGTTTTAGCATGAAGATCTTGCTTTTTAAAGGGCAAAGGTGTTTCAAACCAGAGAGAAACAAGCTGCTCATCTTCTTTAAGCATTTGGGTGTTGTGGAAGATCTGTTGAAATTTAATAACATCACAATTTTTAGTATCTTCTCTCAGAGCATTTTGAGTCAAAAAAAAGCCTACCAGATGCTATAGGAGGGTTTAAGGCGTGTTAGTGCAGTGAGCAAAAAAATTGTTAAAATGCAACCCCACTGGTTCTAGCTTTAATTTTTCCTTTTTTTTTTTTTTTTCCCCGTTAGAAAAAGAAGTCAAACACCTCTCATCCCTTTGGAAAAATGCCAAGGGAGCTCATGAGGAATATGTCGCAAAAGAAGTCATTATTGCCCACTGTTATTCAGTGCTTGCAGAACAACACCAGAGCCCGAATTTTGCCCTGCATTGCCATGCAGTGATTGGATTCTTACACAGGGATGTTAGGTGGGCTCACGTTGGTAGGACCAGGTACCCTGCCTGGGACTGAGAGCATCTTAAGTGATTCGTTTCTGCTCAGTGCTTGTTAATAGCATGTTCTGTCCATTTTCTATTTTAATGAATTTACCTTTCCGAGAGCGCGGAGCAGAGTGAAAGAATGATGTAGTCATTTCTGTAGTATTGTGTTGGTTGCATGAGGGACATCTCGGTGCTTCTGCAGTATTTCAGGCCTGCAGGATTGATGGAGGAAGCAGAGAGATTTAGTGTCTGAGAATAGCACAAATCACAGTGCAGTGACAGGCCTGAACAGCAGGGATGGCTTCTGCACTGTTCACTTCAGGATTGTGTGTGATTTGGTGGCCTGTGTGGGGCACTTCAAGGTGAGGGGAGCAGGGGGATTGTGCCATGGAGCCCTTCAACAGACTTGGGGTGCAGACGTGATAATGTCACCAGGTCATGGACTCCTGGAATTACAAGGCTGAAGGGAYCCCCGACGTCGACTAGTGCAACCATACCCCTGCGCTGAAACCTGATGTGCACCCCCCGACATGTTTCTTTAACATGTTCTTTACACCCTCCTATGGAACAGATTCCAGGCCATTCCCTGGTAGCCTTGGTAGAAAGAATTTCCTAGCATCCAACCTAGATTTTCTTTGCAGGAAATCAAGAAGAAATCAGCTTAATTCACAGTGAAGGAGTTTTAGGTTGCATATTGGAGAAAGCAAAGCAAAACTTAACCTTTTAATTCTACAAGTGGCAAAAAGTTACAAGTGTTAAATGTTGGTTCAGTGCTTGGCAGAAGGGTGTCCTGATCCTGGGCTCTCAGCACTGCTGYGGCAACACCACCAATTTTTCTCCCGATGTTTTTTTCCCTTTGTGGTGAGTGGTGTGGGTGCCCCGCTCGTGAGCCAGGGGAGCCTTGGGGCAGAGAGCACAGACAGCTCTGAAACGTCACCGGGGACCGATGCGGGCCAGCGAGACGCCTCTGTGAAGAGGCGCGCACATGGTTAGTTTGTGGAGTCACATTTGTACCCGAATGAAATACACTCTGTGATTGTGGGCTCACACACAATATTTATGCTATGCTCTGTTTCGGTCTTGGTGAATATGCTGTAATTTTGGCTAATTACACAATATGTCAGGAATAATTGCAGGGAGTTCCTCAAAATAAATAATACATCTCGCTTGCTTTGCTCTCCATACTTACGAGCGTGCCTCAACTTTCGGTAGCCGAGGCATTGACTCTGCTAGAAAATGACAGCTTAGGAGCATTAGCTACAATTTCTCTTCCATTAATCTTTTATTCCAGATACCAGTTCTCATTTTTTCCCCTCCCTTTAACTAAAAAGGGCTCACACTGTATAAATTCTGGAATAGCCCTACGTCTTTCCTTCATGCTTTCAGTTTCTATCAGGCTTTGCTTTTCTCCTCATCAGCAATGGAGTCAATACATGTATAGAGCATTGCTCTTCAAAGGGAAACATTTTGAAAGTTTGATGACTGGTGAAACATGCTGGATCAGCAGAGCAACCCAAAACATGTCCTGGGGGTGGGAAAAACAAAGCCAGAAGTGTAACTGTGTGAAGAAYTGATTTTTCAGTTCACTGGTCAAATAAAAGAAGTGTGTGGAGAGGAGGGGATTCGGGTCCTATGAAATACTTCATTCAATTTGAAATGAAACTTTGGGTTTCACTTCCAGCTATTTTAAAATCCTAACTTTTTTCATTAAAATTCCAAAGCAAACATCATTTCAAAGGAAAAAAATGAAAACATTTACCTCTTTAAGATCTCCTTTTTTCCCTAGTTAATGAGATGGAGTTTGCGTATAGCTTCAGCTGATCTTACTCTGGATTTTTGGACCGAGATAATACTTAGTTGGACAGTTCTACCCAGTAGTAATCAGCAATTTCCATACCAAGATACCTGATGGCAGAGTTAGGACATCAATCTTCTTCTTGCCATGCCGTTGCTTTCCTCTGTGGTTGTTCTTAGAGACCTCTTTCTGCCCTGCAGTGCCATCCTTTGCTTGTGTGCAGAGATTGCTCAGAATGGGTAGCTCGTGTGTGATGTACATTAGTTTGGTATTTGCCTTCTAGGAAAATTCATCCAAGACTTTGGACCTTTCTTTTTCTTGAGCCCTGGACCTTATGTGGCCATTGTATAGGGTCAGGAACTTGGAGAGCTAGTGAGGTACAGAGTGACTTCTCCCTAAGTCATAACATCCATAGACACTACAAGTGGGAAATAAACTTCCCTGGAGGGACTCATTTTTGTAAGAGCAAAGCATGTGTAGTGCAAAGCTTTGTACATGTCTGTTTCTTGGTAGAAGGGTGCAGGGAGGCAGCCGTGCACTGTGCTGGAGRGCTTATTACTATTCCTCCTTGCAGGCACCAGCACAGGAAAGGAAATCACTTCTCTGCATGCTCTTTTTGCCTACAGGTTGCCATTCTGCTCTTGTGACTCACTGACAGTGACAGGAGGAGATGCCTTTGATGGGTGCTGTCATCATCCTGAGTCCATCATCCCTCTGACTTAGGGAAACAGCATTTTTGGAAGCATGTCCCTCAGATGCAGAGTCCATCCCTGTCAGCGCAGCTTGTTATTTCATGTAATGCATCCTGGAAACACCAGTTATCTCTGTAGTTATTTGGCCTGTGTGGAGATTCTCGCTTGAGATGAGTAAATACATGAGCGTGCCGTGCAGCCCTATTATCCCAGAATCTTTTTCTTCTCAGAATAAATTCACTGTAATTGGAGGGTAACTCTAACCCTGTAATCACTGTGAACTGGAGCTGGGCATGCCCTTCGTTCTGCAACACCAAGAGGAAAGCTGAAATCATCTGTTTGATGCCTCTAGAGTCACAGACCTCGGGAAATGATTTCTCAGCGACAGTCAGTCAGTCTGTTTACATCTCTCCATCCTACCTACAGGCTGGGTGGCGTGCCCATGCGTTAAGGTGAATGTCTGTATCTAAACAGAAGGGATCTGTGGCAGCTTTGCAAGGTGGGGCTGGACAGACTGCTTTGCTACAGAGCCTCTCCTGATGCTTGTACAGCAGTCTTTTCCTCACCATGAAGTGCTCTCTGGTTGCGCTGGGTCAGGCAGCCAAGAGTGGTCCTACCTGCTCAGCAGCTGTGCCCATGCAGGCTGACACCACATCCAGCAGTCACGGACCACAGGTGCCAGAGCTCTGCTTGGGCAGTCTGAGGAGGAGGCATTCAAATGCATGTGCCCACTAATGCTGCTCGTCTCCCTCAGCTCTGTGGCACACATGTTCATTCGCCCTCTCCCCCCGCCTGTTACTCAGGATGCTACAGGCTGACTTGCCGAGTCCCTCCAGGCCACCTGCTTGTGGGCTTCTACCAGCTCGAGTGCGTCCTTCTACTCAGAACAATTTTGCTGTGTTGGTTAGCCACTGAAGTCTTGGCAAACGTTCTGTGGGGCTGGGAAATGTCCTCCTTGCCTCTACCTGCATGCTTTTCTGTACTTAGTGACTCCTGTGGGAGTTGAAAATGCTCAGCATTTTGCGGCACTGTGCCCTATTTGCAGAGGAAGGATTCCCTACCTGTGCACCCGAGTGACACAGTTTGAGCGTCCTCCAGGATCCCCGTGTGTGGCTCAGGAGGCTTCGACCTGCCTCGTGCATGACTCACTGCTGGTGCAGTCACGGACACCGGTTCACAGCATCTGCTGAATGCTGGCGCTCTGTCATGATCACAGTTGGTGTAGCCAGGACAAGCTGGGCAAGGCACATGGTCCTGGAGAAATACACCCCTCATCTTCAAGGACAGCAGCTCCTGGTGCAGCGGTTGTGAGTTGAGCTGGACTCAATGAATCAGCCTAGTGAGTTGAGCTATTAAACTTATGCCAATAGTGATGCATTTGATTGGAGACAGTCACTTACCACATCTTAAGCCCAAAACACTCTAGAGAACTTAGCAGTTACTGGATGGAAAAAGAACATTTTTCTCCCTCAGCTTTTCATCTTCTCTTTTGCCCTGAGTTCTGTGCTGATGCCTGTCACCATAGTAATCTGCATGAAGCTCACTGATGCATTTTTGTGCCGAGTTAATACAAGCCTTCATTAATACAGTAGTTCTAAACGAGGGATTTTGGTGTCCTTCTCCATCTGCATATGTTTGCAGTATTTAGCTTATCGAGTATTCTGGAACCTGTCCTTTTTAGGGGATGGGAACTGCAGTTTCTGTTGTGGCACTTTAAACGTGGAGTTAATCTAAGTAAATTAGAAGCAGTTTACGCTCTGACTTGAATGCTGGTTTTGGTGTGTTAAGGATTTGAGTGCTGGTTGGGTGAGTCATAAATCAACCTCCCATTATGACAGCTGCAGCCTGAATGGAGGAAAATAAGAATAATGGAATGTGTAAATTCCTGCCTAAAATGTTTAATTGCCATAAACAAATGTTTAAAAACATTTAGGTGAAATACACTCCTGAGATGCATTACAGGTCTCGTGTTTACAGTCACATCCTCAGCAAAACTGTTGCACAGGCACAAAAGATAACATTATTCCCAGCAGTGTTTCAGATCAGCCCTGGAGATGCTTTCTCCTTTTGCCAGACCAGTGTCCTTTGCAGTGCAGCAGGTACCAGGCCGGGCTGTTTCAGGAGCCTGCTTCAGGAATCCCTTGCAACATTGCGGAGCTRCGACCAGGCAGAGACGTTGAGTCAGGGTGTGTTCTACTGCAGAAAAAGAGAGCAAACAAACAGGGAAGTCTCCTGTCAAAACTACGCAGTAGCTACCTTCCTTTTACCTYTTTGCGGGTTGCTGACTGCAAAATGGCTGCTTGCCTTCTGAGCCAGCACAGTCCTTTATTGTTTGACAGCTTATTGCACAGAAAACAGTAGCTCAAGAACTTCAGAGTTTAAGACATAGCCAACACAGAGTACCTCTGGCTACCTCCGGCACCCAACACAGTAACTTCTGGAGTGAATTTTAAAGCAGTTCTGCACCAGCAACCTCAGATAGTGCCTGGCCTGCCAACCAAAGCCTTGCTATGAATTGCAAGAGTCCTTGGAACCAGTGGCTCAAATCCCTGAAAGGTCACTAAGCCCTTCATCTTTTAAGAGATCACTAAAAGCCAGCCCCCCTGAGATCCGTGCCATTAACTCAGTGAGGTCAGATCAAAGTGACTCCTAGGAGTAGGGTCTTGCTGAGTCCCTTTAGATTTCCTGGCTGAAGGCAAAGTGGGACCTAGCTTGCCTCAGCCTTGGCAGTCACGTACTGGTAATGAGAGGCCCTATGTGAACCACAAGAAATGGGGTCTTGGCAGGCTGCCTTCCACGATGGAGTCCCAGCTGGAAGTCAGTGTTGTGCCCTCTTCCTTGGTCCTCCGGAGCTCAGGGTTCATGGAGGACTAGACTGAGCTGCCCTGCAGTGCTTGACAGAGTATGGTGTTCTTTGTGCTGGGGTTTGTTCTGCTACATGTGGCCAGGCCATGTTTGTGCTGCTGCTTTGCTGATGAGAATAAGGAAGACTTAGTGCCCTCAGCGGGTCTTTGCTGCATGCACGGTTGATGTGTGACCTCATAGCTCCTCTCTGCATTAAGGGGAGGTATCCTGCTTGTATGTTTCCTATTTTGCAGGTATGGGGTGAACKCCCTATTCACCTTAAATGGCAAAAATAAAAGAGGTCATTAAAGAGCCAGTGACATTTCTGATAAAAAGCACTTCTTCCAGTGTCTCTGTCGCAGTTCTTATTCTCTTCCCCACCACATGCAGCAAATAGCTTCAGCATTTTGGGAGCGAGGGATGTGACTGTGGGGTAACTGATTTGGATGTGATCCCCAGGCCTCCTATGAACACGTCCCTAGAGATCAAACAAGGTATGTGTGAGCACCTGCACCTATCATGTCCTTCAGGAAGCTCCAGGCACTGAAAAGCTCTGTATAGCTGTACGGTATAGTAACAGAAAGCACAGCAGCCCATGATGGACTGAGATAACTTAAGGCTCAACAGCAGGGCAGCTGAACTGAATAATGTTAGCATCATGTTACCTCTTTAGTAATGACAGGGAGATTAGAGATCAAATCATGACTTGCCTCAGCTGTAATAAAGGCATCAGAAAATTAAGGTGTGTGTGGGGGTAATACAGCTAGAGAATTTGACCTGTAGAARTGGGAACAGGCAAGATACCCTTCAGAGGAAGTGCAGTGAGTAGGTCATGGGATGACTGCTCTGAGAAGGGTCAGCAGCTGAGGGCTGTGCCTTTTCTCTTGGAAAAACCTCAAACTGCCAGATGCTGCAGACCAGGAACAGAGCCATGGCTTAGCTCCTGCTCCCTGTTGTTCTTCACTGCTGTGCACTGTGAGTGGGCCTGTGGGGATGTTTCCTGGTGGTGACCTGCTCCTGGACCTTCTGGGAGCACCAGCTGAAGGAGCACTCAGTGCTGCATCAGAGAAAGCAGAGGATCTGCTGAGCTTCCTCTGCATATCCAGCCCTGAAGAACTGTGTATGAGCAGCTAGAATGTGATCCTTAATGTAAACATCCTAATGAATAATGGTGTTGCTTATAAAATAAGGGCAAAAATATCCCTCTGCATATTGCATAGGAACCCTAATAGCATGTGGTCAGCACTGGGAATATGCATTTTGTGGAAATACTCTTGTGCTTAGTCTTGGGGTCAAGGAAGCTATAACTTGTTCTTTAAATCCATTCTGCAGTAGTTGACTTTGTGTTTAGGAAGCCACTAAATCACTGCAGAAGTCTTGTCCATGTTAGTTCAGGTCCATCACTGCTGGATCAGCTTTCCCTACAGAAAAATAGAAGAGCATACAGAGAATCCTGAGTGGGAGGAATAGGTTTATCCCAAGTGTGTTAAGCAGTACTGCTCCTTTAAAAGCAAGGGAAGCTAAGTCCTTCTCAGTATACAAGAAGGGTGAGGTTAGAGAGAAGGCTTGAGTTTGATCCCTGATGAATTCTGTGAATTACAGAAGGGAAATGCTTATGGCAGGGTTTGTGTTTAGCTGTGCTGGTATATATGTATTTTTTTTCTTTATGRTATGTTTCTTTCTCTCATTGATTATAGCTTGGGGCAGTATCATTGAGGGAACCTTAGATAAATAAAAGTATCAAGGTTTTGTGGTTTCTTTGTTGGCTTGTTCCCCCCCCCCCAGTCTTTACTGGATCACTAGGAATATTACCTGCAAGGAAAGAAGGGCCCCTCTGCCTCTGCCTCTCCCTCTTTTTTTTTTTTTTTTTTTTTTGGCTAAACTGTGAGAAATTCTCAGTTTATTTCATTATTTATCGCCTTTTGTTCTGACTTATCTGGGTGTCCCACCCTCCTTAATTGACCAGCAGACATACTGTTTGTGATATATTTTCTACAAACTGAGGTTTTTCACATCGTTACTGCAGCATAAGGGATAGCAGTCCTGCAGAGGCTGTGATAAAGTTACCGGTCTCTGTAGCTGAAAAGAAGTGATACTAGACTATATGGTCTGATGCAAGTAGGGAGTGTCTTTGAAGTCAAGTGCAGTATTTTTGCCTCTAGGCCAGCACAAAAAATCCTATCTTGTGATTACGTAGTCTCCTCTTCAGGTAGTAACTCTGTGGTGAGCTTTGGGGAGAAAGATGGGTGAATCTGAGTTTCTTGTTTTAAGTGAAGCCTGTTTTTAAACTTTGTAGGCCTCCTGAACACACAGCTGTAGGAATAACAGATGCCAATATCCCACTTTATGTCCAGACAAAAGTGCCTGGGGGGAAGCAGCTCCTCAGGCTGATATAGTCACCGGTGTAGCTGTTTCTATTTAAGCTGGTTCCTTTGCAATCAATGGAGAGATGCAAATAATTTTGGGGCCCTGCTAACCTGGCCTACCTTGCCTGATGAGTTTTGGGATGCAGGGCTAGCCCAGCCCAGGTGTTGAACCTGCGCTGTGGAGAAGTCTGTAGTAGGTGGGACAAATCATGCATTGCCCAGACAACTCCTTAACCATCCTGGGCTGCAGCCAGTATTAAAGGAGAGGACTTTGTGCTCCTTGTGCGCGTCTCTGTGCTGTTTCTGCATTTAGTTCAGGTAACTACCCAAAGGCGTAGCTTGTTACCAGTGCTTTTGCTCTTTCATGTAGAAAGAGACCCAAGGAAGTGCAGAATCTGGGGGCGGCAAAAGCTGTGCATCTCTGAAGTGCCTTCTGACCCGTTGGTTTCTGAAAAAGATTTTGATAGCTGGAGCTGCAGGGCTTCCTCGGCGAGCCCGGGGAGCACAGATGCTCCCGTGGAAAAAGATCTGTGCAGCATGGAGAGACAGGAACACCGCTGCTGTCAAATTGTGTTAAGGCCAGGAGAAATGTGGTGATTTTTGTACATGGCTTAGAGCTCTCGGTTTCACTCCCCTTGAATTTTACTTTGAGTTTGGGAATGAGCCTCAAACTTCAGCAAAACCAGGTCAGATCAGGAAAAAAAGAACAAAGAACCCGCCTGGACACGATCCTGTGCAACGTGCTCTAGGTGACCCTGCTTGAGCAGGGGGGTTGGACTAGATGATCTCCAGAGGTCCCTTCCAACCTCAACCATTCTGTGTGAAGTAAGATAAAATTTCTCCTCCAATCTGTACTGTGGCAGGCATTGACTTGGAAAAGCCCTGGATTATGAAGAAGGCAGTTGTCAAAGCTTGAGTCAAACTTGACCTTGTGTTTGTCAGGTCGGTAACGTGGAGGGACACTGGGGCTTTAGCCTGTGTTTCTCTGCGGTGGCACTTGCAGCCTTCTGGTACCACTGTGTTTTCATCTATATCCCTGATGCAGGGGGACCTCAGGTGATCTTGGGTGGTGTTCTGATAAATTATAAAAATGATAAGATACTACTATTGATGAGAAGATTTGCCCTATATTTTACTCAGTAGTGTATTTACTAAAAATGGGAGAGGGCTCCACATCCTTCCAAAATGATTTGCATCATCATAATATAGTTTAGACCCCACAAAAGAAGGAAAGGGGGTTTCTATTGTGTAGTTAAACATCTTCCTGAGCAAGGAAGAAGGGTCAGGGTCAGTTCTTGTCTCCACCTGAGGGGTTTTAAGGGAAGATCTTTCCCCTTCCCTAGCACTGGGAAGGCTTCAGGCTGCAGGAGCGTGTTCTAAGTCTATCCTGCTGAGAGCTCTTCCATTTTGTGTAAAGTACTTTCACATTAAAATTTAATCAGAGAATAAAAATGAGACTGAGACTCATTCAGGGATTCAAACACAGATCTCTCATATAAGTAAGTGCCTGTAAGTAAGTGCCTTTACTATTGTGGTTTTAGATAAAAGACAGAAAGTGGGCAGGAGCAAGGAAGGTGGTGCAGTCATCTGTGCCTGAAAATACAGCTTTTCCTTCCCTTTTGCTTCTACATGGTTGTTAGAAAAGCAAGTTAATTAAAGCATCTGCATCCAACAAAATAGACCTTTAGTAAGAAGAAAGCAAAGCATTTTGTTTAATCTAAGTCTCATTTTGATATATTTTGGCTCAACTGACATTAGCTCTTAGTAGATGGCTAGTACAACTGTACTTTATTTACTTCCCCTATCCCAGAGTTGAGTCACATAGGGACAAGCCCTTTCTGCAGTGTACAACATTTTGGTTGCTATGAAATCACTTTTTTAAGACAGCATAGAAACTGATACTGATTTATTCAGTGGCAAGCGTATGCTTTTGCAGATGCAAARTAGTGCCTGATTCTCCCCAGGTTGATGGAGGGGCTGCCAAAGCTAAAAAAAAAAATCCTCTGCACCTGCAGCCTGTCTGCGTCTAGTGTCCCTACTTGCTGCAAGGGGGATTTGATGGCTGAGAAACGCAGGCTGAGTGGCTGCGTAGTGCCGTCCTCGAACGGAAGTTGTACAGTTTGGGGAGAAATTATTAGGGATGGGGGCTCCTAATGGAAACACTTAACACGCAACGTGACCAGAGTTATATAATGACTATGGCTTATTAAACGGTCTCACTAAATGCAGGAAAGACAGGAGACTGACTAGATTTTGGTATGCTACACTGGATATTTTCCTGTCTGTTGAGCCAGCAGTAACTAGCTTTTATTTATTTACTCTTGGTGGGTGGTCACATAAAACTATAAACCGCTGCCACACACGGAAAATCTACTATGTAATCTAGCTAGTGTGTCTGTCTGTTCATGTATAGCCAGCTGTCTTGCTTCACCGAAGCAATGTCTGTGACAAGTTGTAAGATTCATGTGATAAATTGAACTTTTTCTGAATTTTTGACCACTTAATTTGTGCTTGATCAGTTAGATAGAAGGGAGACTGGCGGTAATGCTGTGGACCCCTGACATGTTAAGTCATCTTGTGGCAAAATTGTTTCTCATGTTTTCCTTTTCCTCCCCAGCAAGGTCATAAAATATTGTGTAGGCAATAGGGGAGCTTCTACTCAGTCCACAACTGACCATCCCGTGATGAACTGGGGCTAGGAAAGGACCCTACTAAAGGCAAAGGGTGATTCCCATCTCCCAGACAGAATGTGGCATGTGTTTTGTCACTGGAAGGGAGCAACATACGGGATCTTAAAACAGAGGTGTTTTAGGGGGCCATAAATGCTTCAGAGGTCATTTTTGGAGGTGTCTTGCATCTGTTCTTTTTAGGATTTTGCTCCCTGAGTCCCACGCAGTTGGACTCATGCAGCCTGATTCAGCACTCGGTTACTTTAGTTTTGCACCACTATAATACCATTGATTTAAATAGATTTTCATTGGCATAAAACTGGAGCTACACAATAGTGAATCAAATATATAGAAACCAAGGTACTTGGCTTCACAGGCAGAATAAGGAACAAGCAAATTCTTTGCAACGTTGCTAACAAATTTTCTTCTAAATGAGCAGCATATCCAGAATGCATAAGTTGTTTAAAGACTTTCAGTTGGTGGGTAACTTTCAATAAAGAGGTGTTCCATAAATCTGTTACTTTATGCTGCACCAACTATGCATTGCATTTTACTCGCTCATCTGATCTCCATTTTATATGCCTGTATGTCTATGTATATATGAATATTTTACAACCACACTTGAAAGGAATTGCAGAAAGCTGTCTTATTGCCCAAGCACTGCTTTATTCACTGAGGGCTTTATGGGGGCCACGCAAATTGGGTCTCTTGCCACTTGGTGCATGTTTGGTATATCTAATAATTATTATTATTTTTGCAGAACCCCAGCTGAAAGGAATTGTGACAAGGTTATTCAGCCAGCAGGAATTCTTCCTGCAGATGCACCCAGATGGTACAATTGATGGGACCAAGGACGAAAACAGCGACTACAGTAAGAAAAATTAGCCTGTTTTGCAACCCAATTACAATCAGATGCATCACCTAGTGGGGCTCACTTATGAAGCTTCATTTTTGAAAAGATCAAATTAGGAAGAAGCCAGCTGTTTTCTGCATATTTTTTCTATCTCTACTTCCCCTTTAAATCTCTCCTGTATAATATCATATGTTTCCTCTCCGATCTTGTTCCCTCCCCCCCAGATTCTGTAACTGCCATCTGGGTGGGGTGGAGAATAAAACCCATGATTTGAATTGCTGCCAGAAGAGAAAGATTATATTTATATGCATGCCACGTGGGTGAAGGATATGGGGAATTCTCTCTCCAAGGAGAAGAGGAGAAAATTGTTTTTTACTGTTTTATCCTGAAAAATTCAACAAGCGTTAGGAATTGCCAGGCTGGAGAAAACCAGCTGTACACTAAAAAAATCTAGTGTTTTATGCCTAATCTGAAGGTTCAGATACTGAATGACCTTTCTCAAATGAGGTCTTTTTCCAAAACCCTGTTGAAAGGGATTTGATTCATGCCATCCATCAAAGCACAGCAAAGTGCAGTAGCAGAGGCATGCAGGTTTAAAAATCAGGCTGATGTGCAGGAGGTTTAAACCTGGTTGGTTTAAACACACACAAGTAGTCCATCTTCCTTGCAAAAGAAGTAGTTTACCAAATACTGAAGGTCCTTGCTAAGTTAGAGAAGCTGCAAGGTGTTTTCTACAGCGTTTCTTCATTTCATGGGCCCCAGTTGGACCCTTCTGAGGGGGCAGTAGTAAGCTCAGATTCTTGGTGCCGCTAACTGCATCAGTGGAGTAGGACTGAAGTCTCAGGTCTGGGTCATTCTATACTAGTTTGAAGCTCTCCATGCCACTGCTGAAAGGATATTGTATGTAGCCTGCCTGCTGGGGAAGGTGTCTTCCCAGTCATTAGTAGCGATGAACTAAAAGTGATCTGTGTGGTAGACTTGATAGAAACAAACCTTAAGTACTTTGTGGAAGAAGGGACTACTTTATTTGAGGACAAGTCCTCGCTCAAGAGAAGCTCCTAGCTAGTTCAGAGGCATCCTTCCTTAGAGAAGGAGGCAGGATTTGAGCTGCAGATGCAGACGAAGGTTTTCTGCTATAACACAGCCCACGTAGCAGTGCCTTGGCATCATCCTGTGAAGAATGTGCTTGGACGAGAGCGCAAGGTGAATGCGGATCTATGGAAGCAGTGCTTTCCTCAATGCTGCAGAGCGGGCAGGGTGCATTGATGGGGGTGCTGCATACGGTGAGGCTGTCTGTCCCAGCTGAGGCAGCTGAGCCTTGAGCCGGGCTCCATGTGCAAAGCAGTGCATAGAAAGAGGAGCTTTAGAAGACAACAATTCAAACAGTGGAAGGCTGGCCATACTGCCCTTGTGAAATTATCCACGAGGTTGGGTTCGCCAGAAACTTGGCCAGTAGCATGCTGCGAGTGTCAGGTTTGAGTTCTTTTTCATATGCTGGTGTTTAACATATGAAATATCACAAATTACAATGACACAACTTCTAATTTACATCAGAGAATGTAAGAGCAAGAAAAGGACTCCCCCCAGCCTTGCCTACAGGGGAAGAGTCTGGCTTTGTGATTTTTCTCAGGCAAACACTAACACATGTGATGAGTTCAGTGGGCTTAAACGTGTGAATAATGACCCAACGTTGGGTCATATTAGCTGTTTGTTTTTTTAAAAAAAGAAGCAATAGGATGTTCTCAATCTGCAGAGGAAAATCCCATTGGAGGCCTATTWGTCAATGACATGCAAAGAGCTGCTAAAGATGACAGGAATTCATTACCCTCATCTATCAGTGAGGACCGAACAACAAAGTAATGGGCTTAAATGGAAGCAGAGATGAATTTAGGTAAACACAAGAGGAAAATAAAATGCAAGAACAGTTCTGCAATATCTCAGTCTGGCAAGGGAGACAAGAAAAGCTGATTCTGGCTGCATCTAGGCCTGTGCAGTGGGTACCTTGAGAGTCCCCATGACTGAGGTTGGCCTTGAACCGCCCAAACAATTGTCTCATTTGTGGATCCCGTTAGAAATGTTAGAGATCAAATTGATGAGGTGCTGAGTACTTGAGCCATCTCCATCCTGTCTCCTTAAGTGGAAATAGGGGGGTCTGAAGAGCACTTCTAGAGCATAAATTTCTTTCCAGTGAGATGACAGTCCAACTTTGGCAGCTTGGTGAGATAGGAGGCATCTAGCTGAAATGTGCCAAGCTGGTCACTCAAAATTAGGGTCTACAACAGAAAGCTTGAGTCAGTATGTGGTCTGTGAGGTTTTTGAGATAAGACTGAGGCCAAAGTATTCCCCATCTCGTGACCTTAGTATGTAAAAAGAGAGGAAAATAATCTAATCTGATAAATTTGGCTCCTGAAAATGAAATGAGGAATGAGCTTTCAATGAGTTTTAATTTTGATCATGCACTCTCCTTTGTAAATCTTCAGTTTTACTCAACTGCTTGTATTATATGCAGCTTCAAAATTAAAGGTTACTTCAAAGCAAAACCGTATTTTTTTCCACTTTGGAAATGCCAATGTAAAGCATGCTGACTATTTTTTGCCTGTATAATTTCCCCCCAAACCTCTTGATTTTGACCAGAAAAAAGTAAAAACGGACTTATTTAAGTGAACAGTTTCAGATCTATTTCACTGATATTTTCTGATTTAAAAACACTTCTCCAGAAGATTACTGACAAACCAGTCAAGTATATTCAGTATTTCTGTGCAAGGGTGAAATTCATCAAAGGGTAGATAAATCATATTTCCTTATTCCTGGAGGGGATTTTGATTAATTCACATCCACTGTCAGAGGAGGACAATCATGATGGCCGCAGCAGAATCTTTTCCAGGCTGGACGGTCATATATTCTCCATGCAGAAGCTGTCTTAACACTATTAAATACATAGTGGAACATCATGTTCTATATATCCCATTTCTATGTTCTACAGCAGCACATGGATTATTCAAATTAGCAATAGGAAAGGAGGCTTAATTTTCATGGAATACATTAAGTTGGTTTACTCTGGTAAAGTAAACATTTAAAATGAGACCCAATGTGTCCCTTAGATGTCTAATGCAATTAAAAATTCTAATAAAAATCCAGTTATTTATATAAGGGGAACTGCTAATATTTAAGCAATTTTTAAATTAATTATCTATCTGGTGCCCATTATATGTATGTTCTTGAGAGGCTGATGGCATTTATTTTCCACCCCCTCTCACTTAAAGAAAAGAAAAAACCCAGAAGCCAAGTTCTAATGGCATTTGAATAGGCATCCAGCMAGTTTCCCGCGAAACAACACTTGGGACATCTGTTCCTTATACCATGCAGTTAAAGGCACGCCATCTTAGTATAAGCAACAAGACAGATCCTCTTCCTACTTGCATTGGGATACATGAAGAATTTTTTTTTTAATCAAACTGCATTTTCATGGATGCCCTTGTCTGTGCTCTTAGTAATGTCGTGTATGAAGCTGAATTTGAGGCAGTATCTTTTCTTTCTGACTCTAGTGATCTCATATGGTCTTTCAGGTCTGATTGTTGCTGTTGATGCTTGCATTATTATGGCTCTTTCCTGAGTTGAAGATGGTAAAATCCCTTCTTCATGAGAGCCATTTGACTCCTTAGTATGCCAGTGTAATCCCGCTGAACATCTGAAAATCTCCAACAAATAGGCAGTGGGTAAGGGTAGGTCAACTCTTCTGATCATATGGAAAAGGCCCAATGTATCTGAGATGTGTCAGACTTATCAAGTATGCATTGGCTATCTGTGCAGAACATGGGTATTTTTGATTGGGGCTTTCCGGACAGACACACGGAATCATAGAAAGRTTAAGGTTGGAAGAACTTCTGGAGGTCTCCAGTCCAGCCTCCTGTGCAAAGCTGGACTGTCTTCAAAGTTAGCTCAGGTTGGCTCATTCCAGTTTTGAATGTTTCCAAGGATGAGATATTCCATACTTCTGTAATCTTTCTGGTTCCAGTACTGCACAACTATCATTGAGAATAACTTTTTTTTTTAATATCTAGTCATAGTTTTTCTTGCTGCTACCTTTGTCTGGCGCTGCTTGCCCTTTCACTGTGTTCCTCTAAGAAGGAACTGGCCCTGACTCCCCTTTAGGTTGTGGAAGACTGCAGTTAGATGGCCATAGCTTTCTCTTCCTCAAGCTGAACAAACCCAGTTCTCTGTCTTGCTTTGTGTACCTTGTACCACAGCCTCTTAACTGTCTTAGTGGCCTTCTTTATTCCCCTCAATATCTTAAACCTCACCATCTCATGTTCACTGCAGCCGAGGCTGCTGTTGACTATCACGTCCTCCATCAGTTCTTCTTTACTCGTGAGTAGCCCAAACATACTGCCCCAAAACAAATCACCAGCTGGTATAAATTAATTAATAAATAAATAAATTTAGCTGCTCCAACTGACTTACTACTGCTTATAACAGCTGACCATATGGACTACATCTTCTATATGACACTCCTTACATTACTCTTCCATTGCTGTAAATGAGTTAGTCCAGACTGATAATCAAGTATGCATTCAAAGTTTAAAAGTATGTAAGGCATCTAATAAATTGTGGTAAGAGTGAAAAAGGCATTGATGGGTGAGGGTTTAGAGATGGAGCTTGTTAAAAGTATAAGCATCAAAAAAGCAGGATCAAGTGTAAATCTACCAGTGAATGAATATGGTAATGAAGGAAAAGAAGCAGAAATAGTCAGTGTCATGTTTGTTGTTGTTTTTTTTTGTTCTGTGTGTGAAATAAAATAGCATGTCCATCCGATATACAGTTATAGATGGCGTAGAAAGCTTACCATTTGGAGCAGAGGAAGAGTTTTAAAAGCATCTACTGAATGTTTTTTCTTCAAATCAACAAGCCATGCTGCCAGTCCTACCCTACTACAACTAGTTTTCTTCTCCCATCCCTATATCTTGTGTTTCAGGTTAAGGAGAACTTTTTTTTTTTTCCTGACACAAAATGAAACAGCTTGGTTTCAAGGTTGATGGGAGGGGGGCGAGTGTTTGGTTTGGGGATTTTTTTTTTTTTTACATTCTTACAGTGATGCTTTGACATGTTCCAAAACAAGCTGAAA
Source organism: Apteryx rowi (assembly GCF_003343035.1). NCBI lineage: Eukaryota > Metazoa > Chordata > Aves > Apterygiformes > Apterygidae > Apteryx > Apteryx rowi. The sequence goes on along the minus strand of NW_020449641.1, from coordinate 4,130,333 downwards.
CATGTATTAAAAAAAAAAAGATGACAATAAAATGTTTCAACCTCCTAAGAGGTTTTTCTAGATTTGGGTGCAGAAACAGCTCTGAGAATTTGCAAAGTTTGGATTGACCCAAAAATACTTTAACAGAGGAAAACATTTGGTTCCTAAAATGTCTTTGACTGTCAGTTACCTGAGTCAGATGTGCTCTTCTGCATGCCTGCCTGTCCACTTGCTTCCCTGCTCAGCAGTATGTAGAAGATGCTCTGCTGTGACTGTGGGTGGTGTTGGTGCAGTCTGCAGCACAGTCCCAAAGAGCATGGGAACTGGGAGCAGTCTGGCTACCGTAACATGGAGCTCAGCAGGGCTGTTGCTGTTCCCCTCTGCCTTAGCTGTGTGTATGTGGAGGAAAGAGATTTGGAGGCACCTGTGTGCTTCCAAGTGGGACTTCTCACCTACTGATTCTGGGCATTATCCCTCTGCTGCCTAATGAATGTTTCGAATGGTCTGTCACAGGTTTTCTATGCAAGACAAATTGGCTGTAGAGAATGAATGATGATGCTCATTTGGATTCATTATTAGCAGTAATATGCTCCATTTTTCAGTGGGGGGAAAAAATTGGGTGGGGAATTGCTTATAAATAGACTTGTTATTTGCAGAGGGTTTTAGACCGTCATGATAGTGACAAAAGCATAGAAGTATAAGCTCTCCTTGGTTAGTGAGCTTTTCACCAGTAGAACTATGATATAATACGGCTCTTTAATGCTGAGTAGCTGCACTGGAGTTATTTATCTCATCTCGGGGCTATATCAAAGTAGCGCTGTCCTTGACTCTGTTGTTTACAGACCAGTACACATACTGGACTTCATTTACTATATCCAGCTGTTGAAGTCCTCCCCTCCCTCCCATGAAATCACATAAATCTAGGCACTGGCTTCAGTGACGCTTCAGCATAAGCTTTGATGTTTTACTGAATATGGTGCTTAAAGGCATGAAATGGGGCTGTGAGCGGGATTCGTTTTGCCATGCTAGAGGTGCTTCTCCTTTAGGCAGCTCACCTAGGGGAGTCATCTAGTCTTCCTCGATAACTGAGAGACAGAAGTGAGGATTCATTTGAAGCTGGGATTCATGAATCCCTTTTTGGAGACAACCCTAAAACTAGCTTAGCCAGGGCACCTAACTGTTAAATATCTTCAGTAAAGTTACTTTCTGTGTTCCCTGTGTTTTTTCAAGTACCTTAAAGGAATACCTGAAAAGGTATTCAACTGTGACCTCTAAGCAAATCCACCCAAGAGTTCAATTAGAACAAAACTGGTTTCCCATTGCTCTTCTCACACCCTTTGGACCCTGCTTTTTCTCTTTGAAATTGTGTGACTCCTGTGACTTCAGTGAAGCTCTTGTCTGCACCACTGGCTGCAAGAAAAGAATCAAGCCATATTTTATTTCTTTTTCTTTCCTTCTTTCCCTTGTTTACTTCAAATACTTTTGTCTTCTAAGACATTCCCAACAAACTCCTGTCTCTTCTGCAATTATTCAAAGACTGTACATGAGGGAGGTTCTTAGGAAACATGTCTTGGGTGCACACCTTCCTGTCGTTGAGTAAAATCCATGTGTGTTTCTTGGCAAGTCTAAGTGTAACTGGTCTCTTGGGCTGGAGTTGAGCTGGACCTGAGTGATCCCTTTTTGTCATTCCAGGATTAATACTGGCCAGGCCTGAGGAGCAGTAGCACTTTGAATGGGCCATTTTGGCAAAAGCCGTTCTAGCTTCCAGGGCTGAGGTTAAATCAGTGGTGGTCTGTGGAACATGCTGCTGCCAGGCAAGGAAAGGCTTGGGCAATGGCACAGTGGGAAGCAGGACTGTTTCTCCTGAAACTTTTGTGTGAAGACTCCTTTGTGCTGTGCTCACTCCGCTGTGATGCATCAGGCAAAACTTTGAAAATGATCTATAAAATGAATCAGCTAGATGATGGTATCCTTACAGTCAGCTGGAAAACAGAGTGCTTCACCACAGGCTCTGTCACTCAGTCTTTCCTCTGTATTCTGCCCCTTAATGGGTCTCCCCTGGGGCTAATTTGGACAACCCAAATCTGTTGAGAAATTTCAAATAGTCATTTTACAAATAAATGAACATATTTAAAAAAAAAAACACGTGAAATGCTTGATGAATGTAGAAGGGGCAGTATGACCTTGTGACTAGGGAACCAGAAAAGTTATTCTCGTTTCAGGGCAGTTTTTGTGGGAAGGCCTTGAATGAAACTTTTCCATGTTATCTGTGCCCCTGCTTCTGCCCGAACTTGTGCCCCATCTTTCTATATTCTGAGCTCCCTTGGACAGGGTCTACTTAGCTCTTTTTAAGCTGATGCACAAGGGGTCCTACAACGTCTGGGTGCTCTTGTCATACAAATCTCAGTTGAAACAAAGCTATGCTAATGCGTCAGTGTTCAGTCTGTCAACACTGATAGTCCTCTTCCCTTTGAGCTGATTATGTTAGGAATGTAGCAAAAGTCTGACTTTACGGTAATGTGTGTGCTCATGGGAAAGGTTGTTCACTGGGATATGAGGGCTGTTTCTTCCAATAAATGGGAGGAAGTGGCTGAAATGTTTTAATCAATAAGATTGCTGTAAAATTGAGTACTGAAAGCTCTTGTCCTCTTCCATGCTACCCAGTGCTTTTTCTGAATGTGGAAGAGTGCTCAAGTCCTGGAGTTTGGGAATATCTCTTCCTGAGTTTCTTTATTCCTTTGATAGCAGGAATCACAGGACCAGTCACACAGTCAAGTTAATTTGCATCATTCTGGCCATGGTAGCTGTCTGTATACTCTTTCAGCATACRGCAAATGCAAGAAAGTGTGACTAGTCTTAAGTCTGTTTCAGGGTGATCTAAAGTAAGTTGTGTTACCTTGTGTTTGCCACAAGCAAAGATGTGTACGTGCGCAGTTACTGTAGCTCAGCTGGCCCACAGTACGYTGTTAAGATGTGTTAGCTTGAGTGTGTATCTGAGCCCTTGGCATTGCAGACATACTGATGGATATATTTAGGCTCCTGAGAGGCAAATAAATTCAGTACTTTTTAAAATTTACTTTCAACGTTGACCTCATGGCTACAGACCTTTCCTGTGTCTGGAAGCAGGACTTTTGTTTCTAATTCAGTATATTTTGTAAGAGTCAGGAGTGGGGTGGGCTGGCCCAGAGCCAAGACAGCAGTGGCCCTGCAGGGCGATGACTCCATAACCATTGCTTTTCTCTTCCTTCCGCAGCCCTTTTCAATCTAATTCCTGTGGGTCTTCGTGTGGTGGCAATCCAAGGGGTGAAGGCAGGTCTATATGTTGCCATGAATGCTGAGGGATATCTCTACAGCTCGGTAAGTACTTTGCACTGCTGGGCTCCTGGAATGGTTTGGGTCTGTAGGCGGGGGGAAGAGACTGCATTGTGACTTCCAGCCAGCTTTTTCTGAAAACGTGCATGTATTTGAAAACCTTTAAAGGCAGGAATCGGTGAGAGCTGCTGCAAAGCCATGCAATATTCACTCTGTAGTGGCTCTGTGGAGTTTTGTGGCAATATTTTCTGACTTGTGAAGATATACTTCTGTTTTCCTTTGAGTAGTTACTTAATGTAGGTCACAATGTGGTTTGCTGGTTATATTCTGGTTTCACACTTGTGAAACTGTATGGACTGAACAGGATTTGCTTCTGAATTGCACCTGTGTAACTAATTGTAAGTGGTGCCCTAATGGATCATACTCTGCTTTTGACTGCCATGTAAATCCACGCTAATAACACTGACTTCGTTAAAATGGTTCTGGACTATTTTGTTGGCATAGTGCTTCAGCTGTGCAGAATTCCCTGTATTTGTGTGATCTTTTTAATGCACGTAAAAGATAAGTGAGGCATTTTTTACTGACTAATTCCCCTATAACTTTCTTAGATGGCATGAAAGGGCATGAGGTTATTCATAAGATTCTCATTTGAAGTAAGTAATTGATTTTCACAGTGAATAATTGATTCAGTGATTTATTAAATATGGCAGCCCTTTGCCAGAATTTTTTATGCTTCAAATAACTTTGCTCTAGTTCTACATAGTAAAAAGTGATGGTTAATAATACACTTCTCATTTCTGTAGTTATGATATCTTTAAAGTGTATAGTCTAGATTCTAATCTTATCTCCATTTGGGTAAATTTACAGTACAGTGATTCTGCTCTTGTGTAGGCATTTACTTTGCTTTAAAAGCATGTGTAAGGTTGGAGATAGGACCTCTAAAAGGACAACAGTCTGTGTAGCTTGGGGCATAAATGTTGATCTACCTAGCCTATGTGCCTTGCTGTAAACCTTTGGACCCAAGGATGTACTCTACCCTCTTTCCCAGACAAAGCCAACACTTAGGCTAGCTCCTGGAATAGTAAGAGGCTGCTGGCTCACAGGACTAATGCCATTGGTATCTGTCTTTGTTGTTAGCATTCCAGTAAGTGCAGTGTACTGTCACATAAGATGCAGCTTGAAGAAGGCACAATACTTCATAGCTTATAGCGGAAAAAAATATTATTACTGAAATGTGTGTACCACTTAGGATATGCATCAATGCGCCAGAGAGATCTGTGGCTCTAGCTTTTATTTACCTCTCTGATAGCTGTCAATTAATTTTGCTTTAGGTTTCCTCGTAGGCATTCTGTCCAATAAGTTCTGGGTGGCTGTACTTCAGAGTACTTTCCCTGTAAGATCATGCCCTCTCCTAGAACTAAATTCTTTCAATGCTGCTAATGTAGTTGAAGCAGCTTGAGATGGAAAAGGCCAGCTTGCTCCTATGCAATGTTTCCTAACCCATATCATCTGTCTTCTTTCCTGGTCAATTTTATACCACTCACATGGTTAGGATTTCCCCCTTTCCCTTGGGAGGTAGCAAAACTCTTTCTCCCCAGTAGCACAGGGTAAGAAATGGCAAGTCATTGTGTTAATATGCCTGGCGAGATAGATCTTGAAACTGGCTGGTTGTCAAGAAGAGACAGAGAGATCAATCTGGATCTCTGTAGATGCCAGACGCTTCCTGTTCTTTCATAGCCCAGTAAACATAAATGACTGCCCCTAAATAAATTACATCAGTTTACTAACAATGAAAATCTCTTCTGTTTGTAAAGCTAGCTGAGTCCTGAAGGTAGAAGGTGCTAACACCAAGTTTAGTGTGGTACTGCATTATCATGCATGCTTCACCCTAGACGCACAGCTGTAGGGGTCTGGACTGAAGTCTTGCCCTGTGTTTGTACAGTGTCAAGTGTAAAGAGATCTGGGCTCAGAACTGAGACTCCCTGTAGCACTAGTACTTCTAAAACAAGGGATGCAGGAAAGTAGAGTGTGAGTTCAGCAGATCTGGTGGTCTGAGTGATAGACCATCTACTCTTTGGTTCATCAGGAGAGAGCAATAAATGGATGCTACTGACCTGTCTGTACTCCAAGGAGATGAAGCTCACTGGGCCCAGTCTTCTTTTTGTATTGACTGGTGGCTCTGTCTGTTACTTAAACAGTAAATCAATGAATGCTCTGTGCTTTAAAGCAGACCCCAAGATAAGAAAAGAAAATTTGTGGATAAAGCATGTTAGGAGTAGGGATCGTGGGTCAAGCCGCTCGTAGCATCAAAGACAAGGAATTAGATCAGGGTCCTATAACAGAACTGGATGTGGCTGAGAAGTGTTCAGCCTGTCCAAGTAGTCTCTTGGATGCTGCAGCTTTCTTTGCGGGGCTGGGATCCTACTCCAAAACACCATTTGGCACAGCTATGTCAGTCTCAAAGTCTGTGCTGGAGAATTGCTTTGGCAGGACTTGACAGTCTGTTCCTCTCTGGGGAGAGCAGGGCCTTTGGCCCTGTCATCTGGATCTCATTGCTTCCCACACCAAAGGACATATCGTCCCTGTTCCTTTGCTTACCAGACCCTAAGCTAAAGCTTTGCTCTGTCTCAGGCCAGTTTCCTTTGTTGTCATGTGTGTGCCTGGTTTTTACCAAGCCTTTTCTGAGGGATTTCTGAAAAAAACAGTCAGTAGTTCCCTGTAGATATAGTTCACTCACACGGATCCATTGAAAGATGGACTTTTTCTGCTTCTTGGCTGTCTCACTTGCTGTTTGTCCCAAACCTAGCCCTGCTAGGACGACTTGTGACACCCCAAAGCTTGGGACTGCTTTAAGATAAAATGCAACTGGCTAGGGAAATCCTTAATCTCCACCCCACCTTGAGTCTAGATTGTCTGTGGCTGTAAGTGAACACATCTTCTCTGTGTTTTTTATTTTTTGGTGGTGTTTAATCTGTGTATGCCAACTGAGACCTTGGCTGACATCCTCTGCCCTGGATCAAACCAAAACTGGATACAGGCTATTATCAGCCTGGTCTCTGAGACAATTTGTGCCAGCTCCTTCTGAGCTTAAGCCAAGGAACTCTTGAATGAATGGATTTAGAATAACCAGCCCTTGGAAAAAGTCTTCCCAGTGACCACCAGCACAAAAGCAGGGCTAAGGGAGGTCCTCCAAAGCCAAACTCAGTGAGAAAGTTCTCTGCAGAAACATGCAGTCCCTTTGAGAACCCTCCTGTGTTCTTGGCCACACTGATACCTTTACTAATGAGTTTCCTCATTTCTTCTGTGCAGTTAGGGATGGGCAGGAACAGTGTGTGGATTTATTTGTTGCCTAAAGTCTGCCATAGATCTCTAGCCAGCTTTTGAGTTCTAAATGCATTACATGTCAAAACCTGCTTGTTTGGGAAGCAGATGTTTATGACCTCTGTACATTGTTTACTTACACTTGAGACCTGATTTTTTTTTTCCAGAGTTGCTGACTGCTACCTCTGAGGTCTGTTGGAGAATTAGGTGCTTAGCAAGCAAGAAAATCAGGCTCTTGGTGACTTGAGCTACCTGCCTTTGCATACAACGGGGTGCAAAATACCGTTTTCATAACAAGCTTGCAAAGTCTTTGGTGTGTTCCCATTGAGATTTCTTCTAATGTAGAGCAGCTGTAAATTCCCTGATGGTGCTTAAAGGTTTTTATCAGCACCTGCTTTGGGGAGCAGTACAACTCTCCCATAGGGATCCACTGTTAGCATTATATACCAAAGCAACAGTGTATGGAATGAATGAAAGACAGGCTGTATTATTTGTACTGTCTTAGCGCTTGGGAAGCCCAGACCAGAGGCTGGTTATTGCAGAGGCTAGAGAAAATCAGAATAAAAATGTACATCCTACTTCACTGAATTTACAACCTAATCGTAAAGTGAGAGGACACGGAACATGCTCTTCTGTCTGTCTATCTGGAGTTAATAGTTCCACTACCAAATTGATTCCTAGTGTTGGTATGACCTTTCTGTGGGAGGCTGAAGTAGTCACTTCTCCACTCTATCTTTGGCTCCCAGCTTTAGCTCCGTTACCCCTGTTGCAGCTCACAGGAGTGTGGGGAAAGGAGTGTCTGCAAAATGTTTTGGCTGTGAGGTAAACGTGGTTCTTCTGGAGCAGATGCTCATCATGGGCCTATAGAGCCACTACAGGCCCACCCAGTCATTCCAAGTATGCTGAAATTGCAGCTCTCAGTATGATATGTATAATTCAGTGGCATTACAGCTGAGATGGGTTTTGCCCCAAGTGCATAACACTTCTCTTCTAAAATGTACTGCTCTCCCATATTCCTTGTTGTTTAACTCTAAGTTCTAATTATTTTTGAAATAGCAAATCATGATACATAATTTATTGGAAAGACTGAGAAAGCCCTAGCAGAGATATGGAATATAGAGGAAAAAAAATGGGTCGCTTACAAGGGCTCAGTATGATTTTACAGTATAAACCTGTGAGTTTGAAATGCTGAAATTAGAGCTTGAATCACTTCAAAGATTCCTGCTAATAAGGGAATGATTATGCACAATTAAAAAAGAAAAAACCTAAACAGCATTGACAAAACCCAAGTCACATTAAGAGCTCAGTGTGTCTTTTCATTTTCTTTCTCTGCTTTTTTATTCTGCTCTATCACTTTGCATAATAAACATGTCTTGCATAATAATAAACAAGCATCTGGAGAACTATGTATATTAACTGAATTTTTTAAATCTCCTTGCAATGCTCTGTTTCACTACAACTCCTCTAGGGTTGCTGCACTCTTATTTATATCGTTTCAAGGTCATTGGCTGGAATCAATCATGTTACATTTTCTGCCCTAATAGGTTTGGATTGTTTAAACCTGTGCCAGCCAATGCCATTTCTTTAATTTCTATTTGACCTCTAGTGATCCTAGTTGATTCATTCAGAAGTACAGCTATGTGAGGCAGGTATTCTGCTCATGCCCCTTTTGCAAGCTTTGCAAGCAAGCGCACGTACTGGGGGGATTCACCTGCCTCAGTTAGGAAGCAGATCAGTGGAGAGAGCAAAATGTCTCCAAAGGCAATGCACAGCAGGAGCCAATTTAATATGCTTTGAATTTCCCTCCAGAGCATGTGCTCTTCTTCAGTGGCTGTCTAGGGAAGCAAGTTGAACAGAGGCATTAATTGGGAGGTATAAAGCTCCTCCTGTCCTCTGGCTTAATCATAAATATGATTATGGAGGGAACAAAATGGATGCTCAGTGTCAGCAGTTCTGCTGAGGAGGGCCAGCCACTGGGAGCAGATTCCTGCCTTGCTTTGAATGTTCCTAAAATACAGCTCCTAATGAGCATTCTGGCACACCACCCTCATAGTGTGCAAACTTATAAACACAGCTATCAATAGCAAAGTGGTCACTTTTCCCTCAATGAGGTGCTACCACTGTTTTTCCTCTTCTTGACTGTCCCGTCACTCAGAAGATCTTGAATGGTCCAGGTTTCTTTTCATCCCAGCAGTGCGAGCTCCTCACCAACCGATTTGTGTACAGTGCAAGTCATGCAGTGACAGTGCTGGCCCACACCAGCTCGATGGTTATACAGGGTGTTGTAAAAGCAAATGTGGCAGTAGGACTGGCATGCCCTAAAAATGGGTATGACCTCACTTGGCAGGACCAGCTGGACTGCTCTTCAGACAAGGAGAGCTGGCAGGAGAACCAGGACGTTGTTATACTGTGGCTTTTTGGGCAGGTTTCCTATTTGGCATCTTAGTTGAGGGACTGTATTCCCCGAACTTTCCTAGCACAGCACCACGGCAGGGCTCCCAGGAGGGGAGAGTGCCACGCAGCACATTGCATCTGATGCCTCGAGTTGGGTCAGGCTTAGTTTTCATCTGCAGTGTTTGGCTGTTCAAGCAGGAGTCTGTGGAGAGGACAAAATTGGTAACAGCAGGACATAATCCTATTTTCCTAGCTAGCTGTTCCTTGTCTCATAAAATAATAACACAAATTATGAGAAATAAGTATGCCTCATAAGAGGTGCTCTCTTTTAGTCTTAGCTGAGCAGGACATTTAGGAATGTGTTACATTCCACCTAACAGCATCTAGGGAAGCGAGAATGGGACATATCCTTTAGCAAACAGTGGTCTGTCAGTATTGGGATGCATTAAAATCGTTTGCTGAAATTTCATTTTGGAAGAAAATCAGGGAAAAATGCTCTGGTGGTACTGACTCATCTCATTTTGACACTTCCCCAAAGGAACATTACAGATACCCATTTTGAAACAACTTTAAAATGTTTTATATTGCTTTACAGTTCCTAATAAARTCAGAACAAAATGTTTAGATTTCAGTTGAGCGTTTTGATCCCACATGATTTCCTTGAAGTGTGAAAGGGGGAGGAGGGCAAAACATGGGAGGGGAAGGTTGGGGTTTGCTCTAAATTGTGAGGAAGGCAAGAGTAGAGATCTCAAAGATGAATCACAGTCAGAGCTGCCATCTTCTGCACAGTGTCTGTTGTGCTTATTTCCTTGAGGCCAAAAGTATGGGTCTACCCTTAGATAAGCAGGTAAGCAGTGTCTTTGGGACAGCTACTAAGCAGCTGTAGCATTGTATAAAGCTTGTCCATTTTCCTCTGGTGCATGGTGTGCAATCAGTTAACCCTTGTAGAAGAAATGATGAGGCTGAATCAGAACTGTTGATACAGTACAGTTTTTGAGTTGGATTTTGAAAGGAAGCTCAGGAAAACATCTAGACTGAAAATGGAATGGCGTGCAGGAAAGCCCCTAGTTAGCAGAAATGACATGAATGGAGCACTCATCCCAGTAAACTCAAATAGCCTTTCAGGGTAAGATGCTCTGTGTGACACACTGCAGCAGATGTAGACCACCGGTTGATTGCAGTGGTTGCAGGAAAGTCTGTATTATCATTGCATGTTGCAAGCACAACATAATCAAGTCTCAGAAGGAAGAACCTAGGTAGCTGTGATTTTTTTGAATACTATTTGAGAAGGGATTTTTCTTTCTGGATGGGAAGGGTAACATCTTCCTTCTAGACAAGCAGCATTATTAAAAATCATAGGCCAGGCTGTGGCTAGCTTTCCATCCTGCCATGGAGATGATGTGGCAGAATGTCTCCTAGGCAGCTCGGTCCCCAGGATTATGCTGTATTTGCTTCCTTCGTTGTATTTGTCAATGTCCAGTCATAAAAGAGTTGCTTTCATGTGCCAATGACCTAGACGCTTGTCTACAAGGAGTTAAGCTGAGAACTGCCAAACTTCTTTCACACAGACCAACCCACTGCCTGTCAAAGTGGCACAAGGCCTCCAGAACCAAAAGTCGATTGTCACTTTTGCATTACGATGCATCAAAATGTAGTGTGTTGGAGCGAATGCAAGAAGACAGGTCATGGGAAAAACTGCCTCACTTTCCATCTCCCTCTCCTGCAGAGCCTGCCCCTTGGGTAGCCCTGGTGGCTACATGTGCTCAGCTCCTTCCACACCTGAGACTGAGCTGCTTAGGTAACTGGTCTCATCCACAGCGGCTTCAGTGGCAAGAGCCACTTGGCTAAGGAGAACTCTGATTTTTATTGGAGTGGATGCATTTCTCTGGCCCCCTCGCCATAGTCAATCTGGAGACGCAGTCGCAGAAGTCCCATTTGTTGCCTTCCCTCTGCATCCTGCTGTCTAGGAGATGTAGGAACATTCCAGTAGTTGAGCTCTTCTCCCTGGGCTAATAGTTTGCTTTTCCTGAAACTTTCCAGCCTGCTTTGTTCATTTCTTAATACTGTTTATCCAGTGTCTGTTTTGGCCATGAATAGTGACATTGTCTGTTTTCCACAATTCCAGCACATCAAGGGTGACAGTGGGATTATAATGTTTTAATTTGTGGTGGAGAGAGGATAAATATTGTCCTTTCTGAATCCACAACTCTGATGTGAAAAGAGAAAAGTTTGAGCGAGGACATGTTTGGCTGAGGTCAGGTGTGTGTTAATGAAGTGATTTGGATCTCCTTTCTGATAACACCAAAGTCAAATATAGACTGGATAAAACTAGTGAATGGCATACCTTTGCCAAACAGTGACTAATGGCTCTGGAGGCGAAAGCAGGAGATACGACAGTCATAGACAGACTGAAGAAAAACAAGAAGAAACCTTGCTGACCGTGTGCACATTATTATAACTAGAAGCCAAATGACAGAAAACTTCTTTTAATGGGGAAAATTATTGAGCTGTGGTGTACTTTTCCAAAGGAAAGGGATAGAAGTTCAAAATACTTGGGCTATTTCAAGCCAGACTGGCTGAATCAGTGGGGAATATGCTGTAGTGGAAAGGCCTGGATGGGAGCCTGAACCATACCTAATTTTGCTGTTCTGGCTAAGCACTTGAAAAGCAAAAAATGATTTTCTTCAGATCTCAGTCATGGGGTCTGAGTTCAGGTCCTGTAGCTGTTTGGTACTGTGAGTCCCAAGACATAGGGCTGACTTCTGGTACCTCTAGTTACATGGCATGGTGCTGTAACATGCCACGAGCCCCCTGAAATCAGTAGAGTAAATGGACTCAGCAGGAGTTATCAACCTGGCTGTGTGTTTCAATGGAATTGAAACATGCTTATACAAATTCCAGTTCAGCAAAGCAGTTAAATTGCACCTTGGTGCTTTGCTAAATCTGCATTCCCAGGTCTCCTCTGCAGTAGGGGCATTGTCTGTTGGGATTATCAGCCACTTTGTAATTCGGTTGCATCTTCTGGCATCTTTTCTGAAATCCACTCTTTACTGCAAGGAGAGCTCCAAATCTCTCCAGCTTCTCTTGAAGTGAACTCATCTGTGAAGGCACRAGCAGGACTGAAGGGACTACTGGCAGTCAGTCACTGCTGTGATGTGTTGCATGCCGACAGCGTGCTCTGCTCTGCAGAGTGTGGGACGGCCAGCGTGTTCGTTCCAAGGAGCTTGCGATCTGTGCGGTCTCCACCCTCGCGAGTGGGGAGGAGCAGAGGGGCACCTTGCCRGCAGCAGCGCCCAAAGGCATCCCGGCAGCAGAGTGTGCAGGCAGGCTGAATGCATCCTTGGACCCACTCTAGCCCCACCTGAACCACACCTGGTCCTTGCATCTGGACTTGTGGAATAAGGTGCACCAAAGACACCTTGCAAGGCCTGTCTTCTACAGGTGCTCTCAAAGGCTGAGCACAGTTCTGACCTTCTGACAGTAGGTTAAAAGAGCAGGAGAAAAGCAGTGTGTATCAAAGGTAGAAACCATCATTTTTCACCCATTGGGTCCACTGACACAGGGTCTGACTTCTTTTTATAGGTATTTCTAACCCTTGTGGAAGGCTGAAAATGTCACAGAATCACAGAATCGCTGAGGTTGGAAGGGACCTCTGGAGATCATCTAGTCCAACCCCCCTGCTCAGCAGGGTCACCTAGAGCACATTGCACAGGATTGCATCCAGGCGCGTTTTGAATATCTCCAGAGAAGGAGACTCCACAACCTCTCTGGGCAACCTGTTCCAGTGCTCTGTCACCCTCACAGTGAAAAAGTTTTTCCTCATGTTCAGATGGAAGTGTCTGTGTTTCAGTTTGTGCCCATTGCCTCGCGTCCTGTCGCTGGGCACCACTGAAAAGAGTCTGGTCCCATCCTCTCGACACCCTCCCTTCAGATACTTGTACACGTTGATAAGATCCCCTCTCAGCCTTCTCTTCTCCAAGCTAAACAGGCCCAGCTCTCTCAGCCTTTCCTCATAAGAGAGATGCTCCAGTCCCCTAATCATCTTTGTAGCCCTTYGCTGGACTTGCTCCAGTAGTGCCACATCCCTCTTGTACTGGGGAGCCCAGAACTGGACGCAGTACTCCAGATGTGGCCTCACCAGGGCTGAGTAGAGGGGGAGAATCACCTCCCTCGACCTGCTGGCAACACTCTTCCTGATGCACCCCAGGATACCATTGGCCTTCTTGGCCACAAGGGCACATTGCTGCCTCATGCTTAACTTGKTGTCCACCAGCACTCCCAGGTCCTTCTCCGCMGAGCTGCTTTCCAGCAGGTCAACCCCCAACCTGTACTGSTGCATGGGGTTATTCCTCCCCAGGTGCAGGACCCTGCACTTCCCTTTATTGAACTTCATGAGGTTCCTCTCCGCCCACCTCTCCAGCCTGTCCAGGTCCCTCTGAATGGCAGCACAGCCCTCTGGTGTATCGGCCACTCCTCCCAGTTTTGTATCGTCAGCAAACTTGCTGAGGGTKCACTCTGTGCCTTCATCCAGGTCATTGATGAAGAAGTTGAACAAGACTGGACCCAGTMCTGACCCCTGGGGGACACYGCTAGCTACAGGCCTCCAACTAGACTCTGTGCCACTGATCACAACTCTCTGAGCTCTGCCATTCAGCCAGTTCTCAATCCACCTCACTGTCCACTCATCTAACCCACATGTCAGCATCGAGTAGAAATTGTTGAGTTTTTTAGATTTACTGGATGTATATTATTGGGATATTTAATTATATAATCCAACTTGTAAATTTTGAATGAAGGAATAAACTAGCTAGAATCTGGCCAAACTTAAAATAGCTTTTTAAAAATATTCTGCTCTAAGACATTTTCTGTTGGTATTTCTCCTCTGAAATGGTACAGGAGGCTCTAGGGTGAGGCATGCAGAATTCTGAGATACGGGATTGTGCAAGAGCAAAAGTTAGAGATTTTGAAATTCCAGCAGTAAGAAGCAAGTCATAACCTTTCTTGAGCCATAAATAGGGGGGGGAAATCCTAGTTTTCCTGGATGCTAAGGCCAGAAATGATGGTTCTGAGCAGAGTTGGAATCATGGTTTAGTCCTTACTTTGCAAGCTTATATGCAACTTCCTCTGCTGCTAATAGTCTTCTGTACACTTTTCACAGGGCTAGAAAACCAAGTAATCGTGGTTGGAGTGATACCCCATAGTCCCTTTATGGTGTATCAGTCCCCTTCTGCCTGCAGTTAGATTGCATGTTTGATCTTTTACTCTTGTGACTAATTTCACTTACTTGCAGTTTTACTGTTCTTTAGTTAAATCTTCCAAGTGGTTCTGCTGCTCGCCTTGTTGCTTTCTTTTTCCTTAACCAATTTTTATTAATCTGATATTGGTGAGTTTTGGAGTACATATGAAAAGGAAAGATTCATCTCGATGGACAGATGCTATGTAGACCTGGGGACTTACCCCACTCCAGGAAGGATTCTGGGAGTGAGATAGCTTTCGCTTGATTAAGAAGGGAACCTTTTTTCCCACTGGTGCACTACAGGTTATTCTACGTATCGCATCCTTTGTTACATATGCAGTGGCTACTCTGTGTGGAAAAGCCTGACAGGCCCTAAAGCTTCTGAATGAAATGTTGTCCCTTTCTGAAACTGGTAAATTCAACTCCCCCCTCCACAATTCACAAGCTAATTTGGTACTTTAACATCTCAGCTATCAAGAGGGCAGCAAAGAGACCATCAGGGCATCCTGCCACCTCTGGCATGCCAATGACATCTGAGGAGCAGAGAAACTGTACAAGGGAAGCACTGGTAGGCTTTCATGCAGCTCTTTTCTGTAAGTTAGCATCTGAATCTCAGAAAGTTGAAAGTTTTTTGATGTTCATAGCAATGTGCTCTCCCATCCCCCAAATACATACCTAGGCACCAGCTCCATGCTAAAAGCTTTCTGAAATGTGAATACTCTCTTGACATAAATAAGACATGGCATGAAGATGGTAAGTCTTCCTGTTTCCTCACCACTTTCCTCCTGAGAAGACCGAAGGGTTGTCTTCTCTTTTAAGAAGCTTCCTTGGTTGGCTACTCTGAAGCCTGCGCATCAAATGCATTATTGATAACAGCGCGTGGGAGTTGCATGCACACATGCACACGTTACAGATTCCCAGATGCTGTCTGGAGCACTGCAGAGGAATTACTGCAGCTGGGCAAAGATTGCCTGCTTCTTTCTAAAGTCTCTGAGGTAGAAATCGGCATGAGTCTCCTGCGTAGCTTTTTTTCTTCCACCATCAAATCATCGTAATGATGAAATGGAAGAGAGGAAAATAGAACCTTAGGGATTTTGAACAAGGCTGTTAGGTTCAGAAGTGCTGAGAAAGATAATGTCCAATTTTCTAGGCACGTGCAAGGTAAGGTGAGGAACCAGATTCAAGGTAATTCGAATGTTCCTCCAAGTGCAGTGGCCATGCTGGGCTATTGCTTCCCCCAGCAGGAATCTCTCTAAAGCAAGCAGGAGTCGAGAAGGGCAGTTCCTTGCATCCCTGCTGCAGTGTCCAAAGTCTGTGCACTTGTGCCAGGCATCACGTGTCTTTAAAGTGACTTTTCCAGTTGCTTTCAGGTTGAGGAATCAGCATGTTGTCACCATATTGCTCTAAGTGGGTTCATGTGCACTGTAAAGAGGTCCCCCCTTTCTCCTGGCACTGGCTAACTAGTGGTCATGGAGCTGGGGCAGCTAAAGGGTTTTCAGTTTTAACTGTACTCGGTGCCAAGGAGAACTGCCACAGAGTGCAACTGGGGGAGATACCATCACTTTCCCCACAGCCCCCTTTGCACCTCTGTTCTGCTTGGTGCCTATTCTCATGCCAGATAAATGGCTGCAGGGAGGCAGCAGCTTTTCAGTAGGGMAGGGTAGACTCTGACTAGAGCTTTATTTCCCATTGGGTGGGAATCCAGCCAGCTCAGGAGAAAGGTAGTGAGCAACCAGCCCACTCCAGGTGGGATCCATAATGCYGTGGTGTATTGACTTCCTAGTTCTTAGGGGAAAAAGGCTCATGGCTGTTGTACCTGCTTGTCCCAAACAACTCCCATCTTCTCTCACCTCTTATTGCTGCTGTGGGCATTCTGACAAAACTGTTCCTTTTGCTTGCAACCTCTCCTGGCATGCCCTGCGCTTTGGGAGTTATAGCTAAAYGGAGTTGCCTGTGCTTCCTTGAGTGATGCTCTGTGCATGTTTCTGGGCATCCTGTAGACATCTGATGCCATAGGAAGGCACCTAAATTGCCACTTCCATCCAGTGCTTCTCAGCTTGTGGACCTGTCTGGGAATGAATGTTCCCTCTTTCTGGTTTAGCAAAGAAAAGATTCAGAGACCTTGTAAAGGGACTTCCCTCCCTCCCCCTTTTCCCAGCCCTTGAGCTCAATGCAGAGCTCTGCCCAAGCAAGCATTCTGTGGCATACAGGGTCTCGATAGCTGGAGAAAGCAGAGGGTCACTTCAGGAATCACATCTATGAACTTTTGTTTAGGGGAAAAAAGAATATAAAGCACCTCTAAGAGCAGGCTGCAGCTTGGCCACCCCACCAAGATGCTCACAGTCCTGCTGCACTTAGGGGATTGTTTCCAGTTTAAACCCTGTCACCTAGATTATGATTCACTATTTAGTGCCTGTGGCAGAATTTCCCTGTGGATGCTGGGGGCAGTATCCTATGGTGAGCGGGGAGGGGGGATGGAGCAAAGGAAAGGACTCTGGAAGACCTTGGAGTGGCGTCAGAAGCAGGGTAGTTTGGTGATAGCTGCCAGGGTTTAAAGGAGGAAGGGGAAAGAGAGCTCATACTGAATGCCAGCTTTTGATGGAAGAGATGCTGTGTCACTTTGAGTCTCAGATGAGAGCACTACACAAATACCGTCAGCATAATAAAGGATCCAGCCTGTGCTTCTCACGTGTCAGATAGATAGAGAGCAGTTTAAATGCAATTCTTTTGCCTAAAGCTACATCCCATTATTTGGCTTCAGGGATGTGCTGTTCCAAGGGTGTCTGGGTCATCTGGATCAGTGGCAGTGGGAAGAATTAAGGCAGCAGGGGTTGCAGTGGCTGGTGGTGTGGGCCCTAAAGAGAATCTGTTATCGCTTAACTGTGAGTTGTTCCTGGGCTCTCCCACGCTCTCGGTTAATTCTTCTGTCACCCTGGAGAGCTTCATCACGTAGTTAAGGAAACTGAGCATAAAGGAGCAATGTGACATGCCCAAGGTCACGTGTGAAGACTGGATTAGGCCTTCTGTTCTTTCTGATCCTAATTCTGTGCCTTAATCACAAGCTTTCTTTTATATCACTGTGATTATTCAGGTAAATGGTGCCTCAGCAGCAACACAATTTGTTTGCATAGTATCTTGTGTCTGAGCAAATCAGTCCACTTTGAAAGCTGTATGCTGTGTAGGCACGGCTTGCTTTTCCCTCTCTGTCTTCCYATTTCACTTCTTTTCTGGCTTCTCAGCATTTATGTCCCTAGTAATCTTCATTGAAGATAATGGGAGCAGGCAAAAGAACCACAGGAGAGTCATACTCTGCCAGCCATCTTCCCTTGCACATCTTAATACCATATGTCAAGTACAGTTGCTCAGAGCTCCACAGATATCTCTTTTTCAGCCACCCAARGAGCAGGGGCGGCTCACAAGATGGCAGGTAGAGAATTGGAAATGGCTTCTGAGAAACTCAAGATTGCAGCAGTGTTCTGGAAAGAAGCACTTTTAAGTGCTGAATGTCCCGAGGAGCTGAAGTGCCGGCTCTTTCAAGAAAAGGATTTGCTAGTAGCAAAATTGAGCATGGTTTTTCAGACATTTTAAAAACYGACTCTCAAGGGAGTTCAGCACCCAGTACATTCCCTTGCTCTTGCTGGAAAGAACATAGGAGTGGCCCTCATTCAGCTCAGTGTCCTTCTCCAGTAGGAGCCACTAGTAGCGACAGCCAGGAGAAACCAGTAGCAGAGACAGTAGCTTAACGAGTTGTCTGAGAACAAATCTGTTGATGTTCATATAGTCAGAAGTCTGAGATGAGTGCATTTGCCCTAGTGTACTTGAGACTGTGATCTGGTCTGTCCTTTGGGTCAATCTCAAAGAAATAGTGCTTGTTTTGGAAACTGGAAATCATCTTACCACAGTGCATGTCTTTCTGGGAGTTCATAACAAGCACTCCTTAGTCACAAAAGCAGGCAAAGCACCCAGATTTCCATAGCCTCACTGACACTGGCTAATTTCTAATGGTTTTCAAATTCTCCCGCAGCTTCCTGAAACTGTTGGCCACTGGATTCCAAGTGTGAGTCTTGCAGACATTTTATTCTGCAACAATCTGTATTTTTGTAAGGAGCTCTGAGAGTTGACTTCTTAAAGTATTTTAATTAAATTTTTTTGTATTTCCAGGAGTTTCTTACAAAGGAGTTCTTTGTGAAATTTTATTATTCAAATTTGGAAGCATGGAAGGAAATCAATTTCCTCCTTCAAAACTACCTTTTTTCACCTACTCTATTCACTTATCACGCTCTGCCTTGCAAGGATTATTCTAATCAGATTTCACATATAAAAATAATAACGTAAAAATAATTCTCTTCTTTCAAGTATTCAGCAGGCTTAAGTAAATTAAGACATTGATCAGATTCTGCTCACTATTGTGGTTGTGAATACAATGGAGGGTACCCGATGCAGCTGGGAGAAGAATTTTGATGTATACTTTTTATCTTAGGAGAAAGGYCATAAGGTAGGACTGAAACTGGCCTGGTTCTTGGGGGTGGTTTGGTTAAACTTGTGTTTCTGGGTAGCAGCTGGGATGCCAACCTGCAAGGCTGGGGACCAGCCCACCTGCCTGCTTCTTCCTCCTTGCCCGAGGTTATTCCCTCGCARATGTGCAGCTTGATCAGATCTGTGAATGCATTCAATCTCCTTTCAGTCCAAAATATCTAGATTAGCAGTAACTGCTTAAACTGTGAGAAAGCTTGGCTCACTTTGAGAGACTTAATAAGGGAATGGGTGGGCCTGAGAGACCAGGAGCTTCTGGCAGAGTGCAGCGACAGATGGGGAAGTCTGAAGCACCATGTTCTTCATGCAGTATGTGAACACAGCCTAAAGCAGTGGGGGCAAATGGCAGAGAACGGATGTTTGCATTGCTGCTGCTTGTGCTGTAGGAAGCTGCTCTCTGGCAATGCAAAGCAGCCAGGCCTGCCAGCCTGGTGCTTCACCATCACCTCTTTCACTTAGCTGTTTCAAAGGGGAATCAAATGTCCGAATTGCTTGAGTGGTTTTGCAAATCTGTCCTCAGCCTAATGCACCAAAATAACAGCCTGCAGCAAGGCCAGCACGGCTTCTCTGCATACAGCTTATTTCTGATTTGGCAGCTCTTTGAGAACCTTATTTGCTGTACATGTCAAGACTGATAGTGCTGCTACAGGGGCTATGCTACATTTCACCTTGACCATCCTCCCATTCTTCCTCAGTAAGCTCATTATAAGCTCCTAAATCATCATCAGGGTTTTGCCATGAGCGACAATGAATGAGTCGTTCTGTAAATACTGCCACAAGGTGGTATGTTCATGTTTCAGTGTGAGGTCAGGGTTTGTGAGAAGGGTGGAAGGCGGCCACTCTGATAATGATTCTGTTGCAGTCTGAGTCATTCTACTGCCTTTGAGTGAAAATTAATCCATATTCCATAGGTGGGTTCCTCTGGGGAGTGATTGAGTGAAAATGGATGTGTTCTGTTCATGTTCAGCCAGGATAAGGACAGTACACAGGCTACTGACTGCTGTGGATTATTTTGAAAGTCCCAGGCACATGAAACTTGACTTTAGTAATAATCCAGGCCTGCAACCAAAACATCAGAAATAAACATAAGTGTCATTACTTTGCAGAAGGAAGGCAGGTCTTGTGCTTCGGGTACTAGCTGGACAGTTTGTAGGGTTCAGCTCCCTGCTGTGCCACAAAAGCCTTTCCTTGACCTCAGGCCCAGTTACTTAGGATTTGATTCAGTTGCCTAAACCTAGGCATTTATCCCCTCTGAGATGTACCAATGCATCCTGCCTGGCCCTCAGAAGGCCACGGGTCTCCCATAGGTCCTGTGTCCCACCTACCAGCCCTATGCATGTGTCTTGGATGCCTCAGGACATTTCAAATGGCACTAGAAACTTATATTTAGGCAACTAAATCAAACCCTTAATTTCTCTGGCTCAGCTGCACATCTATATGGTGCAGAAAAGATTTCTTTCCTACTCCCACAGAGACAGCATGGAGATAAGTGTATTGAAGATTGACAGGCACTAGGATGCTATGTTGAGGGCGCTGTGTAAGAGCTTGAATAGATAAGGGAGTGACTACATGGCAACATGACATTTTTTTTGCTTTGTTTTTTACCTCAAAAGATTTTCTCCTTCATGTGCCCTTTTTCTATCAGGATGTTAGAGCTATTATACAGAGATGAGCTCACATGAGCCTCTCGCATCTGAACCCTTCCCAGGTTGACATTGCTCCAGATCTAGCTGCATTTGTCTCTGAGTTCAGTTGTCCTGGCCTTTTTGACCTATTTGACCCACGTTATTCAACCACTGGAGTGTGCTTATGCTTTACGTCTCTTCAGAAGCATTTGGAGGCAGTTTCCATTTGGGACCTCTCTATTGTTCATTTAAAAAATAAAAGGCAAAAGGAGGCTTTTGGTTTTCAGATCTGCCAAGTTGAAATGGTGCAGGCAGGTAGGGAGATCCCTGTTTGACTTCTAAATGGAATAGACTGACCTGGTGCCACCTGAGAGAATAAACCRAGAACCTGACCATCTTGTTTTTCTACTAAATCTCTGTTCTGGCTCCTAGTTGCTTCCTTGCCAGTGGTGCTGTAAATACCTGAGGCTCCCTGTGTTCCAGAGGGATTTCAAAGTAATCACCATCTCTGCAGTTCTTTCCACTTTTCTTTACAGACTTCGAAGCCCAGTTTTGTGCTGAACRTTATCCTAACATTCATTTGGAGATTCTCCAAAAGAAATTTTACATAGCCCCCAAGAGAACTTCTGAAAATTTCCTCCAAGAGAAGTGAATATTGGAAGTCTGTAGGACTTAAGAGTCCTAACTAGTATAGCCACGTTGGACAGTCATATCTATAGAGCCCATTGAAATCTGGGGCAGGGTATTAGGTCATCTSCTTCCTCAGGTCTCCCTTGAAAAATCAAACCATTATTCTCTGCATCAAGGGACTCCCATGTGCAGTGAGAGAGGTGGCCACTGGCTTGTATTCAGGGCAGGAAGAGGAGGGTGTCAAGCTCTGCTCTCTGCAAGACAAGTTTTAGCCATGACTATCTGAGAAGAAACTGAGTAACCTTGTAGATCTTTCCAAAGACCCTGTGAGACATATTGCAGCGTGCATCTTTGGGTAATTATGTCTTTTTATTTATCTTCACTTTCACAGTGTCCTGTTGCTCCGTGCCAGTAGTCATGAATCATATGTTCAAATAGTAAGGTATAATCTGTCCTCAGTAGTGTCACTTTAAATTTTAAAATTCTTTACAGTTAACAATGGACCTTCCGTCCCCCAACACTTGRATGTCTAGTCACTGAAACATCCAGAACACAAGTGAAAGCCAAAAGAGGCCTTCTAAGCATATTGTAAGTTAATGACATTGCATGGATTCTCCATTCATTTTTGCCCAGTGTTTYTTTTGCTCAGAACACTTCCAGAGGAGGCCATGGTGGCTATTGTTGCAATTCCTCCCATATGTTGCTAGCGGTTTGAGTCAGGAGCCCTTCATATGCACCTGATTCWTGCTGGGTACTTCACTAGCCTTATACAGTAACTAAGTCACCAAGAGACATGAGCACATCCTTGATTCAACAGGAAGATGCTTGTGCCTCCAGTTACACGTGTGCTCAAGTACTTGGCTGAACTGAAGAAGGATTTTCCCCCGAAGATTGCAGGGGACAAGCTTTTGATCCAGACCCACATCTTGCTCCCTGCAAAACTTGGCAGCGTCCGTCTAGTTAAAATATCCCTCTCTGCATCTTTCTAACTCGTCTCTGTAGGAGCCATCTGTCTGTCTAATCTTCCCAAGCACTAATTGATGGCTGTGCTTAAGATTTTGACCATCCAAACAGAGTCCTCTAATGATGAAGCCAATGATGCAATGATTGTTAGTGCATGGTGAGGCATCATGCCATTGTTTGGCTTCCTACTGCCGCTTTCTTTCATTTTCCACTTGAATCTGCGTATAATTGTTAAAATGAACATCCCAGTTGCCCCTAATCTCTTGATTATAATGCAAATATTGACCACTTTTCCTTTGAAAGTTCTGTGCAGGAAGGAAAGAGGAATGCCTCAGTGGACTACATTGTCAGATATACAAAGCTAAATCCACATTCGGTAGGACAAAGAAGAATTTACATACTCAGAATGGGTAATTCGCCTAGCGAAGAACGTAGAGTGCATGCTAGGTAGGTAAATTATAAGACTCTGAGGCTGTCATAATGATAAAATTGAGGTTAAACAACAGATTTACATATTTGAAAAAGTGGGCTTACGTGTGATTCTTGTTCATTTAGATAAATCAGCTAATATTTTTGCCTAATACACTGCAGAGACAATAATCTGACTTGTCAAATATACATTATAAGAGAAAAATAAAGATTTTTTCAGTAAATTGGGCAATAGAAATCCAATWAAAAAACCTGTAATTTTTATTTTCCTGCTTACAGTATTCTCTGGCTTGAAAGCATTTGAAATGGTGCTTTTTCCTGATTAGATACCTTTTTAGAAATGCCTGTCAACAAAACTCCTTTCTTGAAAAACTTACTTTCTTGAGCCCTTTCTGACATCTGGGTAATAAAAGCCATTGAATAGTTCTTTAGTGTGTGACTGTGGAGTCAGCAGAAAATAACTGTCCAAACTGCAAACAAGAACTGATTTAACCTGGTCTGTAGATTACAGTGAATAAATGATTAGGAGAAACATGTTGCTGGATGTTTTCAACCTTCAGCAACTCAATARCTGCCCTTTTCAACCTCAACTGACTGAAATAAGCACTCCTAAGGAAGTTTTGCCACTGAATTGTTTCTATGTTTGTGTCTGTTTTTTAAAGAAGATCTTCATTGCCTTCCCCAACAGTATCTTAGTAACTTTGTCCCTTTTCTGTTTAGGACATCCATTACCTTTAGTGCATGAATACCTGTAGATTTCTGAGCGAGGCTGAGATAATAGCTGCAAGATAAAAACTGCAATTAAACYGGCCAGTTTGGCTTTCTGTGGAAAGCAAGCTGTGAGGCTTCTGTCAAACTTGGTTGAATCATTTTTACCTAGAGCAATATTTTAATGAAGCAAACTGCCTGGGTTGGGACTRTAGGGTTTTCATCTATTCTATGTGGAGGGTCATATATGCTGAATGACTGACTGTACTCTTAACCACAGTTTGGAAGGTGCCTGGAAAGTTTCATGTGATGTGACAGAGCAGAGCAAATAGGGGACTTATTAGATGTATGYACTGGCTGAGGCAGAGCAGGTTCTAAAGGCAGTGAAGGTGTCACATATCCATTTGTGTGCAGAAAAGAGAAAGAAAAAAGAGAATGGTTCATGCCTGGAGATGAGTCTTTGGAAACACAGCCCCACTGAGAGTTTTGGAGGATGGTGAACCTCACTCTCTCAGAACCCTTGCCAGCATTTTTCAGGAGAACATTAGCAAATTTAAAACAAAGAAAAAGAATATCCTTCACATAGTATAAGAGGGCTCTTAAATACAAGGATACCACAGATTGCTGGAGACCTAGAGAACAGGACTCTTGCCCTATTACTACACTCTTCACTAGCACATCCACTACAAATCCCTGCCAGCAACAAAATAATAGGCTAGAGGGACCTTTGGCAGAAAGGAAGCTATCTCCAAGAGGGACTAGGAGCAGAGTGTTAGGAAAAGGATGAACTGAATGAACTTTTGCTTTATTATAACCTTCAGGCACCCCCTAATGACAGTGGTGGGCGTATCAGCAAAGCTCTCTAACAAGGAGGCTGATGACTAGGCCCATTTGGCAAGAGGACAACAGTACTATAGGAAGTTTATACAAGTCTACCAGGGGCACATGGAGTCTCTATGAAAGATCTGGGTATTTAATTAGAACTGTGTTGAAAATTCTTTAGTCTTCTGCCTTAACTATTGGACTCTTCTTCCTCTCTTTAGCTCATCTTGTTTAATATAATCTTTTCTCTCAAAATAGTATATGCTGACGKCATTAGCCAGAGTGACCAAAGTCCTGGGAATCTTGGGGTAAACCTCTTTGGCAGAGCTGAATTTTTAAACTGGTACCAAGAGTAAGACAGTCTTTAATCTCTAAGCTCTCTCTCTCTGATGGGCCTTGCTGAAGATTAGAAGGAATAGTATGCTTTTAGTTCAGCATTGAATGTTTTTGTGACAGCAAAAACTGGTGACTTCAAGGTTCCTTCTTCCTTCCCCCACCCCGCCCATGCCCTGTGATTATAATGATCTTTGCAAAGAATCATGAAAAGTGTTTGGAATGCCTGAGTCTGAATAAATATGAAGGATCTGCCTTAGTTCAGGTGTATTTTCAGTTAAAGTCAGTGGAGCATATGTAAGAGCAGAATGAGGACACAAGTTTTTCTAGAGGATGTTGCATCCCATCCTCTATCTCCCTTGCTGTGGATACAAATAAATGCGCCGTGTATCCTTGACTAAATAGACTTATGAAGAACAAATGCTAGACAAAGTGACATTGAGTAACCACTGGGCCCTAACACACATGTTATTTGGAGGAGAGACATGAGAGGCTGGAAGAGCCTGAAATGCCAAGTCAAGAAATGAAACAGATCATCCAAATTCTCTCATATTCACCTGGCTAGGAACTGAATAAATTAGGCTGCCTGCAGAAGTCRAACCATGGGAAGTCACTATAGGGACACCAGTCACTCATACTGGAATGTTTTACCAGCAGGCAAGGATCCTTCTGTTCACAAGTTTTCTCAGGCATATTTGCTGTTTGGTCTCAATTACTGATCTGTCATTTTGTTTGAATAATTGCTTTTCTGCAGATTGTTCGCAAGCAGTTTTTACAGGGCTGCTTCTCATTTTTAGTAATGTTAGGATGTTTTGACAGCATACAAAAGTCACAGAGGAGGCCGGTAGTCCTTGGTTAGCTCATACCATCAGGAGGTTAGCCTAAAGATTTGTGAATACAAATCTAGCCACTGCTAATGTGCACTGATCACCTGCYGGGGGGGGGAGGCAATGTTCACTTCAGCTGAATCTTACGAAACAGGTCCTGAAGTCCCTTCAGATGACTCATATCTTTTTCCTGCCAAATCTTCAGTTTTCACTCAAGGCCAGATCTGTCAGACAAAAGGACAAGTGGTCTGTACATCGTGGGGCACTTTGGACAGTGCTAATGGGCAGGAAATTAGCAATCTTAGACAAGGTCTTTTATATGAGCAGACTTCCATAGTAGTTCCAACATTTTTAATGTGTCCCATGCCCCGCAGAACACAGTCAAGTCTTTGCAGGCAAGTAATGAAGCCTGTGGCTCTGCAACACRTAGGTGTAGCAGAGGCACACCAGCTGGTCAGGAATGGCAAGGAGGCGTAACCTCAAAGAGCCGCTGAAGTCTTATAGTAAAGGTGGAGTATTCACATGAACCTGAAAGAACAACAGTAAAGGCAGCAGAACTGGACAGTTTAGAGTGCTAATAGCTGGATGCTGTGAACTGTCTGACCTGAAGGTAAACAAAGAGAGAAATACCATTTCCTTCATCATCTGTGTGACATGTATTTTCAATTTCAGTTTGGGCATCTCTGTCTTGGAAGTAGCCATTGTGTTTCAATTCCTGCGTTGACAATTTTGACCCAAATAAAGGAAGGGAGCCAGGCTGCTTTTCTCAAGCAGCAATTATGCCAAGTTATTTTTTTCTGGCAGCATGCGGGACTACAGGCCGCAGAGCTGTTCAGTCCACAGTGTCATCCTAGTGGCTGTTTCCTTTTCTTTTCAAGCAATGCACTGTGAAAAATACAACTTACCAAGAACCACATTCTACTGCTATTTATATATGCTTTTTATATATATACTTTATATATATATATATATTTTTTTTCCTCTCTTGTTTCTTAATCCTCTTCTTCAGATAAGGATGTTTCGTTATACTCCACTGAGGTCTTATATACCTTAGAGGTACCAAATTTCCCTCTGTTTTCGTCTGTCATTAATGGCTAGCATTTTCACAATATTCCCATCAGTAAATTTGAACACAGTGTCCCAGAATGGAATAAAGGTATGGAATGTGTTTAGATGGCTTTATTGTGCAAATGCAAATACATTGCCAAGATTAGACCCTGTGAAACAAATGCAGCAGCAGAGCAACCTGCTGCAATAAGCTAGTGCATAAATATCTCAGCAGAAAGGTTCAGGGCCATCTGCAAAGGCCACTAAAGCTTACCGGGGAAGCCAGAAATCAAAGAGAGAGGTAATAATCAGTCTTCAGCGTCTCAGAAGCATACGGGCCTCCTTCTGCATTATGCTACATGAATGTCTTTTGTATTGCAGTATCAGCCTTTCGGTGATAAAAAAAAAAAGAGAGAGAGAGGCGCAGAAGTTTTAATAGAGAGCTCAGATATAGACTGAAGCCATTAACTTGCTGAATGTCCTTTTTTTTCCAAAAGAGCAATCTGGTTACCATTAAAAAAGCAAACAAAAAAACCCTCTCCCAAATAATTTTGCATGTTTGCATTTGTGTTAAGTTTCCTGTCTCTGTTCCGTAACATGCCTTTTTTCCAAGAGGTAGGACAAAACAACAGAGGAAAAACGTTTTGGCTGGAATAGTAGATAAGACTTGGGCAGGTGGGTGGTGGAGGAGATTCATTGTGTGATACAGAACTTACCACCTTCTGCGTCCAAATCCTTCTCTGTCTAACTTTGTGCAATCCTAATAAATCTCCACCTCTTGGCTAGTGTCCACATCCAGACCATGTTATTAGTCATTGGTGGCAATTGCTATTTGTCATTATTGCCGCTATAGCAATTGTCAGTCTGAACACACTGGCTAGGACCAGAGAAAAACTAGTTTCTCCGTCTGTGCTAAGAAATACTTGGAGCCAGTGATGCATGGTCAGGAGGTTGTTACAGCTGACTGTTGCCCAACATTGTCCTTGCTGTGTTTCCATCTCTTGGATAATACCTGCTGTTCTTTTATTACCAACTTCTAATGAATTGTGTATTGATATATGTGTTACTTCCGTTGCTGTGAACCAGCTGTACTCCCAGGCACTTCAGAAGCTCTGAGATGTTCCTGCAATCATCAGTAATAAAAATGTTGCCACTTAATTTGCACTGTCATTTCAGAATGAGGAGATAACGTTCCCAATGATCTGCCTTTAAAGGGAACTCATTTGTTGCTAGTACTCAAAGAGAATCTAGGGAGATTATCTTGTTCAGTTTGGAAACTGCAGTGTTAATTAACAGGTCTTCAGAAACCATCTGCGAGATTTTATTGCAATTTGAGATTTGTTCCTACTGATTCCTGGGGAGGGGGAGAGTAGGGGTTACACATTGATGGCTTGTAATTGCTTCTACATTTGTGCATTGATCACTGTGGGCGCATTCAAAGCAGAAGTTATTAAAGTCAGTAGTGCTGCCTCGCCATTTTATCTCTATTTCACTTTCCCCTGTTACCTAAGTTCTTTCCGCAAGGGTGTTTACTGCTGTTATGCATCCGACACTTCTGTGATTGTGAGTGTATTCAGCAAAATTCCTCCAAACGGGTTGCAGGGGATTGTTCCAAGCCACAATCCAACAGGACAGAGGGTGCGCGAGTTAACTTCAGCAGTGAAATTATACAACAAAAGGCATTATTAAAAGTGGATCTTTAGTCCAATAAATCCTCCTTTATGAGTCAGAGGTTGGAGGGAGTTCAGAGAAGGGCAACAGAAGTGATTGTGGGGCTGAGGGTTGAGTTAGAGGTGAGGTGGTAAGAGRGGGGAAGATATCATTGTTAGGTAAAGCAGGAAATTGAATACATGAAGTGCTCTGCTGGCTAAAAATGGGGATGTTTTCAGGAAATGGGCAATGAACAGAAAACATCCCAAGAGTTGAATACAGAGTACCAACCTGATGACTGGAGTGTACTAATCCAGTTATATTTACTCTACAAAATGGAGGTTTCTGAGAGTGTAGTGACTATTGATGCAGGTGCATGTTTTAAATCACTGTCTTTGCAGTGTTCATGATGTGTCCTTTGATTTGGCCCATAACCAAGGGTGGGAAGGGCAGCGGTTTCTAGAAGCCTTCTGTTTGATACCTGTATGCAAGGGACCTTTTTGTTCTAGCAGAAGAAAAATCCCTCTTATTTAAAAAGGATAACAAGTAATTTGGGAACTGAAGAAAGCTTTTCTTTTCCAATGAGTGTGTGCTAATTAACTGTCTGTCTCTACAAATGAACTATTAGTAGAAGGTGCTTAAGTAAAATGCCCTAAAGCTGCCACTTTGCTTCTTGACTGTCTTCTCTAAAAAAGATGTTGCGATCTGCTGTGAAGCCCAGTCACGGAGCTGAGGAGAGCCTGCAGCAATCTTCCTGCAGGAAGGATGCTGGCAGCATTTCCATCCTAGCTTTGTTAGATGTCTTGGCAACTTTTCACTTCAGTGATGACAGTATCCTTTTAACCCACCTTTTACACCTGTTGGGCTTTCCTGGAAGCACCTTCTCTGGTTTGTGCTGCATCTATTCTAGGGCTGCTGGATTACAGATACATTGTGCATGTTTAGTATAGGTGCATCTGATTTTAAGACTATTAATTAAGGGAGCATCTAGGCTTCTGGCTCTGAGCTGATGCTGATCTCTTTTTCTTGGTGATGCCAGGTCAGTTAGGGCATGTGCCATCACCCTGACTTTTGCCTATTGGGCTCCAGTGTGGCAGAAAAGGATAGCAGCGAGGGGAATGTGGCTGTTTTCCTTTTCTCTTGCTCCATTTCCTGGCTGAAGGTCACAAATATTTCCTTGCCCTCRTTCCCTCGGGGTGCTGGTAGTGCGGCCTCCATGTATGACCTTGCAGGATTTTTTTTACTCTTCTCAGTTATTGCCTGCTACTTACCCCTTCTGCCACTTCTTCTCCTGGTGGATGTAAAAGCTTCTTGTGCCAAAGGCTGTGGGGACTCTGCGAAAGGTCCCTGCTTCCCCTTGGGCCACAGGCTTCTCTAGGGAGGGTGTACAGGGAACCTGAAAAAGGCAGCAGGGGCGCAAGCAAGGGTTTGTCCCAGCTTGTCAGCGACCCATCACAAGAGATGCCAGCAGCGCATTTTGCTTTGACTGCCTAGTGCTTTGACCTACCTCATTTCTTCATCTTGCTGAGAAGGCAGAAAGGACAATCCCAGTTCTATTTTCACCAGGATAAGGTGAGAATTACTCCAGCGATACTGCGCGAATCAGTCTGGATTTATATCAGCGTGATTGAAGTGGGCTCAAAAGAACATCGAAAGAGAAGCAGAGTCTGAATTACTTTCCTAACAGCATATGGTGGCCATGCTGTGGAGAAGGTGTCCTTGCCCTGGGCCTCAGGGAGGATTTCCCATCAGCGGTAGGACCAGTAAGTGTTTTCTCTCACGAGCCAAGGAGTGGACTCCTTTCTCTGTGTCATTAGCAGGAGTGTTAGGTTGCCAGTGTTATCAGCCTAAGGCACTGATAATACTAGTGCATACAGAATTTTGCTAGGGTGCTATGGGTTGTACAGTTTAATTATGTTAATTGGAATTAAAGGGGAAAATAATTCCCTCTTACAGTAGGAATAAGCAGGATATAGACTGTCCTATTTTTTTCAAGTGAGCTCTGCTGAAGACATGGGTGCAGAGATATGTAGTCAACCTGCTTTAATGAGATTTGGCTGTAATTTTGTGATGAAATTATTTTAGGTTAAAGTCAATCACAAAAAATGGGTTTCATTGTATTAAAGCATATTTGAGACCCCAAAATCTCATTCATATTATTAGTGAGATAAAAACTATCAGAAATTATGTCATTTTGAGAGATTTTCATTCTCTGTATAGATGTTGGAGGACAATACTGCTCTTAATGCTGGGTCTAGATATACTAAGATGTGATAATTCATGGATTTCTTTTCCAAATAGTTATTGAACTAAGAAAAAGCAATGCTATTTTAAATTCAGATTTGCAAAATATTGAGATTATTATAGAAGGCTTAGACATAGAAAGTGACCTTCAGCTGAGGGATCATGAGCTGTTTCAATTTAAATTAAATGGAAGGCTAAACATTGAACTGTAACTAAGATTCATGATTTCATAGAAATTAAGGAAACTAGTTACAGAAGCAAACTAGACTGCAGTGCTCAGGACTTGAATGCAAAAGTGACTTTTTTTTTTTCCATCAGAGAGGAAAAAACTGTTGATTTAATATCCCAGAAAAAGGAAAAATCGTGTAGGGAAAGACACATGATCTAACAGATTAAAAAAAAAGAAAGCTAAAAAAAAGGATATTTGATGCAGGCAGGAAGTCCACAAAAATGCAAAATGTGATTCAACAGAGAAAACTATAGCTTTCCGGTCAGAAAGCACAGGGGCAAAATAAGAATCACCAAATAAGAGGATGTTAGATCTTTCCAAAAAAAAGAGAAGAAAGAAAATAGTAAAATCCTATTTAGCCATTAAAATAAAAGCAGGAAAGAAGTGGGCTGAATTTGCGGTGAGGTGCCAGTAGAGATTAAAGGTGATTTTAAAGAGGTCCTGAAAATATGTGAACAGAAGGAATACTTCTCTTAATTTCTTGGTAAGGAGGGTGGTRTGGCCAGAAAGAACGGACAGACTGCACGCCTAGGCAAAAGAAACCATTGCATCTGGGGTGGAAGTAGTGCCCCAGGATCCAATATATCAAATTGCAAGTCTGTTGATGTACAGTTTTATGAAGGTTATGTGGAAATAYGCTTCTTATTGAAGAATACAGGTGCAGGACTTTTATTTAAGAATCAGCAAAATAAGCATCAGGTGCATATACAGGCTCATTCCTTTGACTTCAGTACTACCCAAAAAGGGAAGAATCATTTAAAATCATGGAGTTATGTGATAAATGAGATAAAATGTAGCCTAAATTTAATAAAGCTAGATTGTGCAGATTAATGTGTTATTGTTCTTTATGGAATAACTGGATTTCTAGGTAGAGGGAAAGCAGTAAATGTGATTTAGCTGGATTTCAGTWAAGCATTTGATATTATGCCACATGTGTTACTAGTCCAGGTGGAAAGTGAAGGACTAGCAAAAGAGATGATGGTAGAGGAAGTGAGGAAGCTTGCAGATGACAACAGGTTGTGGTGCACAAGTGTGTCTACTCTGGCCTGACAGCAAAGCTGTTAAAGTTTGGGCAAGGAAAGAGCCTGGTGAAGCTTACAAGTGTCCTGGATCTGGGCTGTGTTGTCAATGCAATAGGCAGCTGGAATATCGCACAGGAAGAACAGGGTAACTCTGGATGGCTGGAGTTGTAGAAACAGCAACTACAAAAGAAGTTGTAGTCTAAAGCAGACATTAGAGAACACGGCCTGATAATAAGAGTTTCTGCTCTGGACTATTTAACTTTCCTGGAAACAGCAGCTTAAACCTTGGCAATATTAGTTACATCATACAACTGTGTCACACCAGTGAGATGCAACTAAGAAAATGTCAAATGACAGGGCAGGATGTTAGTAGGCACAGATTACCTGTAGAGAGCTACAGACATACTCTTGCTACCAAAGACAACATTTCTGAGGCCTAATCTTCTACATGCATTTCTGATTAATTGTATTAAAAAGATTGAGCAGAGCAAGTGCAGAGAGCGTCTGTTAGCATGATCTGCCTTCAACTGATTTGTTTAGTTCCTAGCAAAATGGAGAGTGAGAGTAGGTTATGATTGCTGTATAAGTAACACTGGTGGTACCTACCAGCAGCGTACCAAAGGCCAGAGCTGGCACAGGAACAAATGGCCATTGCCTYGCAATGACAACAACCCGGTAACTCATTTAAAAATGAAACTTGGTGGACTTAAGAAAGGGTTGATGTGATATTGTTTCCTGCACTTGCCAGGTACTGGGCTGTGTGAACCAGGAGGTTACTTTCTCTCTAGTATTTTTCTCTATTTTGGAACAGCCATTTTTTTTAATAGCTAGCTTAATAAAAAGTCCAATTATGGTGAGATTTTTTTTTTTTAATGGAAGTAATTTATAAATGACATAGAGGAGCCACTTATAAATGGAGAAAGCATAGCAAGTATTGCCTTGGAAACATGCTTATAAATGCACCTTTGCAGGATGCCTTCTGCGCATTTGAACACATAAAAAGAAGTAAGTTATAAAACATGGCTCACGGTGCTACTAGGACCTTGCAGTGTAAGCCTGTTTATATGACTTAAGCTGTTTTACTGTTGCTAAACGTACATATTACTGAGTGACTTCTTCCCGCCCTGTGTTGGCTGTGCCTCTGATGTGCGGAGTGCTCTGGGGTGCTCAGCAAGTGCCCCGTGGTGCCCAGTCTCAATACATTGGCCACACCCACAGCTAGGGGAAAAGACTTGTAAATCCTGCCTTGGTCTGACRTTCGGGAGAGTTGTTGTCTTGCTAGGCAAAGGCAGAGTGGAGTCCTGTCACCTGCCTGGCTGCTGATACCTGAGCTCAACCTTCAACCCTGTTTGTTAGAGTTCCTCAGCAAGAAACTCGTGGGACCTCATACATATCAGACCTTTTGTTCATTTAGCGACTGGAACTTAGAAAGGGAGATGCTCTCACCTGGCAGTTGCGCTAGCAACTCCACCTGAACAGTGTCATAGCAAAATTTTTTTTTCTCCATAACTAACTGAAGTTAGCTCACCTGCTCATCTCCTTCCATCTTCAGTGGCTCCCTTGCTCTTTGCTGAGAGATACAGATGTTTATGATGTTTTCACCTCACTTGTGGCTTAGTGATTAATATTCTGCAAACTGCTGAGCTTATGGACACCAGCAATTCCCTGTTCTACTTAAGGTACTTAAGTCAGTCAGGTTTGTTTTTCTTCCTCTTACTAATATCCACCTGGTGAGTTAATTGCGTAGGAATACAGCCAACAAAGGCAGAAAATGTAGAAAACATGACACTAAGCTCAGCTAGGAGTATTCTGCAGTGCTGGCCTCCATGCATTAGAGAGGGGAGTGTGTAGGAGAGAGGAACTGGCTGGCAAAGTCTGCTGTATCAGAGGAAGCTGTTTCTGGTGTTTGTTCCTTTGGTGCTGTCCTGAATTGCGAGAGCTGCATGCCCTCTCCTGCACTGTCCTGGTTTGACAACAGGGATGGGAAAGCCATGCACGGATTTTGCTCTTATCCCCTTCTTCCCCAGAGACTTGTGCAAGGATTGGATGTCTGTCTTGGAGATGAATAGACATAAATTTTCAATTAGTAAATTTGCCCCTCTCTTCCTCAACATATTTATTTATTGACAGTTCTGAAAATAGACATGGATTCGGGCTGAGTTCCTTGATTTACCTGAGATGGAAAAAGATTTTACAAGACTAAAATATTGGAAGAGAAGCATGTGACAGTGTTCACTTCTTGTTGGGTTATTTGTTTATCTCCAAGCAGAATATATGAAACAGCAGCAATTGTGAGTGCCAGGCTTGATATTTTGGTGACACTCTTCCACTTTGTGTAAATAAATACCTAGAGGATCAGCATTTCAAACAAAGACCTCACTGCTTGTGGAGAATCACAGAATCACAGAATCACAGAATCGCTGAGGTTGGAAGGGACCTCTGGAGATCATCTAGTCCAACCCCCCTGCTCAAGCAGGGTCACCTAGAGCACATTGCACAGGATTGCATCCAAGCGGCTTTTGAATATCTCCAGAGAAGGAGACTCCACMACCTCTCKGGGCAACCTGTTCCAGTGCTCTGTCACCCTCACAGTGAAAAAGTTTTTCCTCATGTTCAGATGGAAGCGTCTGYGTTTCAGTTTGTGCCTGTTGCCTCGCGTCCTGTCGCTCGGCACCACTGAAAAGAGTCTGGTCCCATCCTCTCGACACCCTCCCTTCAGATACTTGTACACGTTGATAAGATCYCCTCTCAGCCTTCTCTTCTCCAAGCTAAACAGGCCCAGCTCTCTCAGCCTTTCCTCATAAGAGAGATGCTCCAGTCCCCTAATCATCTTTGTAGCCCTTYGCTGGACTTGCTCCAGTAGTGCCACATCCCTCTTGTACTGGGGAGCCCAGAACTGGACGCAGTACTCCAGATGTGGCCTCACCAGGGCTGAGTAGAGGGGGAGGATCACCTCCCTCGACCTGCTGGCAACACTCTTCCTGATGCACCCCAGGATACCATTGGCCTTCTTGGCCACAAGGGCACATTGCTGCCTCATGCTTAACTTGGTGTCCACCAGCACTCCCAGGTTTTTTAAGCTTAATCATCCATCTGAGAGAAGTGATATAACCACCAGGCAATATGGTATTTTGAAGCTGGGCTTTGTTGGTTTCTCCTGGGAGAGGTGTTCCAGATCATGGAAAGCATCAGTAGTTGGACTGAGAGAGACAGCGATCTTTTAAGCTGGCACCTGGGATCCTTCAAATATGCGGGACACCTGTAGCCTAGTCCCAGTATCAGTGAAGGTTTCGCTATTTGTACAAGGTCAAGTAGGAGCAGCAAGAGACCCTTCCTCTGCTCCAGTGTAATTATTGCATTTCTTATCTTTTTGTACACTTGACCTGGAAGCATTGATAGTATTTGTCAGTGCTAGGCCTCTGTGTATAACTTCTTTGAATATATGAAGTATTGAGCTGAAAAAACAGAAATGCCATCATTTGGGATCATGTTCACCCCAGTTACCATCAAGAACATTTGACTCCACCACAGTGATCTCCTCTGCCTTGGCCCAGCTTGACCCCATGCTTTGTCCCATCCAATGCAGCCCTGCTTCCTTCTTGATCTGGTTTCTTTCTTACTAGCAATCTCCTTGCTCACGCTTCCTTAGTCTTACACTCTGAAATTTGATAATCTCAGTAGCTCCCTTTTCTTGATCCCTGCCCATCAGTCCCAGTTTACCTCGTCTTCCTCATTTTCCCCTCTGTTTTTTTGTCTCTCTTTCTGCTTGCTGGTCCACCTTTGTCTCATTTATATTTAAATTGGCCAACTCCATTTTGTCAGGACCCAGCAGAGAAGGTAGAAGGAAAGAAATTTCTTTGCTGTCAGTTCAGATCAGGCACAGCCTGTAACCATCCAAAGTTGAAATTGCCAGGAATTTTTTTCGCTGGAATACATTGAATTTGGACAGAATCAGTAGGAATTAACAGCTCTTGAACTACAGCACATTTCCCCTGTACTCATGTGTGAATGTCTCATTTTCACAGATCATCAGCTTAGCTAAAGCTTGAGTGAATGTTCTTTACTCCATGGGATGAGGGGTGTTTTCCAAGAACATTTCACCAGAATTAACATATTTTTCCTTACATCCTTCCTAGAAATGTATGAACTGTCATGGCTGAAAGTTTCCAGGTGAATTCATCTTGAGATAGTTGAAATTATAAATCAAACAGTCAAAACTTGGCAAAGTTGTAAGCACTTGAAAACAGAGGGTTATTGTGAGATTTGTCAGACAACCTTAATAAGTTTCACCTGCAACAGCAAAATTCAGTAATGCAATATAATTCTGAGTCATCAGCACTGCACAGATGAACACCATTAGATAAATGGGACCTAAGAGAAAGTACAGAACGCTAGTACCCCAGCACTTACAGGCTGTTCTTTTATTTTTATATTTGTAAGGATTATGAGTGTAATAATAAAGTGGAAAACAGCTGATTATTCCTAAAATGCAAGTGTAACTAAACACATGCTGGTAGTCCCAAGCGCATATGTGTTGGTAGTCCCAAGCACTGTTACACTTTAGGAACCCGTCTGTTCTTATATCCTAAGTTACCCACCTCGTGGCTCACGTTTGAGAAGGATTTGTGGCAGTGCCAAACTGATTGATCACAATCCCATTTTCTAAAGTGCCCTCCCTGACAGCACAGACTGTGTCTAGCCTGCCAACAAATCTAACTGAGAAAGTCCAGGATAGCAGCTCTAGGCCATTTATCAATTCAGTTTGAGATTTGCAAGGTAGAATTTCTAACTTCTCCCAGTGTCAATACCAGGAGTACAATATATCCATCCCCAGCGAGCTTCCTCCTTGTGTACCTCTCTCTTCTGCTCAAGTGTAATGAACAGATTAATCCTGGAGCCTGAGTGTCGGTTTAGCCTATCTTGGCTGAACAGGCTGAAGAAAGAGAAGTAGTGTGGGACAAATTGAGTATACACCTCCTAGTCATTCTCACCCTTTCTTGCTTGGTTTCTTGACAGTTAATTTGTTGCCTTTGATGTGTACTATTACAGATAACATTGACTTAATAAGAGTTCAGCTTTTGCGTTCCAACAAGGTGGGACTGAAAACATTAAACTGGAAAACTGAATGTGACTCTAGCAGAGAAAATGGGCTCTGTGAGTTCTCACCAGCTGAGGAGCAGCCCTGGGCTGTAAGGAAGATGTTGCAGACTCTGCTGCAGATTTGTYGAGTCCGGTTTCTGCTTATGGGCTCATCTAAGAAAGACCTGGTCTGTGGACTGCTCAGGGCTGTGCAGCAAGACTGCAAAAGTGCTTTGAGCTTTAAGTATTTCTCCAACTGTTAGAGATCAGGATGAGACTGAATATAGGGTACTTCCTTTTTTTATTACTGTCAGAGAGAGAACTGAGAACTACATGGACCTTGGATCTGGCCAGCTCTGATAGTTTCCAAAATGTCCTGCAATAAGGAGATTCCTTGAGTCATCCTGATAGTGGTGATATGCTGAGTGGAGTCTGCACGTAAGTGTTGGAAATGCTTTGCTGTGACATTAGCTTCTGATTTTCTTCTTGCCGCAGGGAACCAGAGTTCCTAGTTTTAGTTGGGAACGCAGAGTTGTTTCCACTTGCTCCTGTCATTAAAGGGGCTGAGTTGTGCAGTGCAGTTCAGGGAGTTCAGCCTAGGCTTTCCTTCAGCTGGTCTCCTGTTTAAAAGCATTGCTGCCTAGACAACCAGACAGCTTCTGCATATGTCTGATAGTTTGGGCAGGCAGTTGTCATGGTTATGGATGCTGCATAAGAACCAAAATAGATGTATAGAAAGACGGTGATAGAAGTTGGCGCCAATCCTGTCTTTTCTGTGCATGAGCTGACAGGATGTAGCRTGGAGGAACCACCTGTTTCCTGACTCCATTTTCTGTCAAAGACAGGGACTAGGGTTTGTGATTGGCCTTGAACATTGCAGAAGGCAAAAGAAGCTGATCTGTCTGAAAAAGAAAAAATCGTTTTGATRAAATTTTGGGGGGAGAAAATAGACAACTAAAGATGTTAATTTGTTAAAAAAGTCCACACTTCTTGAGTTTTAGATTATATAAAATGAAAAATATCAGTGTCGGGGAATGTCAAACTTTTTCCTTCCTTCAACTATTTCTCTTCTCCCACTTGGAGGGAAACAGCAAGGCATAACACTGCCTTTCCTCCTTTCAAACTGGTTGCCAAATGTTTGTTGTTTTTAGAAATGTATTTTTTAGTGTTTCTCATAATCACAAATCATTGCCTTGGGCTTTTCTGTATAACTGCATCAAAACTCAAAGGCATGGGGAGTTCCACTGAAAACACAGCAAGCTGCTTCTCACTTGATRGCTATTTCAGAGAGCCAGTTGAGCGCAGAGGGGAAGCAGAGCAGCTCCTTGACTTCTTCTGCATAGGTCCATCAAGCCCCTGAAGAAATGAGCCCAGTCTCTTCAGCCCCACCACTTTCTGAATCATGCATAAACCTCTGCAGGCTGTGAATCTTTGTCACAAGCCACTGGGAAGTATTGGAATGGG
This sequence comes from Apteryx rowi, assembly GCF_003343035.1. Lineage (NCBI taxonomy): Eukaryota > Metazoa > Chordata > Aves > Apterygiformes > Apterygidae > Apteryx > Apteryx rowi. The sequence continues at coordinate 4,092,486 of NW_020449641.1, read as the reverse complement.
CAGAGTGGTTTGTCTTTGCAGTAGATGGGTAGGGTAGCAGCTGAGGGGGTTGCAGGAGTCGGTCTTCTCCACCTTCAATTGCAAATGCCCTGGAAATTCGCAATTCCCTGGAAATTCGCAATTCCCTGGAGGGCCAGGGCAGTCTGTCATCAAGGACCCCTGTGTGAACGGCAAATCCCGGCCTGTGGTGGGGGAGTCAGTGAGCAGTGGATGACCTGCTCTCCAGGAGAGGAGCAGAGGCTTTGTCACTCCTGCTGTCATCRCAGGACATCAGGTGGGACAGAAAGAGTGGAGGCACTGGGAGGAGGTGGTGGAGCACTTCAGCCAAAGCTGGTGCAGCGTTTTGGAAGGACAGTCTGAGTCACAGAGCCTTGCTCGTGCTCCACATCCAGGCTGTACCAGGATCCCAAACAAGAATTTTGGTCGCATTCAGGCTGCAAGCATCAGGTCCTGCATTTTTGCACCTTACTCTAGGCCTTTTCATCTGTCCTCTTTCTTCTACAAATCCTAAGATTATCTGTTAATTTCCTTATAACAATAACAGATAAAAGGTTACAGTAAAGTGGTTATTCTGAGTGCTTTTTAACCCAGTCCTCCCTTCTGAAAGCCTCTTATAATAGAGTTTTAAATTGGTTTAGGGACAGAGCCTGAATTTGATAAGATGTTTGTTAACATGATGGAATAATCAAGTCACTTTGATTTCTCCCCAGGCAAACTTCTCTGCAGTCTATTAAAATGGAATATAATGCCACTGCCATTTCCCTCAGCTGTAGTCAAGGAGATATTTGTTTTAATTCAGCACAAGACTGCCCCACCGGCTCRGATTTCTACTATCCGTATTGACATTTGTAATTTATTACCCTTTTACAACACACAGTAAAAGTATGTTGTATTTGCCAGGCTGGCTTTTGAGAACTTCATCTCAGAATCAGTCTGTATAGGATACATTGAAATTGTTTTCTGTCTCTCATTAATGTACTGTGTTATACAATATTAACACAGGCTCCATTCATTTTTCAGGAAGCCTTGGGTTTAGTAAAGGACACAAATAGAATATAGCACACCAGTAGTATTATCCTGGGTGTGATAAATACAGAAGGCTCCTCATGTCCCTGCTTGTGTCATTGTTTAATATGATTCTGATTAGCTGGCACTTTGCCTTCAAATGTAAATGACCTGAAAAGGTACAAGGAACCAGACCACAGAGGATAGTACGTGCTACACTCATGTTTCACCCCAAGAGGGACACATTTCTTTGAAAGGTATGTAATTTGGAAGGCATGTTGGGGTGAAATATGCTGCAAAAGTGTCAAACTCCATTTTAAACTCCCAGTTTTGCAAACACGTGAGAACTGGAACCAATGTGGAGGTTACATGCACTGGTGCCGTTCGCRAAACTCATTTCTGAGTGCCTGCAAAGCCAGGCTCTGTGTAATTCACAGGGCAGAGTGGGTAAGGTAGGCAGCTACTTCAGATCTTTCACCTAATATCATTTCTAGTTGGCAATCTGGGTTTTGTAGAACTAGACTTTTTCAAGGGGAGAATGTCAATTTTGACAAGATGTTATAATTTTTCAATTAGGTAGATTGAAACAAAAAATTCATTTTGGCATCGATATGTCATAACATTGTGTTTTGATTGAAAATGCCCTTTCTGCTGTGACAGATTCCACTTTTCCTTCTTTCTTTCCTGATTTTTTTTTTGAGTGTTCAATACATCAATATCTTGTCCTGCTTTGAACTGAGAACATTCCAGACATTCCCATGAAAAAAAACTTTTTCTAGCAAGGCTGGTGGTTCCCTCCCACTGTCATGTATGCAGTAGCTGACAAGTGTTTAGCTCAGTGTGTGATGTGAGGCCCTGAAACACCATGCTGTGTTATATTATGGTGGTTACATGTCTCACCATTTCATTTCTTTTAGAGAGCAGAATAGTGGCAGAAATTGGCCCCACAGCATCCTTGGAACCAAAGATTATAACTTGTTCATTACTCTAAATTTCTTAAGGCTAAAGAGTAAAATGAAAGAAAGGTAAAAGCAAAGTTACTTTGTTCACAAATATATTATCGCTGTATGCTGTTGGAGTTAGGAGATAAGATTTTCCCAGGGGGTTTTACTTACTCTGGGCACGAGGCCTGTATCTGTGAAAATTCACAGCAAAAATCCCCTTTGTTTAAGAGGAAGCAGCACTTGGTACTTGCAGGACATGGTAAAGAGCTGCAGATGTTATGCAAAAGGAGCTTTTAAACTAATTCAGATCAGGTTCCTTTGGGACATGRCTGAGGATTTACTGTTGGATCTCATTGTATATCAGTTTGTTTGAGATTCTTTGGTGACGCATGGGGGAGATGCATAAAACCCCTTTATCTTTCCCGTTCCATCTCCTCTTACTCTTGCCCATCTGAAAGACTTGCTTTATTAGTAAAACACAATAAAAGACTAATTGCAAAGAATGGGGAATTTTAATGGCTTCATTTACATACAGAGAATTTGTCTCAAATCAATACTAGGCTGTCAGAAAGGAGAATTGGCTGGATGTTTTTACTGGGTTTTCATGTCAAAGAAATGTGAGTTTAAGCAATGCAGTTTGGAATACCCTTTGGGATTACTTTCCTATTCCTTCCCTAGCAGCTCATCTTCATTTGTTTTGAGACTTTTCTTTTTTTCCAGTGAAAGTTCTGCTTCTTCAAGTAGAAAGGGAACATTTAATGTCATTTGCCTTGTACTTGTGGTAAAAAGCTGGCCAGTTTTACCTGCAGATTTGCTTGTCAGATGGTGACATGAAGGGGTAGTGCTTGTGCGCTGAGAGCTTGAAGACAAGGCTGAGGAGGAAACATTGAAAAATATGTTGACTTTCCTAGAGGAACAAGGCTGTCTTCCTTAGATGCGGCCACTGCAGGTGTGCCTAGAGAGGCGGACAGACACATCCTGATGACTGGCCTCAGAGAAACTGTGTTGCAGTCAATCTTGTGTCAAAACGTGAGCAGTATCTGGCTTAGGTTTCCAAACAGAGCGTCAGTGGAGTGACCTGTGGGTTTGCAAAAGTTATACATCATTTTAAATTACCTTTCTGTGTTTATTGCAAAACCTGTTGCAATAGCCTTTTCTCTTGTCAGCCTGGGGCTCAGTCCCCATCTGGGATATTCCATGGTGGACACCAAGGGAGCGAGATCGCTCTTTCCCCAACTGAGAAAGTGCGTCAGGCGGCTAGAAAGAAAAGGTTGCAATTTCTGAAGGAATACGCCCAGGTCATCATAGTGTGCTGCAGCTGAGGAGATGATGACCATTTCTGTAATTTTTTTTGCTGTGGGAAGCAGAAGTTGCAAAGCGAGGTTGCTATTCTAGACGGGACACCCACATCACACATGCTGTGCCCAGGCAAGGCAGTCTGGTCATCCCTTTTGTGCTGAGCGAGCATCGGAGAGAGCCTACACCACTCCCTTGATCAGTCTTGCCGTGTGTGGAGGGCAGACAGCTCTGCTCTCTGCCTCGGCACAGGATGGACCACAGTATCCGCTGGATTATGGGTTCCTTGTAACGTGGCCAGTGGTTCTGAGTCTGACCAGCATTCGGTGAATGACTTCACATGGCTTTATTTCTGTACCAGTATAGGGAAGAGAAGATTCAGGCTGTGTGTCTCTTTGTACCCTGTGTAAAGCACCATACGCACTAATGGCACTGTCTAAATAACAGTAAGTTCCTGTAATTTCCATAAAGGTCTCAGGAGGCTTTTTTACTGCTCCTGGCTGGTGCTGCTGGAGTTCCCTTACTTAGCGATAATGATTGAGCCTTTGGGATGGGACATATGTATGCTTCCCACAGTGCCCTTTTACTAGCCCCTCTGATCACTCCATTCCTTCTGCTCTACTGAGAACGAAGAATCCTATTTCTCCATTAAAACTACTTTCCTATTTAAAATACAAGATTAAAAGGAGTCTAGAACTCTACTCTGTCAGATACAGTGGAAAGGGGGGAGTTTTTATTTAAAATATTAAGTGAATGGATAAAATGGAAGAGAAGAAAAACCTCAGTGACCTTGAATGAGTAACAGAAGTCACTTTTGGCGATCAGTGATCTGATTTTCACAGGGTGGTGGTGCAGAGTATTCCTGTAGGACTACTGTGAGTCTTTGGCACAGTGCTCCAGGTGGAAGGAGCCTTCCAGCTTCTACCTACAGTGGGAGCTTCACCTGCACTTCTGGGATCAGGGAATTCACATTTCACTGGGCTACCCTTCCATACTTTCCAAAACTCAAATGGCCATCTTGCATGTATACATTTGTGCTCAGTTTGTGGTCCTGGATTTGTCTGCATTTGAAAAACCTAGAGACTTCCTTTAAGAAAAGAGGGAAAAAAAGTGAAAGCTGGGATTCTGGAGAATACAAAGGCAATTTAAAGAGTTGTCATTTCATTGTACTGATATTGATCTAGTCTAAACTCAGAGAGATGATGTGGTTCTACAGATCTGTCTCTATATTGAACTTCTGTAGCACTCATTTATAAAATGTGAGCATGGACCCAGCTGCTGAACTTACCAGATTTCTGCAGCACTTTGGCCCAGTTGTAAAATTCTTGTTTTTGCGAGTTCTTGTTGTAGCCACTGATGAAGTTCTTTGAATTCGAGACCAACAGTGTTAATTTAGATTCATCTTAAATTTCAAGAACGTTCTCCAATCCTGATACATTTTGGTTTGGTTCTAAATTGTCCATGCTTAAAGACGTAAAAAAAGCATGCCTTAAACCTGAAGATACATGTATATATAGTTGTATATCAAGGAGAATAGTTTTTCATTCTGTGTTAAGATTTCACCCAATACATAGATAATAAAGCTCAGCAAAACAAAGCAGTACCTCTTTTCATGTGTGCTAAGGCTGATTCATTACAGACACTGACATTGTTTCTCTCCATCTCTAGGGAGCAGGTGGCACAGCCTTTGATCTTCAGATTGGCTGGGGATGGAAAAGCCCTCGGAAGTCAATAATCTTTCTTTTTTTCAGCCTTATCTGCATTGTGAGAAGGGTTCTGCAGGCTCTTCTGCATCAAACTGCCTATTAGGTTCAGGTTCTGACCTTCTGATTTCTGTCCCCATTCTTTTTCTTCTAGAGGTCTTCCTATTCTATGGTGAATTCACATGTGTCTGAAAGTGGGTGTTTGCATTCCATGCCAGGATGCAAACTGGCATGTGTAAATTTTTCTGGAATGAAAACCACAACTCTGAGAAGAGTCAGCTGGTTTCTCTTGAGATCTCCTGACCTGGCCTACAGCTGCTATGGTTGATGGTGACTACAGGTTACCCATTGACTACCATAATGATTTAGCCAGGCAGAAATGAATAATACGTCTTGAACATCTAGGAACAGGAATGTAGCTTATCTCAAAGTTGTGAATAGGGACATAAGGCACTTCAGTATCACCTCTGATGAGGCATCAGAGTGTCCTAGAAACAAATGGTGGGGAAAGATGTACACCCTGTTCCTCATGTCCACTCTTCTGCTATTACAGATAACTATGTCACTGACTTTTAATAGATACTGATTCACAGAATATCCACCTTGAGTTCCACAAAATGCTTCCCTCAAAAGATCAAATTGAAAGCATGTAATAGAAAATGCCAAAGACCACAATAACAATGTTAATTTTACAACTTCAGAGGATAGAAATGAGGCATCATCTTCAAACTTTGCATAAAGAAATCATATTTTTTATATAAATGCAAACCAAAGCTCAGAACATTTTGACAGAAATGTTATTTAGCAGCTCTTGTTCTTTCCCAAACAGTATGTTTCAAACACAGAAAGATCTTTTATCTATAAGAATATATCCATCAGAGAATCCACTTGCCTGCCTCTTCTGTTCATAAAGCATGTAATTCCTCAGTCATCATTCACATGTACTATTACATTGATTTCCTCAGCTATAGTTGATGAAAATGGTTCCTTTCAGGCTAAATACGAGAGGAGGAACAAGGATGCATATGTGAGGGGGAGCAGAACTACACTCATGTGGTGAGCCATAAACCAAGCTAATGCCCAGAATTTTCTAGCAGTACAGCTAAACTATGTATATGTGGACAGAAATAGTGCTAAYAGTCTAGTTAATTAAACCATTGCCAGGCTCCTGCTGTTATAATACCTATTAATGCCTAATACTTACATAGCAGAATTTACCCAAACACTGCAAACAACTTTATGAATTGTGAATTAATTAAGGCTCACCCTAAATAGTTAGAGAGAAGTTATTACTTTATCTGTTCTGCAAAACCTGTGTTTTGAATCTTGGTCCTGTCTGCTGTCAGTGGAAAACACAGCATTCCTTACCCACTTCAGGCACATTAATAAATACACCATGACAGTATAGGCAAAACCGTAATGTTTTGTACTGCTCTTAATTGGTGTTTCCAGCAGCTGTTTGCTAGGTGAAGAAAAAAAAAGGAAAAGGAACCAAAAATATTTTTTTAACCAGAAATTTGTGTTGAAGAGGAGCCCAGAACTGAGTTAGATATGGGGACAGCCCTTTGAGACTAACYGATGCCCAGTGGTTACTCTCGTGGTCAGAACTGTCGTTGTTTCAGTTTTTGTTGCCTCATCTTCCCGTCAGTAGGTCAGGTTAAGTCTTTGCCTAGTGCGTCTCTATAAACKGAAATCTTCTTGTGTGGGCTCTTACAGTCTGTCATCAAGCCACTTCCCATACTTCTCTTCAATAACCAAAGTGATAAGGGATAGCTGGAAAATTAGTCTGTTCCACTGAGCTCTCAATGCCATACAAAAACAAGAGCTTGGAAACTCTTCAGTGAGAGTGGGTGAGAGGGGCACCTGCTCCCCAGCTGGAGAACCCAAAGCTGGTCAGGGGAGAGCTCCTCTGAGGCACAGAGGTGCAGACCAGTGCCCCGCTCTGCCTTGTTAGAGTGTTTTAATGTGGTGCTCACTTGCATGCTCTCCCACTTGCTTTGATTAGAGATTGCCTGTCAGAGCTCCCACTGAAACTTTCTTTTCTGGAAGTTTCCTGTATGCTTTGGGCTTTTTGGTGGTGTGGGAGTGCTATGTTTTGTTTGGTTTTCGTTCACTAGCTCAGCTGAACAGGAGCCTGGGAAAATGGGAGCTACGTGTACTTTGGAGATCCCAGAGTCAGTCCTGTAAACCACTTTGTCAGGCAGGGCTGGATGTAGTTGTGGTGGGCACAGGGAGCGGAGGGCGGCTGCGCAGTGGTGTGGGCTCAGTGTGTGATACATGTCCTTCCTTGCCAAGTAAATCCACCCCTGCTGTGTAAACCAGAGAGCACATCCTAGGGAGCTGCAGCTTGGCCTGTCCTCAACAGCAGATGGAAAGACTGAGAAGAGAGGAAGGATCCTCTTTGCAAAGCCCCAGCGATTCCTGTTCCACAGTGTAGTTGGTTCCCCTGTAAGCCTCACTGCTCCCCAAGCCTTGAGCCTCTTCTCCTCCTCTTTAAAGCCTCTGTCAAACAGTGGGGACTTTAGGGGCTGGGAAGAACCTTCTCTATCTGCAGAAGCTGGTGCTTCCTGCAACTCCAGCATCTGTGGTGACTTAGGCTCCCTGGCTCAGCACTAGAGCAGCGGCAGCCTGGCCTGGCTTACCAAAGCCCCAAATAAAAGCAAGCAGGGGTTCCTGCAAAATCAAGCACAGGGATATAAGAGCACTCCATCCACCCATGACAGCCCATGGAGCAGCAACGTCCATCCAGGTTGTGAAGGAGAAGCAACAAGTTGTCTCCTTTACAACCAGGGGAGTAAGTTCCTGACTAGTGGAAATCTTCTCTAATTCACTGAAATCATTTCCAGCTTTAGGCTGTGGCTGGTATTTTTCTGACCCCGTGATTTCAGCAGTGCCATCCTGGGGGCACAGTTCTCAGTTAGACAAAACTTTTTGCCAGGCCTTCTTGACACCCTGCCAGTGTGTGTGGGTGTTCCCCAGGGAAGGTTTTGGAAAATTTTCCTTAGGTGACAACCAGCCACCTGTGCAAGCTGCGGTTCTCAAACCCTTCGTATCAGCCCTCAGACAGGAGAGATCACAGCCAGCTCATTTGATATTTGAATCGAATGAAGCTACATTTAATAAAGCAAATGCAGGGAGCATCATAGGCCCCCTTCTGCTGCTGCTGCCGCCTGTGGGTTTCTTGTCAAGGTTGTTTAACAACCTTGACAAATGTTCTTAATAAGTGACAGGCTGCCTTGGCAGGGTTTCCATGCACATCAAACGTGCTGCTCGAGGTTAATCCAGGTGTCCCTCTCCCACTTAGGAGGGATGGGAGAATCTCCTCAGGCAGAGCCTCGAGTTTTGCGGGGTCAGGGCCTCCCTCTGGTGGGGATGTCCATATGGAGTCTCAAAAGCTATGGTCCCTCAGAAACAAATGTCAGGATCTGACAGAGTGGTAACATTTCTATGCTTATTTTTTTATCATTGCAGCTGCGATGTGTCAGGCGAGACCTGCCTGTGTCATTTTCTGTCCTTGGTCAGTGTGTGACGTTTTTTATGATGGCCCTTTATAGGCCACATTATCTTGCCTTCTATTACTTAAAAATCTATTACCTTTTTATGCATCAGTTCAATCTCCTTTTCTGCAATGAACTGCTTTGTGGTAGGACACAGAGGTTCAAAAATGCTGCAGCTGTGGATTTGGCTTCCCCAGGAGCTGAGGAACTGATATAATGACTTTTTATTTAGGACAGCCTTTAAGTTCTGAGGGTGCAGAGGAAATTTTCTTTGAGGCAAGTTATCCCATTACTGCCATGTCAGGAGCCCTTACACGTTCTCTGGAGCAGCTGGTGCTGCTCAGAGATGAGATGTGTTACTGGACAACCCCCCGGTCTTATCTGATATGGCAATTCCTACATAGGAGAACTTTCATGAAAAAAAATAAAACCTGTGTTTAGAGCTGTTATTAACACAGTTATTAACTAGAACTCACTGAAGGCAAAAAAGGGGAAATGCAGTCTGAAGAAGACCTTGATGGTTTTGACAGTTTGTGCCCTTTCAGACATGAAAAAGATTTTCTGGTCTGTCATGATCAATATTAAGCTGAACTCTGCGCAACCAGTCGTACTGTCTTTCGTTAGCACAGTGCCCAGAGGCAATGATTTGAAATTACCATGTCACTAGAGTTTTGCAAATATTTTTTCCTTCCTCCCTGCACTTGGTTCAGTAGCTGTGTATCTCCTTGGTCTCAGCAGAGCCCAGACATTAGTTGCAGGTAATGGTAAAATCATCAAAAGCTCAAAGAGTGTGTGTTTCACTCTGTTTTGACCTGATGGCTTGGTATCTAGCATCACACACTGTTCTCCCAGCTGAGGACTGAGACAGCTGGGGGATGAGAAACAGGGACTCTGGTCTGTTCCCTGAATGCAGAGCCCTCAGGCTGCAACTTTGCAGTCTGATAATATTATAATATATCTACTATCTAAGTCTGCAAGACTTGTACTGAACAGTGGCTTTGTAGCATGTATTTGCCCATATATATGTACATTCTCATGTACTTACAGGTTACATTTTTAGTGGTTGAAGCTGGTTTAATCATTTCATTGGATTTGCAACCCTCATAGCAAGTAGGTAATTTGTCACTATGTGTACTTGTGTATGCATACATATGTGTATCCACGTATGTTTCCCTGGCTCACACAGAGCCTGTCAACTCTCATGCCAGTGATAGTTTCTATCCCAGTCTCAGTGAGGATTTAGCAGCAGTGGCAGAGTAGCAGTAAGGATTCCTGTTGCTGAGAATTAAATTACTTTTCAGAATAAGCTGCAGTGGAATGGTCCCCAGCACCCTGTGAAGCAGTGGCATGCATAATTAAAAAACAAACTACTCGTGTCAAGTAAATGAACAGAGCATATTTTGTCGGCTTCTTCCTTTGCCTTTTTATTTTTTGTTTTTATATGTCAACCCTTGCTTTGCAGTCTGCAAAACTCAGTCATTTGTGGTGCTTCATGCATTCATTTGTATGGCAAAAACAGGAAGAGTTGGCTTTCTTGGGGTAGTAAAAAAAACATAGCATAATAAGTGCCAGATTAGGTCAACCTTCTAGTTCCATCTAATCCTATATCTTGCTCATTCAGAATAGATAAGGAAAAAACAATTAAAATTCTCTAGTAGCTAGGATTGAAATAATCTGCCAACCCTCAGCCCCATCCCTCTTGTCAGTTGGATCAGGGTCTCTAACAAAGACTGATTTAAACCACAATGTAAGAGCCCTATCAAGTGAGTTTCATCACTACTCACATTAACTCTTGATAACCCTGAAACTACTCAGTATCTTCCAGAAGCTTAAATTCTTGTCCTTCACATCTTTCTGTGTCAGGAAGAGTCACAGACTTCTGTGGTGTAGCAGCTTCTGGGAGACTATGGTCATCCTCATGTTTTCCAATGCTAATATCTGTGTTGGACATGTGTCCTCACAAGGTTAATTCACATCCAGTAACTTCATTCAGAGCTTACAGTTCATGCTTTGAAAATTATGATGTTTAAAATAATCACAAAACAATAAATAAAAGTTGGATGCTTGATTCCCAGGTCCTGAGTGACTTCAGTTTCAAACTTCTTTCCACTTCTGCTAAGTCTAGAAGCATACTCCTCTTTCTTAAGGAAAATCACTGCATGTAGTTCCAGTCATTGGGTTTCTGGGGAACAAAAGTGTGCTGTGAGACTTGGGTTACATTTTCAATAGTTTGCTACCATTAGCAGCAGAAGCCAGTCTGGTACAGGGAGGTGGTGGGTGCTGTACCCCTTGGAACTGGCTGCCCCTTAAGAGATGGGAGTAGTTGGCAATGAAACAAAATAGCAATTAGCACATTGGTGCTAACAGCCTGAGGGAACAGGAAATGTAAAGGACTCTYTCTCTCTCAGTAGTTCATGTGGTGGCTATTTTTCAGTTATAAGAAAGGTTCCTCTTTGGATACTTGTGTGCTGTCAGATAATTTAGCTCTTCATTGTGCTCGCTGGTGCTGTTTCCCTGACTATTTGCACCGAATGGATGGCGGCTCACTCCCAGGGTCTCTCTTGGAGGGAAGCACCTGCTTCCCCCTGAGTTGTGTGGATAATTCGCTCCAGCGACCATTCCCTGAAGGCAGTACAGAGGAGAGAGCAGGCCAGGTTTGGTTTCTTCCAATCTTTGTGCAGCCCTTCAAAATTATCCTGGCAGGTCTTGCATCCTTAGACATACACACAAGCTATAACCTCAGTCACATGCTATAAAAATATCACCAGTGGGCTTCACCACAGTTGTCTCATCATTTCAAGGACTTCTAACTGAAGAACGATGCAACAAATAATGATGATGTTACAGAGCCACAGGAGCACTGTGTACAGCCCAGGCTCCTAGATCCGGGCCAGATGCTGTGCAGRCACACCAGTTTGTCCTTGCAGGGGCTAGCACAGCAGTTTGGACATGAGCCCGTCTCTAAAGATCTCTGTCTAGGCTGGGTACATTTAGCGTACATATAGCTTGGGCTGTGAATGCTCATCTAGATTTCTCCTTACTCAGTTCTCAAGAACATGACATCTCTCTCCTGTCCCCAGTCCTTCTCTTCATCACATGCCTGTCTGCAGCCCTGTAGAAAGGTGAAACCTGCTCCCAGGAGAGAGAAAAATGCAAATAGAGCAATCGTAAGTGCTAGAGTGGGGGAGAATCCAAACTATTTAGGTCCAGTATGTCCCCTACACTTGCTCAGAATATTACAGAAATTTCTCTTAGTCTGAAAATCAATAAAAGCCAATTAACTAGAGGTTAGAAAGGGTCCTTGCTGATAAGCCAAATAGACACTTGGCTTCTTCCGTTCACCTGCCAGGCTCATTAACAAAATCTGAACCAGTTCCAGGGACCTGCTTACTGCTTCCCCTCAGGGCTTACCCTTCCATCTAGCTCTCATAGCCCAACTCTGTCAAATGAAGCATTTGGGGCATATCACTTAGCTAGGCAGCTTTCAAATACCAGCCAGGAGAGCTGGTTTGGGAAGACTTAACTGAAGATGGGATGAAGAAAAAAGAGAAGGCAAGGACACAGATGGGCTGTTCCAAGGGGAAGTATTTGTTAAGCAGCTGGAGAATACAGCAAAGAAAGCTCTGTATAGAGAAAGAATTAGCTATATGAAAGTCCCTCAACTTTTTATCGACTTACCTTTATTTTTTCACACTTGAGTGCCATTATTAACTGCCTGAACTTATAGTTCAGAACAAAAAGATTTATGTATCTAAAAGGCATATAGGTTTGAAAAATCCAGGCTTTATTCTGCTCTTGATTCCATTGCATCTACCCACTGAATGCAGTCAGGGCTCAGGGTGACTAGATCTGCATGCTTGTTCCATGACTCTGATCTTGCATTAGTATAAAGCGTATGAGATATTATTTCAACAGATCATTTCAAACCAATGCAACTGCCTTCTTTGGTGGAGTAACTTAGCTGACCTAATGGACAAGAGAGAAGGAATTTGGATATGATGCATAATGATTTTAGTAAAGTTTTTGAGAACTCTCCAAAAGGAATTCCCATCTGCAAGCTAGGCAAAGATAGGCTAGATGAAATTAATGTTAGGTGGGAGGACACATGCTTAGAAAAAGCGCATGCAATGCATAGCAATCAGTGTCTTGCAGTTAAATAGGGAACACACCCTGTGGAGTCTTGCACAGTCTGTCTTAAGTCTGGATCTCCTCAATGTTTTCATTAATGGTGCATGGGATAGGAGACTACCCATAGCAAAATGTGTGGATAGTGCCAGACTGGGAGGCACTTTGGAAGATGAGGTCAAAATTCCAGTACCACCTTGATACATGGGAGAAGTAGTCCAAAATCAATAATGTAGAATTCAATAAAGATGATTTTCTCATGAATAATACTTCAGAAGGAAGACTTAAGTGCAGAGGAAAGAAAGAAAAATATCAACTAGGCAGCAACACTGCAGGAAAGGAGCTGGAGCTTACAGTGGACCACAAATTGACATGAATCAAGAATGAATGAGAAGCTTATAAAAAAGGCTCTTGTCATTTTGGGCTCTGTGAATGGATGCCATGGGGAAGAGGTAGTTATTCTATTCTGGTAAGTCTCAGGTGGAGTACTGAAGCCAGTTCTGGGCACTGTGCTTTCAGAAAACCCTACGAGAACTGGAAAAGAAGGCAGAGGAAGGAAGGAAGGGGGAAAAAAAGTGGTCCAGAGAAGAATTGTAAGAGTTACAAGGTTTAGAAATGTGACCATTGGGAAAAAGGTGGAATGCTGGGAGAATGGGGAGTGTTTGTTTTTTGTTTTTTCTCAGAGGAGAGCAAATCGAGAGTAACACATAGGCATGAAGAATGACAGACAAGCATGATAGCAGCATTCACATACACAGAAATTGTTCTTGAGACAATTGTGACCATTTGCTCTTTTTGTCCATTGTGGGAAGGGCAAAAAGTAATAGACTTAACTCTCAGCAAAGAAGGAAGGAAGAACTTTGTGACAAACTCTAAGAAAACATTGGAGCAAGTAGTTAGGGATATTATGGAAGGGAAAGTTTAAGACCATGTTAAGATGCTTGACTGCTCAGGACTATCTATCTTCTAAACCAAGGCATTCAGAATCATATTCTGTCCTCATCTGTACAACTGCAGTCACTAACTTAAATTTCTGTGCATGCATAGCAGGCAGTGGGCAAGGGCATATCACTGACCTGGGATGGTGAGCTTTAGGTATTCAGTATGTTTTAATACTATTCAATTCTTCTTCCACTTTTTGAGACCTGTTTGATTACCAATTGCATTACAAGTCATTTGAGCACTGTTAATGACCCCGGTTAATCAGAGAAGCACATTTCCCCATGAAAGAGTTCAAACAGTGAGAGCAAGTACAGCCAAGATTAATGCCTCCACTGCAGAGATAATGTCCTCCAGGGCCTGGTTGCCGGCTCTGTTGCAGGGCAGTCAGTATCAAGTGAAAAAAGCTACAAATGCTTAGCACCTCTGCAGGATGGCTGTTCTGTAATCTGCCCAGTTGCTGAGATCAGGCTGAATGTTTCCTTATGGTTTAGAACAAGGATAATAATTATGATACAATCTTGCACACAAATTTGTTTACTAGACATTTTTTGCTGCATTAGAGTTTAGGCCTCATCCCAAGTCCTTTTGTTATTAATGAGCCTTATGTATATAACATACCCTAGCCTCTTATAAGTCTTTAATAGCACTAACAGTTAGATTACTTATGTTGATGAGTCTTCTGCTTCCTCTGCATTACAGCACAGATTTCCAATAGTATTTGGAGGTGGAAAGATGCTTACAGAAGCTTTGTGGGATTTACAAAAGTACTTAGGTGACTTAGGTGCCAAATTCTCTTTGACTTTCAATGGGAGCTAGGCACCTAAGCTGTTTCATAGCCTTAGTAACTAACATGAACTACATGTCCAAATTGCTGAACATCTCTTTTGGGAAATGGGCATCCAAGCACGTACTCTGGTACCATCCATCTATAACTCTGTAATTCAAGCAGGAAAGACTGATGCTTTTAGGTCCAAAATCTAGGGCCAGATTTCATGTGACCATCTACTGTATTATTGCATATACACATCTGAAGCTATTAAACCTGGGGCTTATTACTAAGCTGATGGCAAATTCAAGGAAGCATTCAAATTCAATTTGTTTTAATCTCAAGGGCCTCTGACCCCCAAACCTGAAACCACATCTGACATCAGAAAATGGTATGAATTGGTTCCAGACCAAACTTGGAAAGGTATGTGCTGCTCTGCAAAGTAGCTGCAGAGCAAAGGAAGGGAAAATATTATGTAAAAATAAGATGATTAATATTCATGCAAGTGCTAAGGAGTGACATTTTGATTCCCTAACACCAGTATTAGCATTTTGCTTTTTGTCAGCAAACCTGAGTTGATTTTTGGCTCAGTTTTACCCTTTAAGGTAAGTCCATGGTAATAAAGTTGTACTTTCACAGCTTACTGAGTGTGCATGCATGTGTTAGGAGAAAGGTGGCTGTTTCGATGTAAAATGAGGGTCTATATAAAAAGCAGTGTAGCAAGAAGTCTTTCAGTAATAACCATTTCTATTAGTCACTGGTTTGTATTTTCATGGTACCTGGAGAGCCTGGGGCCAGGAACTTGCAAARTAAAGAAAAGTCCATCTTCCCAAACGAAGATGGAAACTTGAACAGGTAGAGACCAAAGAAAGCAGCTGGGAAGGACCAGCTGGACGCTCAGGCAGGCAGTGCTGGGCTCCAGTTACAGCTCCCTCCTGCAGCAAAAGCAGTTGCAGGAGCTGTGCCGGGAGCCCAGCTGTAGTAGGGACCAGCCATGGAGGGCCCTGGAGTAATTACTCGGGAGCTACTGTTGTGAGAGGTTATTTGCCCTGCTGCTGAGGTTATTTGTCTCGGTTTCAAGTGCTGCACAGTGAAAATATCATTATTGGCGAAATATCTCAGAAGAATGAGTATCTTGCAGTGCAGTTGAGCGTTCACTGCCTGCTGATCAGTTGCAGGACCTTTACGCTCTGATTAGAAGCTGAGTGTTATACTTTTTGTTTTCAGAAGCTCCCAATTTAAATTAATCAAGCACAGAAGCACACTCTGGCTGGCAGGACACTCAGGAAATCAGCTGGGAGCCGGCATGATATCTCCAGCTCTCATCTTGTTTCACTCTTATTGCCACTGCTTGGTGACTTTTGATTTCAAAAATATTGGCTTAGCAGAAATGGGCTTGTCACCTGTCCAAATAGCCAATCTCTGATATCCTGAATGTCTAAAGGATTTTCACTAGGCGTGACTGAAAGGTTCATCAATAATATAGCAACAGCATTTAAAATACAGAAGAGAATTCTGTCAAGGGATCGTCAAGGTCAGGGGATCTCAGAAAAATTTAATCCATCCACAGGAAGTGTATTTGTCTTCTTTGAAGGTGTAGAAACTTGCAATTAATTATTATACTTGTATTTACAGAACAGCAGGGAAATCCTGCTATCAGCCACAGCTAGCCACAACCTATCCTGTCCCTGGCAGAAACAGAGGTCTTCCAAGAACGATTGCCTGTGTCTTCAGCTAACACTTCAGCTTGCACCAAAATGCTTGCTGCTCTACATAGGCACCATCAAATCAAGGTGGATGTTCAGAATTTGATGAGGTCCTTGACACCTCAGTCAAAGATAGAGACAGTCAGTTAGAGCACCCAGGATTAGTTTAATGCATGTTGATGTTTTTTCTAGTCCCCACAGCATCAATAAAGTATTCATRCTTTGGGAATTTTTGTTCTTAGATATTCAGTTACTTCCAGGAGGGACTACTCTGAAGTCAAAAGTGCCCTGGGGGTATCTGTCCCGCTGTTTCTATACTGCCAAGCAATTAGGAGATAGACGCAGTGCAATGAAATCTTCACAGGCGGAGCGAACTGCAACACTAATTTCATCCTCTCTGCAAGTGTATGAATTTGGACAAATTCAAACCTAAAAAGCGCAAACTGTGTAATGCGCTGGCACCAAACTTGCTGTCTGTGCAGAAAGCCTCTATTAAAAATGTGCCTTTTGTTCTGGAGCTGTCAGGTCCCCTGCTTTGTCACAGAACCTCCCTGGTGTTGGGACTGATTTGAGACACCTTTGGTGGGATGTGAAGGCTGGGGCTTGGCCAGCCGCACTCTGTTGCCTTTTCCTTCCATGCCAGGCCCTGYCCAAATTATACCTGCCGCTATGCTGCCCCTCTGCTCTTTTCCCAAGTGCTGCTCACTACTTGATCTTGCATGGCCAGCCTCTTCTGAAATAGGGGTAGGGACAAGTACATGTGTTTTCCTGGGGAAGAGGAGGAAAACATTGCCTGAATGAGATTTTATTTTGTGGCAAGTGGCTGTATCTGTTCTAAAAACRAGGGGACACCTTGGAAACGAGGACCTGAATATAGTACGTCTGCTGGACCCCCAAGCTGGTTTGGAGGTTTGCTTTCTCTTGCTTTCTCTCACAAGGGGTGATGTCACCTTTGTTGGCCAAGGTCTGGTCTTGGTTTGGCTACCCTGGGAAAAATGTTATATGGTGGGAATGGACAAGCAAGAGTTACTGAAATTCTCTCCACTCGTGTGCACTTAAATACAGGGATAAACAGGAGAAGAGAGGAGATGCCTCTGTCTGCTTTTTTCTTAGTGGTCCAGGCACTGTTTTGCCTGTATGTTGTTGTATTTTTAGACTTAAGATGTGATGATCCCAGTAGTCAGGGGAATGATTATATGAAAGCAAATTCCTACTAAGAGAAATAAATTGTTTTTGCTTCTCCCTGTGTACGAGTGCTGTGGGTTAATGGCTCCACGCTGCCGAATCAGTGGGATTATCCTTCTTCATTTTTTTGGAGGATGGTTTTTGAGATGGCTTTGTGTTTCGATTTCTGATTGTCTTTTCCTTGTGAGACTGGGGCTGCCACGCTCCAGTCCCTGGGATTGCTGTCAGTGAATTTGCTTCGGACTGCGCAGCTGCTACAGCAGAGAGCTGACCAGCAATGGCAGCGAAGTTCTGCTCTCCTGGTCTTTTCTAATAAGAGCAGGTGTAGCCTCCGTTTAGCGTGGGCATTATGTGCGAACCCTTTCAGTCCCGCCGAATATGTTCAAGGTCTGAATTTCTGAGTACATTTGCTCCTGACTGGAGATCACTGCACATTCCCTCTAACTCTTTCCTTCCTTGGAAGCAGCTTTTTCATGGAAATTAATCTGTTTGGCCAAAGATTCTCACTGTTGCAGTTTGGATTATTTTCAACACAGTCAGTTGACAGCAACAGCAATAAACAGTCATGAGCCTGGGCAGGAGCCACATTTTGTCACCACTTGCCAGCTGTTGCGAGGGTTGTATGCGGTGTGGAGGAATTGAAGGGTAGAGCAAGGGGCTCCTAGCTGCATAAGTATGAGAGAAGGAGAGGTCACACCTTTTCAACACCAAAATTTCTCCCAGGCAGAAGCAGGTTCAGCTGTTGCTGAGGTTTTTGTCCAGACTGGTGGATCTCTGCAAGTCCCACACAAACAGCCACTGCGCATGTGTAGGTGGCACAGTATATACAACTCAGTCTGATGTATCTAGTTGCATGAACTCGTGTAAGCTTTTTATGCAGTACCTGTGCAGCACTCCTGATGCACCAGGATAGGCTGAATATATATATGTCTGCTGCATATATCTGTATTTCACGTAGGGGAGTGACAGGAATGGATAAGCCTTAGCACAGTGCGGCAAGCACTCCCACAGCTTGCAAGGTAGTAGGAGCCGCGTAGCTGCACAGCCGCCCTCCTTGCCTGCCGTTGGATCAGGACTGCGGAAGATCTCCCAGGAAGATCCCTGCTCCTCTCATAGTTGTTTGAGAAGCGCACAGCCTGAATATCAACTTCTTCAGAGGCTTTCCTAAATTCCTGCTGTTATCATGTCAGGGAAGGTGATGATGGCTGCTTATGTACCAGGGACTCTGCCTGCGTGTGTGAGAGCAGGTGAGAGACAGGTAACCAACCGTCTGYGCCGTTTCATGGTAGGCATGAGGTGTCCTCTTAGCCCAGGATGGACCAGTTCAGTGCTCTGGTGTTGTCCCCTGTGATTAGCCTGCCAGTCAAGGGGGSCTCTCTCGTTGGTTTGCACCATGATAGAGGACTGTAGCAGAGAGAGGGTAATAGATGCGCAGAAAACAGTTCTATGAAACTTATTTCAGCTGTACTTGGAGATTTCCAACTGACTGCCATGACTGGGGCTCTGTGTTGCCACCAGAGGTTGACAGTGACTTACTTGGTCCTGTTACTTTCTTGGTATATTATGATAGCAAAGTTTACTGTGGGAAAACAGTATGTCTCTTTCTTATTTTGCTTAAAAAGTCCTTTTTTTGTATCACATTTCTGCATGTCATCATGATGGAAGTGGCCACAGAGAAGTTGCTTCTTATAATCAGATGAAGTTGAAACAAAGATTTTTCTGYGTCTAAATGTTTTTAAAATATGGTATTGTGTGACCTGTGCCTGAAGGACCCAGCAGAGCAGCTGAATTTCCAGGTGATCTCAATTGCATAAAACTGTGGCTCAGGAAGAAGCAAAAGCTTGCTGTGGTGAAGTAAAGTGCTGGGAAATAGAGAAGGAGGAATCAGAAGTGGAAAAAAATATRGTGTAACATGCCTAGAAGGAAGGGGAAGAAGTTGGTATGATGTGGCATTGCCCATATTGTGAGACTGGAAAGAGGACAGTTGTTTGGGAACAGATCTCAGAGCACACTGGTAACCCTTAAGAGCATGCGAGGGAGCAATCCCCATCCCAATCCGAACAGCCCTACGAAGAAACACCCTGCAGTGTCATCCCTGAAAGGGATGTTGTCAAATGTGATGAAGATGAAATCACCGTRCTTCCCTGCTGTCCCCAGCACATTTCTCCCGAAAGTGCAGTCAGTGCAGTTGTTATGCATGAACTGTGAATGCAAACACATCTCCCCGGTGCCCTGTCCCTGACTGCACACCTCTAGTTTTCAAATGGCTTCTGAAGCTGAGYGATCGCCTGCCGCACCTCAAGTGTCCCCAGCTGCTCTGTGGTCATCAGATTTTCATAAACTGTCTGGTTTCAGCAATTCCCCCTGTAAACAGGGGAGTGAGYGAGTGAGTGTCTGACCATAAATTTTCCTAACCCTACAATAGTCTAGTCACTGCACAGATTCATCCTTTGTCCCAGCATTGCACAGGRGTGTGGAGCAGTTAATACAGGAGGAAATTGCTGTGTGTGTGATTCATGCTGGGACAGTAGCCAAAAAGACCCTCATCCTATTCTGCTCMAAATGAAGAGCATGAAATGGCACAATTTGAACTGGGACAAGAAAAGGCCCTTGAAGCACTGTGGCCATCCCTTACTGCCTGTCATCACTTTCTCTAGGTTGTCTTCTTTACATTGAGCCAAGGGATGTGGCAGCACCCCTTCTTGGGGCCTTCTTGGGAGCCACAACTTAGAGCCACAGCTCTGTTTTGGCTTTTGATCACTAGAAGATGCATGTGTTGAAAAGCAGGAGCAAGAATGACAGCATGCTTCATTCTTTTGCCTAGAGGGACAACAGCCCACTGCTGGAAGCACATGGTGTTCAGAAGCTTGCCACATTGATTAAGAGAAGGCACATCAGACTTTGACAAGTTACACTGGAGGCTGAACATTGTCAGCTGTAGAGTACATGCTAGCACATATACTGCATACATAAAAAGCCATTTATTTTTGCAAAGGGAGAAGCTGCTTCTGACAATAGGGAGTTCATTTCCATGGACCTTTTGGGGTTTTCTGATGTGTGTATGCTTGGCATCATTGCTTAATGACTTTATTTTGTTTCCCAAAACATTTGATGCTACTACTGCTAGAATCAGAAAGAGAGGACAGGCCACAGCAGCACTGTGACTCAGTGTCACGTCTCTTGAACTCAAAAGGTATTATAAAGTGGAGCTTTCATGCAGGCTGAACAGCAAAGGGCACCATTTCGTGCCTGCAATGAATCCTGGTTTGCCTGGTATTCCACTGCCTTCCTGTACTGTCATGAACAGGGCGGAGAAATGCTTTTACATTTAAAGCATTGGTCTTGAATTCAGAAAATCCAAATTCTGACTCTGACACAGCCTTTCCAAGGATCTTATGCAACTGACCTCATTTCTTTGTGCTCAGTTACTTCCTCACTGAGATGAGGACTTCTTCCATCCCTCATAGTCCTCTTGCGTGAGTGAACTTAGCTGGAGATATTCAGATACTCTGATAGGTACCATTTGGTTCCCTAGAGGGACAAACCTCTACCCTTACTTGTGGCATTATGGGACTGATCCTGCTTCTGTCCTATAAAACTGCCTATGTAAGAGTGRGCCTAGCATGAAACAGCTAAGTATCATGATGATCAAAACTGCTTTTGGTAATTTCTTTTCTCTCTAAAATATCACATTCTATTTTGTCATTTCCTCCCACCTACCCTCAAATCTAATGCAACAGAGAAGAATTGTCCATGGGCTGAGACCTGACAGGTAACATAGTGTATGGCATAGCAAAAAGGAAAGTAGGGCCAGGAGACTGAGAAAGGAGAATATGAGACAGCAGGGCTGGGGTTATGGCTGTAAGGGTCATCCAACAGAACCTTTCTGCCAGTTCCCCGCTGAGCACCATCATTTTGGCCAAAGAGCTGAGGGTGTCGGGATCCAACTCTGCCTTCTGAGAACTGGTGAAATCAGTAAGCAATAGGGGCTCAGCCACTCCTGAGCTGGGCAGCAATGTGCATTCCTGGAGATGATGCTCTTCTGAACTGAGCCCTGTCTGGAAACCTCACTCCCATCCYATTTCCTGAAGCCTTTCCTTGCTCAGATCCTTCCTGCCTCTCCCTGAGGAGCTACTTCAGCTCCTGTATCTGATCTGTATCTCCTGTGTCCTGACCTGGCAGTCRTGAGCTCCACATCCCCTGGAAACAAGGGAAGATTCCGCTACAAGTTTGGCCTGTTTTTACACTTTTACCTAGGCACCTGCTACTGGCCATTGCCTGACTGTTGGTCTGGCTCAGGACAGCTGTTCTTAAGTCAGTTTTAATAAGAGTGTTTGAAACCGAGATGGCTCACTGGAGAGGTTGGTGTCATTAAGGAACGCTGCCCCATTCCCCACCATGCCTGTTGTGAGCGTATGTCTGGCGTCAGGATGAAATCCACAGTGCTCGCTGTGAGGCTGCAACACAGAGGGAGCTGCCAGCTGCCTGAGAGAAGCAGCTGATGTATCAGTGTCGCCAGCAGATATTGTCCCCTGCATCATGCCCAGTAATTGGTACATGGGGCTGAGTTGTCCTTTTGTAATGATTGCTTCTTTTATCGCCATCTTCAAAGGTGGCTTTGCACAGAAGACCAAGAGCAAAACTACAGCTCATTACTTGATTGCATAATTACATTCTGCTACAATGTAATTTGGTTATGGAGKTAATTAAATGGATCAAGGTCAGTAGTAGGGCTCAGGACACAAGTGGGGAAAAAAAAGCTGAGAACTTTTTTAGTGCAGAATGCCACCTTGTTAGCTTCTTTTGCAGCTCCAGTTATTTTGTGTGGCCCTGCTGCCTGTCTCTCTGGCCTCAACAGACAAGATGTGATGGGCTGTTTCTTAAATGTTTTTCAATAGAGGGAAGAGGCACAGAGAGGCTACTTTAGATCTGTGAAGCGCTGAGAGGAAACAAAAAAAAAAAGTAAGGCTTGTAACACTGTCAGTGACAACCTGTCTCAGCTTTTCACATGGTCGTGGTGAGAAGGCCAGAGCAGCTGCTCTAGGTGGCTGGTGGGGTGAAGGGGGCAAATGCGTTTGAAGGCAGGGGCTGCACCTTGCAGGGCGGGCTGCCTTTCCGCAGGAGACCCTTGAGACTCATGAACCTGACTCCTCTTTCACTGGGTACTTTGGGTTCGATTTTGGCTGGAAAGCAGAAGATTTGTACCTCTTGCAGCAGGGGGCTTCTGAAAGCACCTTGCACTGTAAGCAGCAGGGGAAAGAAACCAGAGAGTTATAAAACGGAGCTTTGATCAGAACTGGTGTCATGAGTAGCAAGGACTGGATCAAATAGTTCAGGGTGTCCCTTTCACGCTGCCTGCTCCTTGTCCTGCTGTGTTGGAGCATGGGCTCTGCTGCATCACAGTGACTGGTTCCTGGGTATGTATGGTAAKGGGTGTACAGATTTTTTTGATCATTCAGAAAATTGGGGAAAGAAGGAACAAAAGGCTTTAGCATGCATTCAGGACTTGTAAAAATGAATGTACCTTCCTCAGAACAGTAACTGCAAGTAAGTCATGCAACAAAGTTTACTTGAGAGTTGAGCCCTTCAGAACAACCTAGTCTTTCTGCTGGTTTCCAGAGCCTGATATGAATAAATAATTTAATGGCTATTAATGCGAATGCTACTGATTTTGAATCTCAGCCCTATCGTATTAGACCTTACAGCCAGCTCTGCCCTTAAGGAACATTCTTTCTGCAATGGCTTTGAATCCATGCAAATGTTATCTGCACCCTCTGAAGAGTCTAAAGCTAAAAAATGGCTTTTGAAAATGGGTAGCACCAGGATTATCATGCCTCATTTTTTATCAAGTTTACGCTAATAAAAAAGACAAAAGAACAAAATCCAAGACTTTTCAATATCAGAGTTAAATTTAGAAAGCAGACTTCTTAAAGCATCCTTGTCAGTTGAAAGCTTATTTTTTTTATGACCAGCTTAAAAAGCAAAATCTCACAGCTCTCATTATTTTTCTCTTGTGCCACACATGCCTCATATTTCTTTACTGCCCTCTTCTAAATAAAATGATCCCCATGGTGCTCTTACTTTCTGTATATTCTTCTAAGTGCATAGGCTTGTTGCATGTTTTTCTGAGCATATTAGCAATATAATTGCTTCAGTTAGGTCAATAGAGAAGCAGTAGTGTAAAACTAGTAAATAAAGTCCAATGATTTTATGAGCATTCTCCCACTTGCCTGATTGAATTTCTGCTTCACAGGTTTTCGCCTTCCAAATGCTTCRTGTTTTGAAATATGCTGAGAGTGGTTCATGGCTACACTGTTCATTTCCCTGCACGACAGTTTTGAACATGGCGAAAGACTGCGTGCCTGTTACTGACCCAACCTAGACTGTAGGGCCAGAAGTTACTGTTCAGGTCTGTTAGTTTGAATACATCATCTGATAATAGAATTTTGCTAAATAATTTTGCTTGCAAGAAATCTCTGACTTTGAATGAGTTGATGTAAGAAAACATTTCGGGACTTTGGGTTATCGTGTCTTTTGCTTCAAGTGCTAGAAATTACATTCCCACAGGAGTTTTAATCTTCTCCTTTGTTGCCTGTGTTATGAAAGTGRTAATATCCATTTTAATTGAAACATTCATGAATCAGTGTTTATTCTGTGAACAGACTGTGTAGTCCAACTTTAAAGAGTTTTAGAGGATCCGATTCTCTTCTTGCTGCTGCGCTGAGTGATTCAGGACTTAGCATCTCCACATCAAGACATGACAGTAATCAAGACACATGAAAACTATGAAATATTGTGGATAAGGAGGAAGGATTGTTACGTCCATGAGCAAATAAGTTTCTCTTTTTCATTTTTTCTTACGTTCTGGACTAGCACAGAAGAAAGCATGTAGTGACAGGTTCCTTGTTCAGTGATGTAGTCAGGACAGCCCTGAAGTTTCCTTCCCCCTTTTAATCTGTTTGTTAGAACAGATAATCTAGATTTCTTTAAAATTTATCGTGCTAATAAAAGTATTTTTAGATCCCTGAGGGACCCAGCTGAGATATGTAGTCAGCTCCAGACTTTATGCAAGCAAAGTACTGCGATTCAAATAGGCAGGCTCAACAACTGTCCTTTTTTGTTATTAATATTAAATGAGGCTGTTTCTTGTAGTTGATGGTGGTGGTAAGTGCTTTCAAGAGGCTTCTTATTCCTACATTCAGTGTGACTGTGAGGCATTTCAGATCACAGAGAAACAATTTAAAGTGCAAACTGCACTACAGGAGAAGAGGATCTTGTTTGWCCAGAGACGATCCAGGTTACAGCATCCTGTTCACATCCCTGTTTTCCCAGTATGTGTTTAAAGCACAACACACACAGACCCMCCAGCTCCTTTTAAGAACAGTCAACATGCAGCAGATTGCTGGCATTTCGCATATGTCACATGCCAACTTTCTTATACCCTCTTCCAGTAAGCCAGCTACCCCAGCCATCTCTGGGTGTACACTTTTGGAGCAAATCCTCCAATCACCCTCATTTACTATTCTTTGGTTTGCATCACTGAGTGGTCTTTGACTATGGACACTGGATTTTGGATGAAGCTAAAGTGAAGGATACGCTCCAGGAGTGCCCCTAGTGTATTAGGCATTTAGGCTGTGGGACCAGATAACAGGTAGGCCAGCTTGAACCCACCTTGATGTGTGTATAGTGCAAATATCGGGTCCTCGCCACCAACAGTTTCAGTCTACGCATTTGTTCCTGTTGCACTGCGTGACTTGAGTTACAGACACAGCTTCTGTAAACCAAATTCAAATGTACACAGATCTGACTGTAAGTCCTGGATCTGAGACTCTTGCAATAAGTAGCTACAAATAGCAGATACTAATTCTTAACTCTGGATTGCTTTTTTGATGTGTTTTGGGTCATATATTTTAAGACAGTTGCACAGTCTTCTATATATTAGTAACAGAGTAAAATGGTCTCCTGCTTTACTGTGCATTATGCCAAATAAAGTCACTGTATTATATTATTCTCCCTCTAGAGTGACTATATTATCTTAGATTGGAAATTGCAGTCATTAGTTGGCTTCTGAACAGGATCAGATGCCAAAGCTAATCTGAGGTCTCTAGCAAAGTGTGCAACAGAGTGAAAAATTTCACTATAGCCACTATTGTAAAATCCCTTATGATACACTTCCATCTGTCTGATTCCTGGGAAGCAGAGAGTCAGCTACGATGGATCGCTTGGCTTCCTACACTAGAACAGTCTGATCTAAGCTGTGGCATAGTTTGGGTCTGTACAAAATGCTTGTGCATTGTCCACATGGTATTTCATATCAAAATGATACTGTAAGAGGAAAAAAGTAAGGCTGTCAGAACACACGTGAAAATCGATTCAAGATATAAATAAACCTGGTCTTCTCAGTAAAGTTGTTTTGGGCTGTGAGATTTGTTGGCTCTTTCAGGCTAAGCAGAGATACTGTGGTCAATATGTGGACTGGACTTCTATCACAACCAAGTTGGCTGATTTTCTGATTCCCAGGAAATAAATGAACAAAGGACTATCTGCACTTCATGCCAAACATCCTCTCCCTCTTTCTCTATCCCCAAAAATGTTCAGAGGAACTGGGGGCTAATTCATTCCTCATGCTGGATATCCCCTCCCTCTATCATATATAACTAAAGACAGTAAAAATGTAAAGAATTTTGGATGGGGCACTGGTCCTAGAGCATCTGGCTCAAGAACATGGAGCCTGAAGGAGTCAGGACCAGCAGAGGTGCCTGCTCACAGGACTTATAGTTGAATATTGTGATTACATGATGGATGTTCACCAACAAGCTCTCTTTGTTGCTAGTAAATAATATTTAGGACCAAGAGAAATGTGCCCGTAGCTTCTCTTCACAGCCTGCCTTTATAGCACAAATGCACATTCACTGGTGTTCTGGACAATGAGCAGAGGGATTTGAAACATTGGGCATGTGTTTTGCTTGGCTGAAGGTAGAGCATCCCCCAGCGGAGAGATGGGGCAGACACCTTAGTGTTGTCCTGGCAGTCRTTAGGAAAGCACCACTGGCTTTTTTTGCTAGCTGAGTCAGCAGAAACCTTGCAGACCCAGGCTTTGAGGCACAGATCTTGGTGAGTTTCCTTTGGCCTTCCAGATGGGTAGCAGAGCTAAGAATATACTGTGAACCTCTCCTTTCTCTCTGTGTAGGTGCTACTGCAGCTGTAACAAGGGGGAAGAAAAAGCCACATCAATTGCCACCCTTCATAACATTTCCTGTGGGTTGTAAGATCCCAGCTGTCCAAAACAAGCTCACCCCAGCCTCTGCTGATGCTTTAGACCACAGGGCTTGCAGGTAATTGGCCAGTTGTAGCCAACCTGTCAGTAAGTTGTCAAAATATTAATAATTTAGCACCACTCATTTTCAGGATGGAAGTTTTAGCAGCAAAGAAATTGAATTTCCAGCCCTGGTCATGACAGCTCTGAAATTGGTTTAATGCAGGAGAGATCTTTTCAGCATTAGAAAAGATAGGGAGCGTGTCAGTGATGGTGCATTCCAGTAAGTCTTGCAGTTTGAATTTAAGAGTCAAAGGCAAGAGGCAATCTTAGTACATCAGAAGCTTACAGTTGTATTAGGCCTGGTGAGCTTCTTGGCAAGTCCTGTTATCTTCTGCCCATATCAGAAAGAGAGGAGTTTTGCATAAGAAACTGGACTGGGATGCAGGGGAAATAAATTTGTATGTTAGCTTTGACACCTCTTGTTTTACAAAACACTCAACAAGCCAGTTGGTCTTTCACTGCTCAAAATCTCTGCACAAAAATGTAGAAAATAAGAGCTCTTCCCTGTACTCTGTCATGGTGAGAGTGGTTTTCTTAAATGCCCAAAGCATTGGTACTCTGGTTTGATCCTTTGAGGCTAATCTTAATATAAATAATAATGTGATAAATATAATATTTAAAGCTAATTGTCAACTAAGAAGTTTCTCTAGAATATTAGAACAAAAGGATCATGTTTATGAATRCATAATCATTATTTTAGTTTATACATTATTATTATCACCAGTATGAAAAATAGCAATATTGTAAAGGTGACCAAAGGCCACAAACCACTTTATGGTGCCCTGTACTCAGGCTCAGACAAACTGATGCCAAGAAACTCTCTCTGGCCCTGTAGAGAGATCACAGGCTCAAAGCATCCCATCTGGCTGTATTTTTAGGGTTCTTATATTATTATTTTTCTTCATGGTTATTTCAGGCATTAGCAGCTGAGGCAGTAAGATACTAATTTAGGAAATCTGTTTTTCTTGTGTGCGACTAACATATCTCCATCTTGTCTCATGATCATTATCTCTGAATGCAAAGATATATTTCTGGCTCCTGCTTTGGAGTAAAAGGAGTTTCTATCATCAATACCAATTTCAGATACTTTGTCAGAAAAATAGAATGCAGAGAAGACAATGGATGAATTGGGATTCCCAGATTAGGAACTGAGAAGTTGATCCTGGGATGAATTCATGAGATGCCCAAGCAACCAGTAATAGAGTACAAGAGACTGCTGTCAGAAAACCCCCTTTTTAGGAAGCGATTGTTTTTTTAGAAGGGTAATGCAGAACTGGATGGGCCAAGTGCCATTGGAATGAGCTATGGTGTGATCACTTCTCCAGTTATTAACAACTCTAAATTTTAGAAGATGTTAAATTTCCAGCTTGAAATAAGACCCAAAATTATGCAACAAACCAAACAATTAAGATCCAAATATACCTTATGTTTTGAAGAGAAGGGATTAAAATTTGTTGCATCCAGCCGTGAACTTGAATTTTGGGTCCATCATTAAGAAAAAAACAAGCAAACAAAACATGCCACTTGCTCTCTGTGTCTTATCTGCAATTTGCTCAGTGCGCTGTCTTCCCTGGATAATACTGTACATAAAGCTATTCAGTCTTGCTCCCTGAGCCTGGTCTTTCATCCAGCCTACCCAGGTGTGTGTAGCAAAACCCACTGCTCTCCAGGGAGGTGTGGAAGTGAGCAGTCCAGCTTTCAGAGTCATCCTGAGTTATGTTCTTGTCAGCACTCATTAAACCGAAAGCTGTGTTCGTATCAGCGTTGGATGATGAGCAGCCCGCCAAAGGCCAGTACAGTGAATTTAGGCATTTTTAACCTTATGAGGTGCTTAGTTAAAACAGGTCTGCACGTTGGACAGGCCAAGAGCTGAAAGCAGAACACAATATTGAGGTGTGATGGGATAGACAGATTTGAATTTGTATCCCCCAACTACCTGAGTTCATCTGCTTTGTAGCGAAATGGGAGACTGTAGCTTGTATAGATCTATATGAGCTCATTTTGATCGAGGTAACTAGCTAGCTGAGGCAGAAAGCTTGGTGTGTGCTGCAGAACCTGCCACCAGGCTTTGGTCAATACTAAGCCATGCGCCCAGGCAGATGTCCTTGCTGCTCTGCTGCAGTGTTACCTTGAAAACATCTACATGAGCTGCAATCACATCTGTGTCTGCAGCATCCATAAGCCTTCTCGAGGGTGACATGGATAGTTTAATCAGGCCTCAAACACCAAAGGGTGCCTTAGAAAGGCTTGTATTCACATACAAAGATCTGTAGCTTAATTACAAAGTACAGAGAGCTGGACGAGTGTCCAGCACTAGAGTTTTTTGCCCATTTGTTTGAAAATGTGCTCCCTCTAACCCACAGATGGTCCAGGCAGAGCCAAAGAGCTTGCAGATACCATATTGTCTCATCAAGTGAATCTGTGCTCTGCAGCAGGGCTATAGAATCCCATATTTTTGTAGCAGCTTGTTATTTTAAAGTGTATCTCCTCTTTCCTACTTCTAAAAGGCCACCAAGAAGACTTGTCACCAATCTCTTATGGAACTAGAAGGGGGAGGAAAAGTGGAGTGTGAACAGTAGAATATCACCTGCCATCTGGACAAAGATGTGATTAGATGTAAGGTTTGGATGCAAATTTGCAGTTCTTGATCACGTGCCAAGAGAGCTCAGCTATAATTATTTTAAAACATTTCCAGATAGATGCAACCCTAGGTCATCAGGGAAGCTACACTGAAGTAGGAGGACACTGAAGTCAGTCAGACTGTACCTWAGGCGTCGTTCCCTGTGGGACTGCTGAAGTTGTCTGCAGTGGGGTGTATTCTGTGAAAAGGAACTACATGGTTAAAAACCTGTCCTGGGAATATGAGTATGCCAGGAACAAGCTTGTCAATATGAGATTTGTGGTCACGTGTCAGATGCTCAGTGCTGGTGGCACCAAAGGGAGCTTTGATTAAACCCTGCTCTGGCTGAGGTCAGTGGGCAATGTGGAATGGGCTTTACTGGGTAGGAGCCGAGAAAAGTAGATGCTCTTTTCCAATGCCATCCTTTTCCTTTGAATGGAGCAGCATTCATACAGACAGTGAACATGATCCAGTCATTCCATGGTCTGCCTTGACAACCTTAGTGAAATGCCACTGCTGATGGCTCTGATGATGCTTGTGATTCAGTATTGACAGGAGGTTACTTAATGTGTTTTTAATGACTTGATAAACTCTTAAGTATTAACATGAACATCAGTGAATATCCCAAGCCAGATTCTCTGTGAGGAAATCCTTGCTGTGCCATAGACTTTGGTGCAGTTCAGTGCTTTTATCCCATCTGAAGGTCTGGCACAGTAATTGTGCGGAACATAAAGAGAAACCCGTAAGTGCTGTAAACAAAGGAAAACTATTACTCTGGGAATGTGTTTGTTAGATATTTCAACACTCGTAATTAACATCCCTTTCCTAAACAGTGACACAAACTACTTGCAGAATGGGCTTTTTCTTTTATAGCTGCTAGTTTCAGTGACTAAATTTATTAAGTCATTAGGTTTGTGTGTGGATGTGTATATTTGTGATTCTCCTTTGGGTTATAATAAAGGGAGATCTTCCGGAAAAAAAAAAAAAAGAAAGAAAGATCTTTATTTATTTGGCAATTTTGAGAATGTTTGTAGGGAAATGGCAGACAGCACAAACAAGTGTCCTAGTCCTGAGGGATGCTGAGCAAGCAGCTGGGATACAACAGCTAGTGACATCCTTCCCACTGGCTTCTTTGCTGTCCCTGAATGCAAGCGCAGGAAAACCTGTCATCATTCCCACCGCGGCCCAGGGGATGGCGGGTGCCTCTGTGCCAGGCAGAGCTTGGCCCAGGCAAATCAGAGGGCAGGCACTCTCTGGCCCTCATGGTCAGACAGAAGCACGTACCCAGTACCACCATGCCATCGCTCACGGAGGGAACTGCTCTTTGCACCTCCCGGTGAGGACGCCCAGTGTGCTGGTGGCAGCAGTGCTCCCAGCCTCGTCTGGGCAGGGGCTGGCACTGCTCCCTGTCGCTCGGAGCATCACCAGGATTGCCTGCTGCCGTGGCATCCTTGTGCCCATGCCTCTGGAGCGTGGTCTTACCTTGCCCCGCTGTTATGCCCAAATGCAGAGCAGTGTMATTAGACTGCAGCTGCCTGGCCCCCGCTGCACGCCGCATCTGCAGCGGCTTTCGATCGGGCTCAGGAGCCTTCCCGGACATGGCTTCCCGGCGCTGCTGTGCGTGCAGCCGCGGGGCTGCCCAGCCTGCGCGCTCATTCAGAGACGCGAGCGGCATTTCTCAATGAGCGGTGGCAGAGCCGCCGAGCGCGGTAATCACTCCCCAGGCAGCCAGCAGCTCCCAGAAATCGCAGCCAGTCCCCGGGTGACTGCAGGTTTCCCAGACAGGCTCCTGTAATGGTTTCCTTGAGTGTGTGTGTGCATCGATGGAATGTAGGGTAATCCATCGCCCTAACTGATCGTCTGCATGCATCTGGGTGGTCATGTCGATGGGCATTTTTCAAAGGAGCCAAGTGCTGACTCCTCTGCTTCAGGGGGTGACTGTGCATTCGCTGAGGACCCCGGGCCTGACTTCAACCTCACGCCCACATTTAATAGTGACGCTTCTCCACGGAGGTCTGTGGAGCTTCTCCTGCTTTACAGAAGTGCAAAGGAGAATCTAGTTGAACTTTTTGTGTTCAAGACTAAGAGCCTGGGATAGATTTTCCTGACCGTAGCAGGTCAGGAAAAATCCGTCCTCTTGCATCCCACCCCCAGCTTATGCTAGAAGGAAAGGGGAGGGGGGCAGATGCAGCCAGACATTTCCAACACTCCCCTGAAGGACCAGACTGACCCAGATTATATCAAGGTTGTTTCAGCTTGCGTCTGGACGTCCAGTCCACATTTCCATCTACATATGGCAGGTAATACTATTGGGATCAAGGATAAATTGAACATCTGTTTTTTTCTAAAACAGAAATGGCTTAGGGAGCAATCCATGGTACCTTATGCTCTCCCTGAGCTGGCCTGACATAGTGCAAAACCCCCCAAATGACAGTCACGTCCATTTAGCTCTCTTCTTTGATTCAAAGTGTCATTGAATGTGGTCTCCCTAATGTTCTGTGTGATAGCTGCCATTTTTTTTATATACTCTGCAATTTCAAATACAAGAAAACTGGAGTTAGCAGAAACCAGACTTACGTTTATTTTTTAAAGCAAATCTATTACTCTGTCTTACTGGAATTGCCTTTTGTTCAAAGGATTGGATTGAGATATAGAAAACAAGTTGCAGGCAGACACTAATCATTTTGCATAGAAATTACTAAGATTTCTTTTACAAATATTTAATGCAGGTTTTTAGTTTAACAAAAAAAGGTTTTTTTTTTTTCAAAATGTTTTCAGTAATATCTACAGACATTTAACAAAATACCTCAGGATCTATATCTATTTATTTACCTTCTGTCCAAAAATAATTTTGTTATAAGTATATGTTTCATGTGAAGATAAAARCAGACAATTTTCTTTTTTCTCTAAATCACAAACATCTTTAATGAAGAGAACTGGTGAGTTTTCTGAGTGAGCTGAGTTTACAGTGGTGCTGACAAGGAACTGAGAGTCCAATGGAGTTTTTACAGAAGATAGAGTCACAATTTATTGCTTTGTTTAAAGGCTCTAAAAAGGCTATTGATTGGAAGATGAAGCCATCTGTCCTCTCACTGTCTTGTACCTGGTCGTGTTATTTCCACCAAGTAGAGAGTACGGAAATTAAATGAGTGGGGTTTATTATAAGCCTCTCCTGAGAGGTCCCTGCACCAAGTCAYAGAGTAAAGTGGGTACTGCTTATCCTGCCATTAGGTCTGGAGGAGGATGGCTTGTCAGAAGCATGGTGGGGGGAGATAACCTGAGGTTTTGCTATGTTTTGCTGCTTTTAACCCACTCTGTACCTTTGGGATGAAGAGAAAATGTTGGATTCTAAGTCTGCCCATCTAGCACATTTCATCAACAGTGAATTCATCTTTTAAAAAAAAATAAATAAATAAACCCTTCATGCCTCAGAGGTATAGCCAATAGTTCAGTGCTTTTCCAAAAATACCTTCAGTTATCTTGAGTTTTCAGTCTGTAAAGCATTTACTGTTAAGAACTACCTTGTTAGTGTGAAGCCTGTTAGGCTCACCTGCAGTTTCCTGTTTCTGTCCAGCTCTTCTCATTCCAAGACAACCGAAACAACAGTTCCCACTTGATTTAACATAATTACCACAACTAATTTTGGCAGTAAAACTGGTAGAGGTACTGCTGTTAATATCCAAATAGCCCTTTGTTATTGGTACCACAAAGCCCTCAATGAGAGACRTGGGCAGAAACTAAGTGACACAATATAGCTGTTTCTTGTAAATGTTGGAGGCTTGACATTGGCCACCARGAAGATAATGATGAAGAAAAACATACAGATGTGAGTGCTAAATAGATTTAGAAGACATGCCAAATGTGCAGCATTTGGGAGAGTGGCCTGAGCTCCTCAGAAGCACCGTCCGTGTCCTGCTTGYCTGTCCCATCTCTTTTCCATGAGCCTGTTTTCGTTCTCCATCTGCCTGCCCTTTGTGTCCGGTCTGCACCTGTGGTGTCTGCAGCAGAGATTTCTGGTGCTTGAACCTGCAGAGCCCCGGTGGCTCCAGGGGACGTAGATGGATTCTCCCTGCTTTCTTTGGCGTGGCAAAAGCATYTGCTGAATTGCAGGCACAGTCGTTATCACTGGTGACAGGTTGCATGGCGGGAAAGGCACGGCCGAGCTTCAAAATCCTAGGCGGGTGRCAGACTGGCAATTGGAAAGGAACTTTTTTGAGTGTTTTCATGAAAACTGAGCCCATTTCTTAAGGGGTCTGTGAAGAAAACTAAGGAGCTCTTGCGGTGCTYTTCCGCTGTGCCACCTTGCTGCCTGCTCCTTCCTTTGTATGTTGGGTGTGTGACTTTGTGTGTGTAGTTTATTTTTATAGGCTTTTACTGTCTGTCAGCATTATAGGATTATACATACTAAATTATCATTTTGGGGGTAGAAGGAATTTTATCCCGGTGTGTTTGTCTTTGCATGGCACAGTGGGAGCCCTGCTGTTGCTGAATGTAATGATATGCATAATAAGAAAAATTATAATAGTGAACAAAAATGGCATTATTTAACTAGAACTTATCTGTCAAATTTGTGAGGTTTCTAAAACTGCCTAATAGACATAACTGGAATGTTTTTTGGTGTTGTTGCAGTGGTTAGTGTCCTAAAGTGGTATCTCAACTAAATTGCGGGGAAGGAGGACTCAACCAGCCAACAAAAAACAATTGGAGAGCTTTCTTTATTAGTCTCATTTTGAGGAAGCTTAAACACTTAATGGAAATCACCATTTTTGCTTTACTTTTTGAAATGTTCCTTAGGTAGACGTCTTTAAACACAGTCTTTAACCACTTTAAAATAACAGAATAATTTTACTGCTTTATTTTGTACACATGATATATGCTATGGCATGTGCTTTTGTGAACTTCAGAAAACATACTGCAATAATTTTAAAACAGATATTTACCTTAGAACTTTCAATTTTATATAACTCCTTTATAGAATCCAAAAGTTCTGCTTTCTGAAAGAACATTTTCAAAAAGCATTTGCTGTTARATTTCTGCTTCATTGAAAACTAAAAGAGTAGTCTTTTCTCCAAGTTGAAATTAAAACAAATGTTGAAAATCCAAGTATCTCATGCACTGTAAATTCCATGTTTTGAGCAACCTAGTAGCTTCCCCTCACTGACTACAAACTTTTCAGTCTTCCTAAGGATAATTTTATTAATACCTTTTTTGTTGATGGGGGTAAGCAAGGCATGGGAAATGGAAYTGAGTTGTCCAGTCTAGTTTTAGAGCTATTCTCCATGCCGAGGAGAGCCTCAGGMCCTGCAGTCCGTAGAGATTAGATGTTACGTGGTGACACTGTGCAGACTGGTGAGGAAATCGGCTGAAAACTGCCTGGCTCCCACGTGAGCGATGTGTTCCAAGGCAAGACAAAGCCTGGAGATAAAGAGCAGATTTAAGAAGCGCTTAAACACTGATCTTTTGGGAAGCTACTTCAAACACTGTTTTATAGTGCTCTAAGTCGTCTGGATCTCTCTGAACTTGTTTCACTCCCTCCTCCTAAAATATTTATTTCTGCAGCAAGGAAGATTCCCTCAGATAGGGCAAAACAACCCGTTGGGCTGAAAGTGTTTTTATCTGCATGGTGCTAATGATTGATGCAAACTTCACACATGCGGCACAGCTCTGTGATTTCTGCTGCTCTTTATCTTCTGTGACTTCAAGTCTGCCTGGCTCCGTAGGTCTGTTGCACATTGGATTTATTGTCATACCAGCAACACTTTATATAACCCCCAAAATCACGTGGGAATACATACCTCCTGAGTGTTGCTGAATGTTCAAAATGTTCAYTCTTAAATGAGGTCTGCAGTAAATACGTGGCAATACTCCAGATGCTTTGCCCTGATGTTGATCATGGACTTTCCATTAGGGAGGCTGCAGAAACTCCTTAAGTCTTGTGAGTGGCAAGGATTTGCTGAGGAGAGTAACCTTCAGCTTAGAGCTTGTTTGAGAGCGCACCACTCACCTGAGTGATGGATACAACAATGCCTGCCTTCACTCATGGGGGCTCCGACACCCTACCTTGTCTGGGTCCTGCAGAAGGGATTTTTTGATGAGAGTGTTTCTTCAGAAGATGCTTATTCATTGCAACTGGAGCTTTTTTGCAGAAATGTAGTAGTTTTAAGGAAACCAGTGAGAGAGTTTGTTTGGCCAGGATGAATTTACTGGTCAAAGTTAAAGTCTGGGGGGAAAAAAAAACAAAAAAACCCAGCCTGATAACTGTGTCTGACTCTGTGAAGGGTTCAGCTGAGGCCACTGTCACAGAGCCCCCAGCTGGCTGTCTCTTGGCTCTTGATTTAAGAGAGGTTTACTGATATTTCCCTGATTTTTAAATCTTGAAAAATTTGTGGTATGTGGCAAGTTTTCCTCCTGAGTATAGTTGAGAGTAGCTTCCTCTTCGAGACTTCATGCAAATACAGTACAAATGGCAAAGACATAGCCTCCCTATAGGGGATCCTCATTCTTATCTCCTCCACCACCAGCACAGGCTCAGGAGATATCTCTAACAGGCCCATTTGTTTTTTGTTCTGGGGCAGGTGTGAGACTGCATCTCTGTATCTGAAGAAATATTTAGATGTCAAAAATCTTTAAAATTACTTCTTTCTGCTTTTTGAAAAACATCCAGCCTTTGCGCCAGCATTTTCTCCTGCCCCTTTTGAAAATAAATAAATTGCATACTTGTTTCTTGTGCTCTGTTTCTCCACATCCACTTAAATGTTCCTTATAAGCAACCTTTTGCCTACAAATATTTGAAGAAGCAACAATGTTTTGGACACCAACCATTGTACACTCCTGGCCCATCACAGGGAATGTAAGAGTGAGCCCGAAGGAAGGCACTGGTGATAGATGAGCAGCAAGGTATTATCTTTCTTCTCAGTTCTCTTTTTATTTTTTTGCTTAGTATTTCAGCCGAAATCCTTAGAAATGGGATCTGGGAGAACATACATCCTCCACAATATTTCAAGATTCCCAGCACAGACAGTGGCTCTTGACATGCAGACAAGGGCATTGCTCTGGCTGTGTTTCCAGCTTACTGGGACACAAATTACTGAGTTTTCCTGCACATTTTTCAAGCCCATTTACTGTGGGCTGTTTTGTAAACTGCAGCTCTCCATTGTCAGTGAAGGTGAGAGCTTCTCTTTCAGCAGGGAGTTTTCTAGATCTGTGTTATTGCTGGGAGCTGGCGTTGCTGATGCCTGTTGTTTTCTGTTGTTAAACTGACTGTAATGCGTGACCATTGTGTATCACTCAATGCTGCCTAATTTAGAAGATCAGTGATTAATTGCTTCTATTGCTTTTTCTTCTCTTTCTCTCTCACTGCAGGATGTTTTCACACCAGAGTGCAAATTTAAGGAATCAGTCTTTGAAAACTACTACGTTATTTATTCTTCCACACTGTACCGGCAGCAAGAATCCGGACGAGCGTGGTTCCTGGGACTCAATAAAGAAGGTCAAATTATGAAGGGAAACCGGGTGAAGAAAACCAAACCCTCATCACATTTTGTACCCAAACCCATTGAAGGTATGGAATCTGCTCTCTCCCTCCATCAGTGGGATATGGGGAGGGATGAGTTTGCAACTGCAGATATGGGGCAGCTTGTGTAGGGTTGGTGGTGTCGAGGAGCAAGACCAGGAAGCAAGGACAGTAGCTGCAAAATTTCAGAGCAGTGCTGGGTT
Source organism: Apteryx rowi (assembly GCF_003343035.1). Lineage (NCBI taxonomy): Eukaryota > Metazoa > Chordata > Aves > Apterygiformes > Apterygidae > Apteryx > Apteryx rowi. The sequence goes on along the minus strand of NW_020449641.1, from coordinate 4,055,662 downwards.
GCACTATTAGCATTTCATCCACTTTCTTTCCTGTATCTGCACATTATCCCAAAGCTCAACTTTGGGGTGCAAAAGGATGAATTCAAATGCCCTGCCACATGAGAAGTTGCTGGGAGGAGAAAGGAGCCCTCCAGCTGTGTTTTACATCTAGCCCAAAAGTTTAGAGGGAATTAGATTCAGAAAAGATCATAATGTTGTGCTTTCCATGATGATTTTCTCAACATCACTCAGTGGGTTTCCAGTCCCATTTTGAGTCAGTACAGGTARGATTTACCTCACCTGACTTTAGACTGTGAGACTCTGTTCACAGTAATGGGAAAGAAATGTGTTCTTCCAGCACAGCTGTGGACTTATTTTATATGTCTACCCTAAGAAAAAATAACTTACACACGTCTTTCCTTTTCTGTAAAGAGACCTTAGTGAGTCAGTCACTGGTGGTAGAGATACCTCCATCATGGATGTCCAAAGTTAGGTGAGCTGCTGTCATCCCAGCTGCCTCCATCACAGCATGAAGCTTCAGTGAAAGAAGTTGAATTGAATTTTTGCCCTCCTGCTACAGCTGATTACACACTACTGAAGTATGCCACATGCTTATGCTGGGAGATTTTGCTTTTTATGTGCTGGCCACTGGATAAATGGAGAGCCATAGTCTCCAGTGTGATGACCCTAGTACTTGACAGGCACTAATTTGATTTCAGAAACAAGAAAACCCTAAGTTCTTTTTCTGTTGCATGAAAAAAGCACAACATTTTGATCCCGAAAGTAGGTAAAAATGGAGGTGTTAACCATTTGGCCTCTAGACTGGCTTCTCTGTCTAGCATGCAGTCCATTCCTTGCCTCGTCCCTCTTGGCTTTCTGACTCCATCCCTGACCTGCTAGTGACCACCCTTGAGACACTGCAGCCCAGTGGTTGGCCTCAGCTGCATGGCTGTGTTGAAGAAAGCAACTAATGCTTTGCTGACAGGTACCACACAAACAGTGGAGGCTTCAGCTAGGGTCTATGCACCTGCAGCTGTTCTGCAGCTCCACAGAAAAGGCACAGGGGCAGAGGGGTGTGTGTGTGCATGTAAGTGAAAGGCCAATTCAAGAAGGCAGGCTGAAATCTTCTGTTGAGCCGTTGAAGCAAAAAACAGGTAGGGAAATTCAGCTCTGAGCATTCCCAGAATATCTGTGACTTTTGCACAGCAGATGGAGATGAGGGACGAGCAGAGAGTGGCCAGGAATCTTCTTGTCCTGTGCTTGTTTTCAATAGCCTTTCTGCAGCTGGGARCTTTTTGATTGTTTATTTGAGGCATTAGTGGGACTGTCTCGCTAGAGCCCACTCTGTGTTTTGCTAAGGAACAGGGCCTATTCAGGGCATGAAGTCTGTCACCAGCTTCTCTTCTGTCTCCTTCTCTCCTGCCTTGGCTGGGATGTGAGTCCTTTGCAAATGATAGCTTGCACAGCTGCATTTCCTAGCTCCTGGTATTTGCTGCCTGCCCGTGTGGTTCCTTTGAACGCAGGATTCTTTTTTGATGTAGTGCACTTGGTGTCTGTTGAATGGCTCAATAGTTGTCTTTTGCATGCATTTAACTAGGACATTCCTGTGGCTCTCCTAGCTGAGCTTGCCATAGCAGAGGCGCTTGACCCACAGCAGTGTTCTCATTGCAGCAAATGCCGCTATGGCTTTCATTTTGAAAAACCCAGCCCAACCCAAGAGCTTCCCTTTCCTGCAGTTGCATCCTCCCACGCTTGCTTCAATCACAGCTGTCACATAACCTCCCRAGCGAGTGAGCGCTTTGGAAGTTGGCAGCCAAATTAAGGGCTCCTCCACCCCTTCCCTCCTCCACAGGCTTTGCAGTCAGCCTCTGTGAGTGCTGCTGCATCGAAGAGCTGGCAGTCTCCCAAGCTGAGGCACGTGTCAGCTTCCCAAAGCATTCAGCTGTCTGGGACTGTGACTCCAGACGGAGGACTCTGTTTCCCAGCCTGAGATTCACTGTAGGTAGCAGAGGGTTGTGGGAAGGTTTGGAGTAAAACGGGCTCAGCTCCACGTGAYTTGTCTGCGCCGCATCCATCAAAGTCTCTGTGAGCAGAGCTTGCAAGAAGATGTTAGAGAAAAGGGGCAATTCCTTCYCTGTTTTAAGAGCATCCTTCCCTCTGTCATGACTCTAAGGAGTATTCAAAGCACTCCACTGCTACATTTGCACATCCCTTCTGTTGAATGCCATAACATGCCCCAGCATGTGGGCTTTGCTGCTTTTTCCGGCCAGTATTTTGCAGCTCCCATCTGCAGTGTGCACCCAGGTTTCCTTTTGTTCAGGTACCACCATAAGCATTAATACTGTGACATGATGGCTGACACAGTAATGTATGCAAGGATGAATCTAGTCCCTTGGGAAAGAAAGGTGTTACATACATTGCTAGGAATCACTTCACCCACCACTTCAATGGCAATTATCTCTGAGATGAAACTTCCCAGTTTTTCACTGTTTGCAGAAAAATTATGCAGCAGCTTAGTGAAGAAAGTGTTCRCAGGAACAGGAAACGTGGAAAAGCCCAGATTGCTCATACAGCAACTCAGGGATAGTTTTTAACTCCCTTTGCTTTCCATTTGTGTATGTATGTGTGTATCTATCTACCTGTGACTTTTAATAACACCTACAGTTATTAGTATGCTAATACTACAGAAAGCTTTGATTCACATAGATGATCAGCAAATTGGAGTTGTTCTGTGTGAAAGTTACCATACACAAACTAGAAAGGTTTTGGTGTTTTGTTGGTAGGATGGGGTTTTTTTGGTTTAGTGTAGGTAGGATTTGTTTGTTTGTTTTTGGAAATAACATCAAGTTTAATCAATATAAAAGCATGAAAAACTTACTGAGTAATAACAGGGGAAACGTTAAGTTCCTCTCCCATCTGCGCRCAGGCAAAGCCAAGGCAACAGCCTGGCAGGCAGTAGTTAATGTAATGTACTGTGAGGTGCCAGTTTTGGTTAAAAACACACATACGCAACACATTTATTTTGGTATTTTATTTCTGATCACTGATCATTCGAGCTAAATGAGCCTTTAAAGTGCAGACATATAGATTGGACCAGACTGCACAACAAATTTGCTTGAGTATAATTGTCACTTGGATACCAAGCAATCTTTTAAAGCAATTTCAGTCTCTTTAAGTGTCTGTAGTGATTAGTGGTGGACAAACACTACCATCCATGGCGCCTGTTGTTCTTTTAAACAGCTATACCCAGCTCAAACAATGGGAGATTTTTCCATTCACTGCAATAAGAATTATATCAGATGTTTACTGTGGATGTGCTCTGTTGTTTATATTTGCTTCTCCTTGAAGACATCRTTTCCAGATTTGCTCTCTCTAAAACAGCTACATTTCACTTCTCATCCGACCCAGACCAGAATGTATTTGGGGTTGGTAATCCAGCCACAGAAAGTGGAAAACAAGTCTTCCCCCATCCTAGTCAGCAGAGCTGCCCCCTAAGTCCAAATTCATGGTGCTTCAGCCCCCATGACTTGGGATGATATCCTATGTGAAGGTGCCCTGGTAATGACTAGTCTGTTCCACTTACTACCACTGATGGGTATTAGAGTGCAGGGAACAGCATGGCAGCCCCTAGATTTTTCCCAGTGTATTTCCCTGTAGTAACAACATCCCAGATTTACTAAAGCAGAGGCCTCAGATGTTGCAAAGAAGTTCAAAGACACTACTGAGTAGGAAGATGTGGTAGGCCTATTGAAAATGCTTTGTAAGTATTACCTTTATCCATACAAAGTGTTAAGCAGGGTTCTTTTTTTTTTAAAAAAAAAAAACTCTTTATCAGTCTTTTGTTAAGCACAGCTCTTCTTATGGGTCTGTCTTGCAGGGGACAGGCTTTGATGTGTTGTCTTTCCTACACTAACTCACTTGTTCATCTATCAAAACTCCTAATCATGTTATTCGACATCAAATGCAATGTATTTTAACCATGCATTTCCTTGGCTTTTTGTCATACTATGCTCTGTTTCTCACCTGAACCAAGTGTGATTCCATCTGGCAGCATCCTGCACGTTTAGCCGCCAGATAGATGCAAGCTCAAATGGCTCTGAAATGCATCAGCTGGGATTGGGTTTAGAACAGAATAATTAGAGGCAGAAAACAAGGGTGCATAATCACTCGCTCCCTTCTGCCCCTAGCTGCTGCTTAGACAATTAWTTCTCTCCACTGAAGCATTAGCTAATGCAGCAGCCATTGCCTCCCGCCACTGACACCCCAAGCTGTGGCATCTATCATGGGAAACAGGCTTGTGTCCTGGGCTGCCTGCTAGAGGGTGTGTGCTGAGCYTTTCCCAGACACCGCTGCACAGTGGGACCAGGGCTGACGCCATCCTGCAGGGCTGACAACCTGCCAACCTCCAAAATGGCAACTTGGTAAAATTTGGTTGCTTGCAATTCCCTGGCATGTGAGGCAGGGAAAGGCAGGAGTGAAGCAGGATGGATGGGATACATGCAATGTCCTCTCATAAGCTTTGTTCCATATTCTAGAGAGAAATAGAGTTTTTTTGCCTCTGCTGAACCTTGTCAGTTTGTAACGATGCCAAGTGAGAAATGCTAGGATCAGGACACCAAATGGTGCGTGTTTCCCAAACTCAGCCAGTCCCTAAGGCCCAGGGAGAGAGCAAAGGGTAATTTCGGTTTCATCACTGCGGTGGATGCAGAGTCGCTCACCTGGATCAGGCCCATGTGGGTGGCATGCCAGTGCCATGCTTGGGAAGCAGATGTGAAGCTGGGATCCTGTGCCAGCGCATAGGCAGGAGATTCAACTGCTCCCAGGTGACAGGCAGTCCCTGCCATGCCTTGGCATTTGGGAAAGATGCTCCCCCCTTCCCCTTCTCACTTGCTTGTACCCCCAGGCCTCTTTCTGCCCAACTGCTCCCAAATGTGTGTGTTTGTACGTGCGAATGTTAGGCACTCCTGGATAGCAGGCAAGCAGAGAACTGAAAGCCACAAGATGCAGTCATGGGCACAGCTCTGCTCCCGCTCGCCCCCTTCCATTTACGCCCGTGGCTGTACAGCAGATAACGCTAATGGCACATTCCAATTAAAGCATGAATATGTATGTGTTGATTAGAATCTGGGACATGAGAGCTGATTATCTGATTGAAGCTCCAAAGCATTAGCTTGGTTTACAGACAGTATGGGCTGTATTTGGCTTGGTGTGTGGGTGTGGGTGTGTGGGAAAAGCAGGGAGGGGACTCTTGTTCTAGCCAAGTTTGCTCATCCTTCCAAAGCCGCCGTGTGCTGTGTATGTAGAAGCAGACCTCCCAAGCATCTGGGCATGCTGACTGTCACACTGCTGCTAGTTTACCTCAAGGCAGTTGACAGGCATAGTGTATTTCCACACACACACACACACACACACACACACACACACACACTCAGGGACCCCCAAACAGACCTGTCAGTGAGCGCAGGTCATCCTGAAAAAGAAAGCGTTTGGCTTAATGCTGGGAAAAATCTGCTGGGTCTTCACACTGGTCCATTTACAAACAGATCGCCTCCCCCACCCCTCGGTCCGTGACTGCCATCCCTGTGCGTGAGTCACAGTCAAGCTTCCTCAGCACAAACTGAAATCCAAGACCTTGTGTTGCACAACATGTCACACTGTCCTTAAAAACTCCGTGCGGATGCTTCTGTCTGTGCATAYGCACACATGTCTGTGTGCACACATGCACATGGGTGTCTTGGTGTGCACAGGTTTGTAACCTCTGCAGAGTCCAGGCATAACTCCGCACATGCACACAACCATTTTGTGTAGGAGAATATCCAGGCAGAATATCCAGTGTGTGACACCATATAAATACTGCATACTCTGATACTGTAGGTGTGCCTAAGTACTGAAAATACACTTGTCCCATGCTGCTATAGATTTTCTGGCATGGTCTGTCTTGTGCTGATGCTTTGACAGGTCTGTCTGAAAAGCCCAATCTCAGCTGCCTCCAGCCGTGCCCCTTGTCAATACTTGTATCGTTCACTAGACTGGAAGATAAACTTCTAATTCCTGACCTATTTGATTGTTTGGTACAGGGTTTGCTTAAGCTTTAGCTGCAAAAGTTGTTTACTTCAGTAGCTTGATTTATATTCAGTACTCTGTGGGCCTTGTTAGCAATTCAGTGTTTTTGCCCAAATGCCATGGTGAGAGGCAGGGAGCAACAGCCAGCTGAGAAATGGAAACACACAGGGGTACTGCCACTGCAAACTTGGCTCATTTTCAGCCCTTGYGTTTAAGCATGTAGCTCAGCTTGGTGAAGTTGCAGGTGCACTGCAAAGATCTGCCATACCAGAGTTCCTGCACCCTCTCCTATGGACTTGCACATTGCCTCCAGACCACTGCTTCTCCCTCTCTTGCTGCACTAAGCAATGCCTTAGTTTCCCACATGCCCGGAGTATGGACTGTGGGAGCTCTTGTGCCCCACCACCCATGTGCTGCCACTGTGAACTAGGCGCCATGAAGTAGCAGTGGGAGTGGGGGCTTCCTAAGCTAGTATTGTTCCCAAAACCCTAACTGTGGCTTAAATTTCTCTTTTTTTTTTCCTTTGTCCTTCTGGGTTTACAGGGGAATTGGGGATAGGTACTGGTGAGATGAGCTTAAAACATGCAGCTGCCTGGGGAAAATAACTCACCCAGCTCGCTCCCACGGCTCCAACCTGGGCCCATAGAGGTCAGGTTGAAGGCAATGCTGAACTTGAGGCAGACTTTGGGTATGCAATGGTGGGAGCCCTGGGGAAACACCTGCACAAATGCCCAACTCTGCACTGCAGACATCACCATTAGCGATTAAGGTCTATCACAGAAATGATGTGCMACCTCAGAAACCTCAGTGACATCAAAAAGCTGCGGGACTTAGGCTAAGAAATCACAAGGGAACATGAGCACAAGTTTTCCTCACTTGTTAACCTYTTTCATACTCTTCTTTAAGCTTTTAGTCTTCAGCATTAGGCCATTTCCAACTCTCTGCCAAGGAGTCTCAGCAGACTTAAGGGTGTAGCGCTGATAGGCACTTTGCTGCAACAGGCAAATACATTATCACAAGGTTGTTGAGTGACACCTCCCGAAGCGCGGGGGGCAGCTGAGCAGCTGAGCGGGGATGTGAGAGCCCTTTTCCTTCTGTTGCCACYGTGCTCTACACTTTGCTTGCAGCATTCAGAGCTAATCTGGGCAGCTCATGGGCAGTCCCGGCAATCCTCATTCTGGCCCAGACACATGGGACAACTCATTTAGTCTCTCTGTTTTCTCATTTCTATCAAAGCATGGCTCTGGTAGCAGTAATAGCTTACGGAGCAGTACCTACCTCACAGACTTTGGGAGGCCCAGCTAATGTGTATGTTTAAAGTGCTTTGAGTGCCTTGGATGAAAGATGCTCTATGGGAAAAATAATATTTTTTCACTGCTCATATATTCAATGCAATATMCTTCCTATTAATACACAGTTGGCTGCACTTTATCTCTGTCCTGTATTGTTGCACATTGCTATAACTGTTTATCTAGCTAGGAGTAAAATGCTGAGCAATAATGTCATTTGCAGCCTGGATCTAATTGGCAGGATTTATTTGCAAATCGGGGAAGGTTATAAATATAAGCACTCACATTGCCTCTGTGAAGATGGGGTATTTTTTTCATTTCTTCAGATATATTTTGAAATTTTGTTGTTGTTGATTACCCAGAACTAAAACATGATGGGCCCTTGTTTGAGCTCTATGCAGTGGCTGGTGACATGACAGCTTTACAAAATGAAGCAGTACACAATCTTTTCTTTCCATCCTAATTTTTCCTAAGATCCAGGCATGAGATTTGCAGTCTGGACCTGTCTCAAGTTCTCATCTCTGATGTGTCTGCCCTTGAAATGCCTCAATAGTTCAATCACATATACACCCCACCACATTTGCAGTGAGATCATCAGAGCTACTCCCTTTGGTATGAGATGCTGAGCCCTCCCTCAGCACGTGCTCCTTATCTGGTGCACCTCACGCGGACAGCYGTTAGGAAATAGTCCACATGGCTAGTTAGGTAAATGTTTTATGCAACACAGGACATGGGAATTTGCCATGTCTTGGACAGACACTGCCTTCTCAGGCTCTTTGTGCCCCAGCAAATACATTTTTAGAGGCACACATTGCTTAGCCAGTGTTAGGAGAGAAGGTGCCCTCTGTCCACCTTGTTCTCAGGTGCTTCCAGGTGACCATGCTGAGCTGTGATGGCTCCTGGCTTGCTGTCACTCAACGCATGTGTCTGCTCATGGGTTTGGCCCTGTCTGTCTGTCTGTCGATTTACAGGAAGAATCAGAGGTGCTGAGAACAGATGTCAGCTCTTGGCTGAAGAAGCCAAAATGGGCTGGAGTCACCATTTCCAGATCCAGAGCTTAACACCCAGAAGGCTTGGATGGCTCAGATGCAAGAGTAGTTTTGATTCAAGATTCTCAAGAGCTTCTTGTTAGASATTAAGGATTGGTGACCGGGTAATTTTTGGATCTGTTATTAGCTGATACCAGCATCTTGAGACAATACACTGTGCTGTGAACTGGAATGATTATTTTATATACATAAATATATCATTAAAAAACAATAAAGCACAGAACACCAACGAAGCAGAGATCCCCTGTTTCTATCTGTGCCTTTGGAAGGGTACAGATACAGAAGGGGAATCTGACTGGCAGCAAAGGCAGGCGCTCTGCATGACAACAGGATCCACCGCTGGGTCACTGACGTTTTTTAAGTGTGTGCACTGGCAGGGGGGATTTTAGCCTCACGTACAAAGAAATAACTCATTGTGGTCAAAAAGCTCTGTGACTGCAGGGCTGTTGATTGGTATCTTTTCTGTTTGCAGTGTGCATGTACAGAGAGCCATCGCTGCATGAAATTGGAGAAAAACAAGGACGCTCAAGGAAAAGTTCAGGGACACCAACCATGAATGGAGGCAAAGTTGTTAACCAAGACTCGACATAGCTGACAAATACCCTCCCTTCGTCCAACTGCTCCCCTCCCACCCACCTACCCACCCCACCTGGCGAAACCACACTGAGACCACGACAAACGGAGCAAGGCAGGACCTACCGGTAGTGGCTAGGAGTCCGAACTCAAGAATCTTTCTTTGTGTAGGATGAAGACATCGAACCACAGATCTTGCCTGTTTCAACGTTTTAGAAAACAAACAAAAAAAACAAACAAAAAAGTGAAAAAAAAAGTTTTAAATCAGGACTCCATTAACATTTTCAAAAGCAAACTGTTTGCTCTGTGATCAAAGGGGGAAAAAAAAATCTCATCTCTGCATAATAATAATAATAACTAATAAATATAATAATAATAATAAAGATGTTACCTTTAAAAATAAAACAAAGCTTTTGGAAAATTGAACTTAGCATATGATGTGCAAGAAACAAGTGTGTTGCAAAGACGGGGACTGTGCTTTCTGTCTTATACTTTCACCTCACGTTCACACTACTGTTTTTTCCATTCCTGCTTCCCTGGGGATGGATGGAATTTTTCACAAAGCAGGAAAGGTAGGGATGGATTATGACTGTGTTTGCTCTCCTATCAATAAAATATGGCCTGTCCGAATTAGGAGTCTGACAGTTATGGGCAACAAACTAGCTACTCTGTATTGAGTTTTTTCCATCTACATTCAAACATCGTGTAGTTATTTGTTGCTAGTGTCACTATGCGAGTATGTTTGACCCAAGTCTGGCATTTTATGCCTTTTTATCATAATTATTTATATTTATAGGCTTGTTTTACTGGATTAGTTGCCAGGGGAGTTTCAGAAATGGGTTTTCAGGTCTCCCAGGATGAAATGATTATATTTATTAGGGGAGCATTAGAAGATAAAGGGATGGAGGGAAGGCTTTTTGCTTTAAAATATGWAATGGAGGAAGTAACGCTACTGAAATACTTGCTGTTACATGGCAATGATGAGGCATGTGCTATATGAGGGGGTGGCATGGATTTAAATGAGAAGATGGGTGTGGGGAAGGAGTAGATGATGGGGTGTGCAGAAGAGGGGTAGATACGGGGGAGTGAGAGTGAGTGAGGGAGTGTGTGTGTGTGTGTGTGTGTGTGTGCGTGTGCAATTGAGACAGAGCGAAGATACTGCTTTTTCCTTCTTGCAACCAAGCTCTCTATATGTGTTAAGGCTCCACGTTCATCTCATTTTACACATGTTCAAACCTTAAGCTACAAACCCCTCTAAGCCAAAGCCTCAGCCCAGCTGAGCCTGTTATGGGAAGAAAATCCCTGAAAAGCTGAGGTGACCTGGGTGCGGCTGTGTTTCACTCTCCAAATTACACAGGAGAGCGTGAACTGTGCTTTTCCCTTGTGACCCACGCGCAGGTGCCAAGAACAACCCTCCTTGGCTTCCCTGGGAGACGCCCCAGCATATTGCTTCCGTCACGCCCCGCGTGTGGCATGGCACACGCTGCCACCGCAGCCAGCCTGGCGCTGAGCCAGGGCAAGAGCCAAGGGGGCAGATGTGGCGAAGGGCTGTAGAGGTCATGAATTCAAACGGCCACGAGGGAAAGGAGAGGAAGACAGCGGTGCTCTAAGCACTGAGCCCACCCGCAGCAGTGAAAGCATTAGCAGAGGTTGGCAAAGGACTTTCCCTGGCTCTGTCTTGCTCATTCTCGCCTTGCGTTTTTTTTTTGTTTTTTTTTTTTGGGCGGGGGGTCGGTGAAGCAACAACTTACCTTTGCTCCTGCAAGCAGTGCTGCAAACAGGGAGGGGCAAAGAGCATTTCTTGTCCCATGCATGTTACTTCAGTCTCTCACCTCTTTCTGCACCGAAGGCCTGCAGACTGGAGCAGCAAAAAAAGTCAGATGTTGCACAGATGCTGTAGTAAAAACAGCCGCTGCCGAAGCTGAGGCACCTGGGAAGGTCACGCTGTTCAGGCCACTGTTAGGTCTCCTCTATGAGCAGCGAAAAGCAGAGTGAGTCAGCAAATGCCCAAGGGCCTAGACAGAAGTACGGTAACAGGTCTGAACTGCCCATGAGACAAGGGGAAAGAGCCCAAAGCCTTGGCGTTATGTGCCAGGAGTGATGACTGTAAATTATGGACACACACACACATACACAAAATGTACAAAATGCAAAATACCACCTTAATTCTTGGGGTTTCTTTGCTGTCACTGCCAGTGCCTCAGCTGGTCTGCGACTGCAGACAGCACTAAACTGCTCTGGCTGCTGGAGGTCAATGAGCAGGAGGGGGTTGGTCGCAATCCTCTGAGAACAGGGTGAGGACTCGGCGCCTTCCAGCCCCCTCGGCGCACTCCCGAGTGACTGGGTGTGTGGCAGGTCTTGGTGATCATTTCTGTAAGGGTGCAGAGCAAGAGCAAAAGCCGAGAGCGCCAAGTTTCAAGGTTATGGAAGACTCCCAGGATCAGCATGAAGGAATGAATTTCAAGCATGTCCATTTTGTGTTTTGAAAAGCTGAAACCTTGAAATAAAGAGCCTCTTATCATGGCTCTGCTGGCTAATGCTTCACTGAGCTCCCCACCTACGCACAGGCAGCAGCCCAGCTGTGCTGTATGGACAGAGAGGGCACCAGTGCCTGTGTGGGCAACATCAAAGCACCATGTCCATCAACAATACCGAATGTTAGCTTTYAAGGGCACACTGCGGCTTGGCAGCAAGGCTTTCTGGGGCTGCCAGTCATGTAGGATTGGCTTATTCCTTCCCTGCTCAGAGCACCCAGTCCTACAACGCTGGTGCCAGCTCACTAATACATTTTCAGCTTGGGAACATGCCCCCACTCCCTCCATCCCCCCTGCCCCCAGCCTCACCTGATRCAAGTCATTCTCTACATTGCAGCTCACTGACAAACTAGAGAGAATCCCAAATTAAACTGGGGGTTCGGGGGGGGGCTGTTTACTTTCTGGGGAGATGTGGCGTTCAAAGAAAGGGGGCCTCAAGACCCATTACATTGGGTTAGCAGGTCCCTAAAGTAACCAATACACCAAGCACCCGGGCCCCACGGGAGGCTGAGCCAAGACCCCCGCCCCACTGCTGCACCCAGGCCTGGAGGCAGGCGCTGACGGCAGAGCAGCTCGCAGGAGGAGGCGACGTCCCAGCTGGAGATGGGTGCCTCGGCAACAGCGCATGGGGTGGGGAGCAAGCGATTTGAGTTTCAGGTGCTCTGTTTGAAAGCCAAGAGCCCCTGGGCTCACAGCAGTCCTGGCTGACCTGCTGTAGGCATTTAACCCTATAGCCATGGCTTAAAATCCAGGGATTGGGGGGGGGGGCTGGAAAGGGCCTCCCGGACTCTGTAACACCTTAGAGATCCACCGTTTGCCTCTGCCTGTGTCCCCAGCATTTTTCSTGGGGCATGGAGCCAGGCCTTGCTTGGCATGGCCTTTCTTAGCCACCCGCCTTGAGGTTGCAAGGGAAAGCCCACCACCTACTGCAGACGACAGGCGTTCATGGCACTGTGATACCACAGGCCTCAGCTCTGGGTCACTTGCCAAGGGCAAYGAAGGCAGATCTAGCATGGGAGACTGTTGTGACCTTGTGCACAGGACGCAATTTGCCAAAGGCCCCAGGAAGCAGTGAGCAGCAACAGCTCCCATGCTGCCACGTGCTAGTTCTTCTGTTGTGCGTCTCACTTACCACTTGACACACTGGACCTTTGCCTTGATATTTTTCTTTTGCCAACTCACCACTAGACTCCCTAGGAATGCAGCGTTCAGTCCTAAACGTCAGAATAATCTGCTCCTTTGGTCCACCATRTTTCAGTTAATCAATCAATCAATCACCTTTGTGTGGCACTCGCTGAGCTGGCCTGTACCGAAAGCTCATTAGTCCCGCTCACACCCAGGCCTGTGCTACCACAGAGGGACCGGAGAGCAGGTCTTCTGCCATCTGCTCTAAGTGCTGGGGTTCCTCACTGCCTTCTTGCCCTGGCAAACCGTGAGCCCCGTATGGTGGCATAAGCCATGCTAAAATGCTCTCGCACCTTAGGAAACACTGTGTGCTTCTTGACCTCTAAAGAAGCTGCAAAAAATCAGCTCGCAGTGTAATGAAGTGACTGACTCCTCACATCAGGACAGGCCAAACCAGTACGGCTCCGTGGCATAGCTCCACACTGTGTCACGCTGTCCCAGCCCCCAGCCGGGGGGGGGGGTACTGCTTGGCACTGGGCACCCATCCACAGGGCTTCCCGAGTGGAGCTCAGCTCTAGGTGCCTGGGGACGGCCGTATGCCCTTCATGTGCCTGGAATAGTCTGGGGAAGCATGTGGCTTGCAGGTACCAAGTGGCGCTCCATGTATTTCTGCCTCAAGCACCTTGCAAGCTTTCTTGCCAGGCCAGCTCTCAAGGAGGTGGTGTGGATTTTGTTGGATATCCACCTGATGCTTCCCAATCTGCAGTGAAAAGGGGAGTACACACAGGTTTTTTTCCTGCTTTGGAGGCTCCTACAGTCTCTTCATTGCTTTTAGCTATTATTTCCCAACATCAAAGTCCTGATGACTGACATTTCTTTTTCCCTTTCTCTACCACATACTTAACAACTTTTTTTAATGGAGATTTATGACACAATTTAACGTTATAGCAACTACAGCCCTTGTCTAGCTTATGTGTGACACTAGCGTTCCCCTTCTAGCAATGCTGGCATGGCATTGGGAGAACATCTAGCACAGAAAATGGCCAAGAAATGTAAATGATAAAAGAAGGGTTTTTTTGTTTTGTTTTGTTTTTTTCATCTCAGCTAGCTCATAGTAGCTAACTCTGCTGAATCTACAGCACGTCTTTACCCCCAGAATAACATATTTTGCCATGATTTTTGACTGAATGGAAGAACTTGGGCACTACAAGCCCAACAGCAGAAAGCACTTCACAGAAATATGGTTACACTTAAAGGATTCATTTTGCTTCACCCTTGACTGGCTTTTAACGGCTGCACTGTTCTTCCAGTACATGCTATGCAACACAGCCCTCTCACCAAAGCATTAAGGGCAAAACCTGCTAACATAGCTCATTTGGCACATCAGGAATTTACGGGAAAAAAAATGTAGAAAAATACCAGGAAGAAAAGCATGCCACAGTGTGATAACAAGTCTGTGCCTCAAGTGTCAGGGCTRGCACCAGTGACAATACACTGTAAAGAGAAGCTGACATTCAACAAAGCAGCTTTATGAAAGTTGCCTGTCACCAACATTTTTTGTTGGCTCTCAGATAGGGTCTGGCTGATAGATCCCTACGCAGTCCTCTAAGCTGTCACAGGCCTCACTTTTTACATCTCTATGCCTTCAAAACTGCACTAATTGTGCACCATGAGTGTGAACCCTCCCTGGTAAGACATCATTTCCACACTGCCCTGTGCAAGGCTGAAGCAAACGAAGGTGGAGTTTGTACATTAAGCTGCATCAAGGGGGAAAAAGGGCAATGAGAAAAGGTGCGAGTGAGTGTGTGCAGGTCCAGATTCCTCTCCCAAAACTAGAACAACATCTGTGTTGCTGCTGTGGGATGACCCACTGCAAGCACCTATGAGTAAAATCAAACTAAACATGATGGGATGTCCTSAGTGAAGTTGTTTCCATGGCATTCACCTCTTCCCTATCCCACAGCCAATGCTTTAGCCTTCAGGATGACTGAAGACTGTTTCCATGGAGTAAGAGGAAGCAAAGCTGACATCCTCCTCACCAGCAGGGAGTAAACCTTGTGTGTTACACTCGCTGTTTTTGCTAGACACCTTGATTAACGACAAAACCCCCCCATAGCCCAGCTGATACATTTTTAGCATCGGATTTATGTATAACCACATCTCAAAAGAGTAGCTCATTCTAGTAGCTGCTGAAGGAAGTGTAGTAGCAAAGCACTGCTGCCCACTGAAGTGGCCACAAAGTTAAAGCTAAAAGTAACTACCATTTCAGGACAGAGCGTTTCTTTTCATGACACTTGCAAAACTCACTGCCGAGTGCACAGAAAGCTGGACCCCTTCCCACCTGCCTCCCTCCTGGGCTTTGGGTACCTTCTCTGCAGCAGCAGAGGTCTAGGCTGGCATGACTCCAGGGCTCATCTCACTGGTGTGAATACCAGGGAGCACTGTGAAAGGTGCAAGGAACACGCACTGCACTTCTGCCCTGAGGAGAGGGCTCCAGAGCATTCCCCATCTGAGGCAGCTGCAGGATCAGGGCAGGAAAATTTGACCTTTCATAGCTTTCTGGAAAGGCCAGAAACTGTGGTCCAACAGCTGCTAGAAAAGAGAGAAGGGGATTGTTTCATTAGTACCACATGCTGATGCAGGCATGGAGATAATTCATCTTTAGGAAATGCCATTAATGTTTACTGAATAATACAAATGAATCTGGGCTTTCCAAAAAGAAAAAATAATTACCAATTAAAAAAAAAAGTGTCTGGTTATGGGATCTGAGGCAAAGCAGAGGATAACCCTCCCCAGAGTCTATTAAGAATGGGTTATATATTGTTCCATTTTCCATGCTCATTACAATCACTGCCCCAATAATAGCTACATGCTGTACCTTTTTCTATTCTAGTACAATTTTCCCCATGGGAACTCAATATCTCAGTTTAAATACTGAGCAGAGTTGGTAGAAGAAAGCAGTGCACTTCTGCTGTGTTAACCTTGTGTGCTAATCTGCATTTTAGGTAGCTGTTTACTACCTCTCTTTCTCATTGCCTAGTACAAAAAAAGAAGGGGGAGCACAGGGGAGGAGGAAACTGTTGGCCAGACAGTCAAACTAAATGACACTGTGGAGGTCAAAGTATGTCAGACTTACTGTCTTTCAGAAATTAAGGCTTTAGTGCATTTAATTCCTTGAGCTCTGAGAAAAATTGCGAGAAGAAAAGCAATCATCGGTGGCTCCATTCTAGTGCCAGTGACTGCATCCCAACCTAGGGAGGGCGGCAGCAGCTGCAGTTTGTTTCTGTGAATTCCTAAAGGGGAATGAAAAGGGTTAATACATAAAATAACTTGACAGTTTCCACTATGGCTCAAAATGCACCCACATTTACTGTGATGTGCTGGAAACCCAAGTACTGCTGCTCTCAACAAGGAAATTATTACTGCATCTCAGAGAAAAGACAGGTTCTTTGAAGAATCACACTAAAATGAGACCACAGGAGGTGAAAGGAAGAACCAGGGGACAGATATTCAGCCATGGTCACCCATGAGGTTAAGGACACTTTGCTGAGCATGGACACCTTGCAAACCTGCTCCGGTGCCCCATCATGCTGCAGGGCCGAACCACAAGACCTGGGGCCGGTCTGTCATTTCTCAGTCTCTCATGAATGCCTGGGAGAGGAGCCTTCAGGGTCATGTTCAGTGAGGAACATGTGTCCCTAAACTGGAGACATTTAAACCTCTATAACCAGCTCTTGGCTTGACTCCTACATGCAGCGATGCTTTCCTTTCTCAGGGGTCAAAGCCCCCGCTGGGAGGCAGTGCTGGCCCTCCTGAGTCCTTGGGGCAGCCCAGGCCAAACCAGGCAGAGCAGCTCCTGCTGGGGCGGCAGCATGATCCCAAAACAAGTGCCCCAACCCAGAAGGGGCTCCTTGCAGAGTCCTACCCTCGGCACGACAGAGGTCCATCAAACACCCACTTCCAGGGACATAGGAAAGAAAAAAGACAAGGCTCAGTCTGTCCTGGGCAATGCTGCTTCTGAGGACCCTGGTCTGTGCAGGCCCCCATAGACGATATCCCAAAACCTGAGACACAGGCACGTAGCCCTCCCATGCCGGTGTTCATGGCTGCAGCCAGCCTGTGCTTATGTGCAAGGTGCCCAATGTCCCCGACAGCTGCTAGTCAGTCCTGTGACAGGGCTGTTACGAGGATCACTACGTTTTGGCTTACAAAGTGGTCTGATACTATAATAACAGGACCCTGCAAAGACAAATAGCTTCCTATTCTGCTGTGCCTTGGGAGAGGTCACTTATAAGATCTGACTCTCACGTTGTTTCTTATTAATTTCATTTTCCAACTTACCGCACAAGCTGGCTGGCAAGTGAAATAGCTCCACTCAATTCACGGTTAAACAGAGAGGCGATCCAGGGCAGATAGCACAAATTCAGAGATGTATCATTGCCTGGCAGTAACTCAATTTGAAGATCAAAAAGAGGTGTGTTTAACTTTGTGTTATTTTCATTTTTAATTTCCACTATTTTCTGTGCTTCCTGATACCAGACAGAATGGAAAGCAGAATTAATAGGGAGCAACACACTTAGAAAACATTGCTTTCTGGTGTGGAAGCAGGAGACTTTCACCCTCTCATAAATAAAAGGGTACTCCTGTGATTCCCTGCTTAGTGCTAAATCTACAGAAGTTCACTCTAACCTCAGATAAGTACTTTTTGCATGAGAATGTAATGAATTTTCACAAGGTCACACTTAGGGCACGAGAAGGCTTGCCCTTCACCAACAAGTCCAGGTGATGTTCCAAGTGGGATCGTTGTGCTGCAGCATAGGAGCCTAAATCTGAATTCAGACTGTGCAGCCCATGTGTGGAACCAGAGTTCTGTGCAAGGAAAACTCCCCATGGTGATTCAGAGACCTGCATTAGCCACCAATGAAGCTCTGGGCAAATTCTCCATTTCTGGATTTCCCCATGCATATTAGCCCTATACAACTGAATCCAGTTTTTAAACCCTATGATCACCTCATTTTTCTTGACTCTCCAAACACAACCACTAGACTATTGCAGCATTTCACACCCTCTATAACCAGAAATACACCTTTTATAAAATGGTAGCTGGAAAGTTTAAAAATCAGATATATGTGATTATCAAGTAGCACTATAACCCTAGTCCTAGACATGCCCAAAGCTTGGAGTCCATATCCCTGTAGAAATCAAGCTTTGACTGTTGCAGTTTGAGACCATCTATTATTAATTCAGTAAAATCATTTTTTCTATTCAGAGATATGTTCCTTGGGAAAAGCTTCTGCAAACATACCAGCAGGTGGTGGCTTCAGAGAGAGATCGAATGGATGCACTCATGAAAATCAAAGCCGGAGGTACTTTAAATAGAAAGACAAGCTCATCAGTGAAGTTGTGAAATCTTTCCAAAGGCAGCGTGAGCTTGTTACAGGTGAATGCTGCACCTTTTCTTTGGCAAACAGAACTACAGGATTAAGCTTTAAGTCATGGCAGCTTGCACTAAAACAACTGGTCAAAAAAGGAAGAAATCAGTTCCATATGGCTTCCTACCTGGATTTTGCTTTACTTTGAAAATATTAAGGAATCAAGAATCAAATTCACCCTTAGGGCACCGCCAATGAAATCAACGTGCATCCCTTGGAATTAATCTAGCCCAAGCCTCATTTTCTCTTCAACTGCAGGAGCCAAGGTCATTTTCCCATCTGGATTTTGTAGATGCTTCTGCAGATACCGATAAATTGTACCTTTTCTCAAATCTTGACCATCACTTTCATGGATAGACAATGATTGGACAGTGTCAGAGGATCACAGGAAATAACATAAAGACTCTTGGGGTAAATTCAGACCTTATATTTGCTATGTGCCACTTTTCCCATCTCCCAAGCCAAATACAATTTCCTTCCACAGGGCAGTGCTAGACTTTATCTTCCTTTTTCTCTAAAGTTTCTCCCTTAAGGCTGGATGATATCACTCATTTTAACATAGGGAAGATCCTCTATTCCACATCTGTAGGATTTCAGCTAACAGGGTGACTAGCATTTTTCTGCTGGGTGAAGGACTGAGAAGGACAAAGAAACCATAAACCTAGCTTTTTCTTCTGGGAGGGAGAGTGTGCAAACCTGTATGTCTTTCTATGTAGGTGTGACTATAGCCTTATTCCCTCCCAGTAACACCCCTTTTACCAGTACATGTAATGTTTGGGTGGATTTGACTCTGCAGGAGCCTCTGATGACAACAGAGTAAAAAGCATCTTACAAACAGGCTGTCTTAGACCCTGACCTAATCAGCATCTTAACAACTGCTTTTGAGGCTACAGTGAGGGAAAAGGCATACTGTGAGCATGCAACTAGGGGAATAGTTCCACGGTCCAAAAAGCAGATAGGACCCAAAATGAGGCAGGGATTGGCGACAAACACCCACTTTCACACAGTGCTCCCTGCCAGACGCACAGGCCAAGCCTCCACGTGGCACATCCACCAGTACTGAATCCCACTACCCCAGATGGGTGCTGTGAAGAGGATGTACCATTAAAACAGAGCACAGCCAGCTTGATTATAAGCTGATATATTGATGAGTAGGGGTCTGGAAAAGCAATCCCTACCTGGACGCAGACTGCACAAGGCTACCTTTCCCTGCTTAGCCTAGGTTGACTGAGCAAGGCACCTCCTTGGTTACAGAGCAGGGTATCAAACTCTGCTACTCAGCTCATGGTCCCCAAGCGCTAAAATACAGAGATGCCAGCTATAAAGTCATAACACTGGGAAATCTGTGGTTTGTGATATTTTAATATCCTGAGCAGAGGATTATTTGCTGTTTAGTGTGCTTTGAAATGTTCTCCTTCTGGACAATTGATAGCTTTACTGCTCCAGGACAGAATAATAAACAGCTGTGCAGTTAAAATAGACAGGATCCTCTGGATCATCTTAGGGCATCATTGTGAGAATCTTGGAGCCCTGTTAGGTCACGGAAAGGCTGAAGGGTTATGGGGAGGATTTGACAGCTGATGCAACCACTTGCAGCTGT
Organism: Apteryx rowi; assembly: GCF_003343035.1. Lineage (NCBI taxonomy): Eukaryota > Metazoa > Chordata > Aves > Apterygiformes > Apterygidae > Apteryx > Apteryx rowi. The sequence continues at coordinate 4,036,018 of NW_020449641.1, read as the reverse complement.
TCAGAGTTCATGTGAGAGAGAATTTACAGCAGATTATTCTGGGCAGAAAGAACACTTGTAAATCATGGAGTCTTACCTCTTGCATAACACAGATGAGTGTCTTACAACCAGAAGTCATAGATGGGCTTGATCAAAGGTACCCAAGTTATGGCAGCGCTGTTCCAATCGCCTGGAGTTTCACGTGCCAAATTGTATTTACCTAATGTAGTAGACAGTTCATCAAGAGGCTGGAGACCAGGTAATCAGCTTCTATAAATGTTCATTTCTTGATTGTTTATTCAATAAGGATCACATCAAAAACACACTGGAAGTAGTGAAAAGACTCCTGTTGCCATTGCGGCAGTCTGAATCAGACCTAAAGAGTTAAGGCTTCAGACTTTTTTATTTGCACAACTGGAATTTGGTACCTACTCTTCCAACTGTCTGTATCAAATTATGAGCTCCATTTTGAATAATACACTCAACACACATCTAAAATTGCCTCTTATAAATATGCTCCAAACAGCTAGCCTGCCTGCATTGATACCCCTTCAGAAGCGCTATAACCCAGCATCACCTATCAACCCACTTCTATGAAAAATGGTTTTTGGCCCGAGTGAAAGAAAGGACGGCTGGAGATGATGGCAGAAAAGACAGAGTGTGGTTCAGGAGAGGATGCAGGTGTAGCAAGGGGAAGTGAGGGGAACAAATGGGGCAGGGAAGGCAGAGTAGCCACCAGGCATGACGGGACACAGAGGCATCAGGTCAATGACAGTGACAATATTGACAGTGAAGGTCAGAAGCGTGACAGAGATTTAGGAAGGTCTCCAAATGGCTTTTCATTAATTTTTTTTGCCTAAAGTTGTCTAGTCCCTCTCTGTCTGGTCCTTGCATCCTTGTGCCCCTCTGCATCCCCAACCTGGCAGTACCTGATAGCCATTTTCTGCTGCAGCGGCAGGGAGCCCTGCAGCACTTAGCAGAGCAGAGAAACAGTTCACCTCAGTGAATACTGGAGCAAAACTCTCCTGGCTCCAACTGCACACAAGCCAAATAAAGATGTGAACCTCAGTAGCTGGCAGTCCTTGTTACGTGTTAAGGCACATGTTACATGTGGAGCCAGAGCTGGTTTTATTGTGTGTGGACTGCATGATAATGAAGATCTTTTGCCCAGTTTCTGGACAACTGAAAATCTAGGCAATATTTTTTGACGCAACAGTATTCTTCCAGTGAGAAGAAATACTATCTCTGATTTGTATTCCTCTGACTTGAAATCATTCATTTTAAATGACTGTTTGTTCTGTTAATTTAGAATCCAGGCAGTCATGGAAACAATTTATTTTGGTTTCTGAAAGGAACTGAGCTTGAGTTTGTTAAGCACATATATACTTTGTTGCTTTGGGATGCAGCTCCCTGCAAGAACGAGATTTCTTTATCGCCAGCAGCTCCATAGTGAGCTCTCTGATGATATTCCCCAATGAAATCACTGGGGGCCTCCCCTTTGCCTTTAGTAGGCTTTGAAGCAGACCCAGTGATGGTTGCTTCAGTAAGTCCCCCAGAAGCATGGCCCTCCACGTGCACAAGGTTAGTGAAGTCAAATAGCTGACTGCCTGAGCCCTGCCACTGCTCATCATGTTCAGCCCCACCTCTACAGCTACTGACTCTGTGTCAACACTAGTCCAGTGGGCCTGAAGCCAGATGCAGTGACTCAAGACCCAGGAGCAGGAGTAACACCCACTATTTCTCCAAGGTGTTCAGATCTGAAGTCTGGGCACATCCATGTCTCAAAGGCATGGCTTTCCCCCAAAGAGCAGCTCCCCCTGCCCTTCATGTAAGGTCCGAGGATGGGATTGGGCCCTACAGCCCACCTGCAGCAGTGGGGGCACCTGAGGCGGTGACAGATGGTGGCCAAAAGCACATGGCTGTGGTCCCCAGCTGCCACAGCGTGTGCCACATCAACATCTGCCACATCAACACCTGCAGCATGGCATCATGTGCCCTAAAAGCGTTGGCTGGCTGCAACACCCAGGAGGGGAGCTTCCTCTGTCCCCTCTCTCCCATTCGCACAGCACAAATCATACACGGGCCCCACCGAGAGGTCTCATTTTGCGCTCACCTCTCCTCAAGCCGAAGCATCAGCTGGCAGCCAGTCTGAGGGAAAGAGCTTCCTCCACAGGCTCAAGGCTTGCGACAGAGCCAAAGGCTCTTTACAGCACCTCATCCTGCTTTTTGCCTTCCTCTTTGACCTGACTGAGGAAGGTAAATTAAATGTCAGTTCTGTCACACCTTTCCTTGATTCCTCTACAGGATTTATTTTCTAACAGCCATGTGATAAACTGAATGTTTTTCTGATTTATGCCTGATAAACAGGAGGGCACAGTCAGTGCCATGCTGACTTCCACCACCATCACCACACGATGCAACACAGGCAGTGGGCTGACACTGAGACAGGAGTCTGGGCCAAACGTGTGCCCTCTGGCCAAACTTCCCTTCCCAAACGGTGGCCACTCATTTCCAAACCCCAGCATGAGCCCTCCTCTCCTCTGCAATGCAGAACACCTTGTGCTTCCCACACCCTCTTTGGAAACTTAGAGCCTTGCTGCTGGGAACATGGAAAATCTCTTCCAAAAATCCTACCCATGATGATACAGATAAAATAGGATTTGGCCATTTCTAACTATTCCAGTAAACAAATTATCAGCATTCATTTCTAATTACTTTCATTATATTTTTGTCTGCCTCACAGTAGATTTCCCAAGAAAGAACTCTGATGTCTGTTAACTTTATTTTGCTTTTGTCTAAGCAAAATCCATTTTTTGAAAAATGCTTATTATTATTTGAAGCAGAAAAGGAATTGATATTAAACAAAAGCTGGGTAATATCATCTTTTGTGATATGCTGAGCAATGACTTGGACTACAGCAATGTTACATGAAGCAAGGATGTGTTTAAATAGATTTCATCCTGGTTTTCCACTAAACCTCAGTAAAAGTACATTAAATACATGTATTTCAGTACCCCAGCACGGACATTTTGTTCTGTAACTCAAAATGTTTCATTTTACCACTCAGACAATTCTTGCCAGTTGGCAGCTTTGCATGTGTACTAAATTGCTAAATTTCTTAGCATTTACCCACTTATCTAGTTTGACACAGCATGCCTGCATGAGGCAGAGGGATTTGGGCCTGGGAATACAAGCATTGCACTGTCAGGGTTATAGACACTTAAATTGGCACTTTGTAGTCAGATAGCATTGCAATGGCCCCCTTGCAATTAAACTGATAATCAACAAAATAGTTAGATGTAAAATGTTAGAAGTAAAAAAATGTTAGAAGTTGCATGAATTGAAACTGTAGGCACTTGACAGCAAAACAATTTGCAAGAAAGACTGCACTGTCAGAAAGAGTCATGAACAAAATTGGTCTCTCATTTACTGCAGGCAGATCATCTCCTTTCAGACTGAAGAGTGAATTCATGGCCATATCTCTGCACCAACTACCCATGGATTTGATGTCAGGTTGGGCCCAAAACCAGACAAGAGTTTGTCTCTGTGCCATGGATTCAGCTAAACTGATTTAGCAATTAGCTGCTGCCAAAAAGGGGTATAAGGTGTCACTTGTGCTCATGCTGGTGCTCATCTGACCCCAGTTCATAGTTTAGCCCCTGAACAGTCTCACCACAGGGGCAGCCAAGAGCCAACACTTGCACAAGGGAAGGAATGAAAAAACAGGGCCAGCAGTGAGGAAGACACCTGGTCTGCTGCTATCTGATCCATAGTATCAAACCATGTCCTCAGTGCTTCCTGTTCTCCCAACAGACAGAACAGCCTCAAGATCAGGAGACCGTGGAAGATTTCTGGCCTCCGTCAGATTAAAGAGAGACTGTAAGTCCTAGGTTGGCCTTTTGCTCTGAACCAGACTAAACCTTCCTTTCTCTGATGACTGGTGTCAGAAATGAGGATTAACAATAACCCATTAAGACAAGCACTTTAAAGCTTTACAGCTACGACAGATACACAGAGGCAGGGTCATCTCACCACAGATGGCTGCTTTGAGTATTTCCAATACTGTTCCTAACTAACCACCCCAGTGATAGCCAGGACCATGGCACACTCCCAGGGCCCCTGGCCACAGGTCCACACAGCACTGTTGCAGGCAGTCTGCAGAGGGAAATGCATGAAGGCAGCCTGCTGACAGCCTGTCCCAGTCTTGATGACAGCAAATAAACTGCCTAAACCTTGCAGTGACACTGTGCCAAGCTGCCAGCTGTGCTCAGCTCTGTTCTGGGTGCGCCAGGGACCCTGTTTCAAGCACACCTGTGCTTCCAGGATGACGTTAGAGCTGGGAGCAAGTCTAGGTCTGAGAGTGGCCTTGAGTATCCAACACAGGCAGCAGAGACTTGGCTGTCTTTCTAGGAAGAAAAATTGGCTTCTAGAGCCCCTTACTAAATATTCTTTTTATTCCAAAGTGGAAGGAGTGGCTGATACCCCATAAGGCTGTGCTGCCATTCAGAGAGACCTGGACAGGCTGGAGAGGTGGGCAGAGAGGAACCTCATGAAGTTCAACAAAGGCAAGTGCAGGGTCCTGCACCTGGGGAGGAATAACCCCATGCAGCAGTACAGGTTGGGGGTTGACCTGCTGGAAAGCAGCTCTGCGGAGAAGGACCTGGGAGTGCTGGTGGACAACAAGCTAACTATGAGCCAGCAATGTGTTCCTGTGGCCAAGAAGGCCAGTGGTATCCTGGGGTGCATCAGGAAGAGTGTTGCCAGCAGGTCGAGGGAGGTGATTCTCCCCCTCTACTCAGCCCTGGTGAGGCCACATCTGGAGTACTGCGTCCAGTTCTGGGCTCCCCAGTACAAGAGGGATGTGGCACTACTGGAGCAAGTCCAGCGAAGGGCTACTAAGATGATTAGGGGACTGGAGCATCTCTCTTATGAGGAAAGGCTGAGAGAGCTGGGCCTGTTTAGCCTGGAGAAGAGAAGGCTGAGAGGGGATCTTACCAATGTATACAAATATCTAAAGGGAGGGTGTCAAGAGGATGGGGCCAGACTCTTTTCAGTGGTGCCGAGCGACAGGACGCGAGGCAGCGGGCACAAACTGAAACACAGACGCTTCCATCTGAACATGAGGAAAATCTTCTTCACTGTGAGGGTGACAGAGCACTGGAACAGGTTGCCCCGAGAGGTGGTGGAGTCTCCTTCTCTGGAGATATTCAAAACGCGCCTGGATGCAATCCTGTACAACATGCTCTAGGTGACCCTGCTTGAGCAGGGGAGTTGGACTAGATGATCTCCAGAGGTGCCTTCCAACCTCAACCATTCTGTGATTCTGTGAAGGAGCTTGTGGCCAAAATTTCACATTTTGCAACATTTCAGAGAACTCCAGTGTTTGATTTGGACTGAAATTCCAGCCCAGGTGGCACAAGTCCTGTGGGTTTCAGGACAGCCATCGTTTCATCTTCTAACTTACACTGCTGAAAGCACTGGCTAATGACAGGTGAATGACTCCTAATAAATGGGACAGAGCCAGACCTGGCCTTGGTCACTGTTTCTCAGGGCTTTTCATGGTAGAGGCAGATGACTAGCTAACAATGGAAAGCATCCTCAATAAAATGAGAAGTCTCAAGCACTTTCTAAGACAAAAGCTCCAACCCGTCTCCTGGGATGGCCCTATCTAAGGTGCACAATAATATCACAGTAAGACTGCCCATAAGGCGTTCCATCACGAAGGAGTTGAACTACATACCTTCTGCTGAGCTCTTCACCTATGTGATAACTCGACACACTATATTTCACATGGTTAGTTATCCTCCACATAAAACAGCATTGCTGTTTCTCTCCATGGTAAATCAATAGCATATTAATGACATCGAATGAAACAGCAGTTCTTTCATTGTTTCAAGCTCTTGAGCTGTACAAGGGAAAAATACATTACTGACAAATCTGTTCTTCGGAACCTGCCCAGCCTGCAAGGGTTTGAATAGCAGAATAAAGTGCCATCTGGCTTAGACAGTTTACTTCCACCACCACCACCAGGTCTGCCTGCCCTTACACCAGCCTCTCCCACCCACCCTTAGCAGAGTGGTTTGGTCTAGTGCCTGCTGCATTGGCTTGAGACCAAGGCAAGCTGGGCCCTATTCCCAGACCTCCCTCTGCTTCATGCTGTGCAGCTCAGATTCCTTATCTGCGCCTCAATTTCCCCATCTGTAAAAAAAGAGTAAACCATCGGTGTCTTTTGGAAAGCTCCAAGAAACTACTTTAACAGTAGAAAGAGGGAAGGATTAGGACTATCCAAACTGCTGCTCTATATGCAATGGCTCGAGCTTGAGAGACAACAAGAACTGGGCTCAAGTCACCTCCAGCTGTTTTTGGAAGCAAACACCCTCACTGCTGTAGATGTGCAAATCTAAGTCTCCTTCCTCCTGCACTGCTGCCTTTTTTTCTATGGTGCCTGTGAAAATTACAACTTTGTCATTTGAAAACAAAAGTGCTTGGCTGGCAAGAAAGGCTCCATAAAGAATGCAATGGAAGCTGTCACATCTGTACCATCTGAACACCATCTGTCTCCCAAGTTTACTCTGAAAGAAAAAAATCCCATCCAGTTTTCTTGCTCTACATCAGTAAAATGCTTAGCAGTGGCACTTGGAGAAGAAATGAATACATTTAAATTAGACAATGGCATCATAAAGCACCAGCTCAGTAAATAAAAACCTGGAGGTTAACATTTTTAGGGATTAAGTAGTCTGTTAAGTAAAGTTTACCATGGCATGTTGGGGTTTTTGTAATAACCACATAGTTATGTGCACGCAGCATCCAAAACAGGCTCCTTGGCTTTCTTTTCAGACTGGTATTTTTGTCATAAACATCTGCGACTGCCTCTGAGGAGTTACCTGAGATCCAGAGTCTAATTTGGAGCTTCAGACACCTGCAAAACAGAGACATCACTTTTGGTAGAGAACRGAAGGACAGCAAAGTGACAGAGGAGGAAAACAAAAAGGCAATCTATCTCTGCTTAAAGAGCCTCTGACAAATGCTGGAAATGGAGGGTAACTGCTGCAAGTGGGCTAGCTCTACAACACAACTACTAATTACCAGGATACGTGGAACCGAACGCGGCTGCACATGGTTCCTGGGTAACATCTTGCTGAACAGAGTGCTGAAGTATATACATCGCTGTTCATTTGCGAGACTCTGTGCAGCCCCTATGGTTATCACTAAGCTTATCACTTATTATCTTCCCCTCTATAAATCTTAGACTAGCCTCACAGATGTTCTGTCCTGGAAGGAAGGAACGGCAACCAAACCCACTGCAAGTCTAAGCTAAGAGCAGAATCCGCTGTTTCCTGGCTAGTTTTTCAGACAGCTTTTGCACCTAAAGCAGAGCAAACCTGGATAGTCTTCAACTTCTTCCAAACTCATACAAGTGCTTTTCATTAAAGTAAAGCAGTGCAAATAGTCAAAAAAGGCTACTCCTGCAGAGTGCTCTCGAGGGTCACAGGGCCTTGTGCACGGAGCAGATCTCACAGTGCTTTTTGGGGAAGTTGTGTCCTCTGCCAGCTTCAAGGAGTGGCTGCTCAGAGCTGCCATCACTGTGACCTTCAGCTGACCTTATTAAATGAACAGGATTGGGGACAGAATTTGCTCAAAGCACCTTGGGAATCTTCAGTGTGAAAGTCACCACTACAGTAGATTATGCCTCAAAACACCCTCTCAGGACAGCCAAGAATATTGGTCTCACTTTGCATATGGGAAAAATCGGCCTCAGACAAACACAGTCTTATGAAGACACATCTTCCACAACACTCCCGTAACAAGCAGACCAGATCCCCCTAGTGCAAGTACTCCCAAAAAACTGCTGAAACCTCCTGGCTAGTGAATTGCCTCGGCACTACAGGTCCCTAATTCCTGTATTGCCAGTACTGCTTCCTAATAGTTTTTTCCCCTACTTCAGCATCACTTTGCCCCCCACATAAGCAGAGAGATTATCTCAATTATTCCAGCTGTTGTGCTACACCATATTGAACATAATCAAAGCTAACAAAGCACACTTCAGTAGCTCCATTGTAATCTGGCATTGAAAGCTGAAGATCCTAAATGAACAGTGCTTAAGCTGATGTCATACTCAAGGGAGTTCAGTGGGGGAGAGAGGAGGGGGAAAAAAGAGAAATCAAGCTGTGGATTTTACACAGCTGGGGAGTTTTATTATGATTAGGAAATTTCAGAGAAGTATTGATACAATGGGATGGGAAGAAACCATGATGCCAGGGGTGTATCAGTCTCTATTTTTTTGAAATTCAACCTTCTTAGACAAGGGAATACAGATTTACCTGGGATCGTCCTCATACAAGGCCCTGGGTAGTCCTGCAAATTCACTTAAAACACAGCAACAGTTAACAAAATGGCTTCTTCAAGGCATCCATTTGAAATAAAATGAAAAGAAAAACAAAGCCTTTAAAGTAGAGGCCGCATTATACATACTTCCCTCTCATTTCCCTAAGCAAAGAGCTCCAGACACACCCAGCTCCTGGGTGGATGATAAACAAGGGAATAGCTTTGGCTATAGCCATAGACAAAAAGCAGCCCATCTGCTGATCCTGAAAGCTCCATCCAAGCTTGCAGCAGGCAGCATATAAAGGAGATCTCAGCCTAAACACAGTGTGGGAGGGCGAACAGAAATAATTTGCCCAGTGGTTAGTGGTAGAAAGGGAATTGGCACTGGGTCCTAATCCAGTGTCCAAATGATGAGAACAAGCACTGGTTACCTGGCACTGGAGGCTGAAGACGTTCCCTGCACTGGGGTTGCCCTTGCTGAGCTCCCCTAACTCTGGGCATATCCCTTTGGGCATGTCTCTTAGAGCATTTGCCAGTGGGTTACAGGGGAGGCTATGCAGTCCCACTCCGCTTCTATCTTTTTGGCTGCTAAATCTTGTTGCAAGAAACTGATAACACCCCTCGTGCCCATGAAAAGGCATTTTCCTCCATGGATGGGTTTTCAAGTGCTGTTGGGGTCCACACCATGAAGTGAGACACACTAAAACCCTGCAGCTTGGGGCCATCTCCAGGAAGCAACAGAGAAACATTTTTCAAAACACAAACAATCAAAACTGCCCCCCCATCATGGTCCCACTCTTACAGACTTATCAGATGTTTAGTCCTTTTTGTAACACGAATGGTGACATTCCCAGGTGCCTACCCTTCCTCTCTTGGATGCTGGAAGGGCCAGAAACCTTCCAAGTTTTCAGGCAGTGCCATTTCAGCAGATCTGAGAAACATTTCTTGACGTCTCACAGTTTACGTGAACCACAGCAAACCCTTCTCCATTATCACCCTCTAATATCGCACCCCAGGGATGCTCCTTCCAGGGTCATCCAGCTCTTCACAGCAAGTGCAGAAAAATCTCCCCAAATCTAGGTTCATGTTGTCCAGAATAAAAGAGACCTGCTGTGTGTTGTAGAGCCTGTGACACAACTCAACAGTCTAATTTCCATGTCTTACAGGGCAACATGAAGCATACATATAGAAAGTTTCGTGCAAAATTCGTCCACTCCTCCATAAGACATCATGCCCAGGCAATACACACATGCACACACAGAGGACGTGGAGCTCTCTAATGCCCGGTGCCTGAAGTGTTAATACAGCACAGCAGAAACAAGGTAATCTCTGAAATAAGGACAGTGCTCTGCGAACAGATCGATCCAGGGTTGCCCTTCAGTTCCCAGTTGCTGACTGACAGCAAATTGATCACAGTGTGGCTTGAATTTCTCTCCTGACAATTCAGGCAGGTCAGGGCCGGGAGCTCTGTAAATGCATAATCTGTGTCTGGCACTCGCTCACTCTGTACTAAACAATGATAAAATCCTTTGGAGCAGGCTGTTTCTCCTCTGGTCGCTTAACTTTCTTATCGGGCTGAACTCCTGGGGTGATAGTACAGCAGACCTCCTCCTCTAAGGCAGATAAGTAAAACATACTGTAAAGAAAAGTACAGGGTATTGGCACATCTCTCCCAAAGGGGCTGTCAGCAGCTGAATGCCACATTCACCGTCACAAACGTGAGGAAGGAGTGGGGTATTTTTTCCAGGGCTCCTTTGCTCTCCTCTCTGCCATCCTCACTAGTGACTGATAGACTTTTTGTTCTTCCTTCCCTCTGGCTCAGCGTGGGAAGAGCCAGGCCGTACACAGGCTACGGCAGTGTCTTTGCTAATTCTCRAAGTGCCACCTACAGTTTGTGTGAGTGCATGCGTACGAGCATACACATTCATAGGCAGAGAGGCAGGTGTGCTATGAATATATATATATGTGCTGAGACAGGACTGAACCTGCACACAGCTCACACCTGAGAGGATGGAAATAAGCCTGGAAATGCTTCTGCACTTCTGGGGAGGACGTTGACCAAATAGACTCTACAGGAGTACAAGACTTGCAGGGAATGAAATAAGGTTGTTCTGATGGCACCTTTTATACCTTGAGTGGTCCTCAGTCCCTAGCCCTGCGTAAGTGCCTCAACAACAGGAAAGGGATCTGGTAACTATTTTCATGACAAAATACAATTGTGGCTTTTGCAGCACCAGCTCCCCAAAGGTGCCAGGCAAATGACAGCAAGCGTTAGAGTGGGGCAGAGCAGTGGCTTCAGTAGTTGCAGCAATCTAGCAATCACCACAACCACCTTTCCCCCACTGTGAATGCAACAGCTGAGAGGCCTGGAAGAAATGAAAATATACAGGCAAGACTAATAGGTGCCTTCAAAAAAATGATAGCAAAAGCTGATTTGGTATGTCACAGGTCCAGTTTAGGCAGAGGTGAATGGGGAAGTGATCACAGTCTGTTTTTCACTCAGAGACTTCAGGGGAAAGACCTGTACAGAGCAGCCAAGGGATACATTTTTGTGGCCAGTGAAATCAATCTGAACTGACTACTCTGTTCAGGACCTGCTGAAGAGAGTTCAGAAAAAAAATTGTCTGTTAAGAGGTTTGGGGATCTGGTTCTGGCTTTTAATCAGAGCTGGCTTTTTAAACTGAGTATTGTTTTTCTTCCTTTGCTTATTTTCAAGGAAAAATGTCCTCCATATTTATTGAAAATATTGAAGGTTTTCAAAAAAAAAATTTCCTACTCCCAATAAATGATTGAAAAAGAAAAAAAAAATTTTTTTTAATCATTTTTTTGTGGAGATGCTTTAAGAGAAATAAAAGAGAACTTCACTGGTCATATCTTGTCCTATAGCAGTCAGGTTAGCTGGGATGCTTGCAAAAGCCATCCCTACATCCCCTGAAATAATAACGACCAAACACTCTCAGGTAGAGAGGCTCTCCCTGGAGATTTGCCTCCTGCCTCACCTGGGTACTTCCACAGCTCTGCAATTATGGTGTCTTTTCCCTGGGGTTTCATCAAATCCAGAGAAGGCTGTGATGAACTGACATCCCCAGGGGATTGCAATGACCAGATCACCAGACGTTTTGCCCCAAACTTAAAAGGAGCAATCCTGGAATTGGGTTTCACAGCCTGTCCGTGCATCCAATCCAGATCGACTCCATGCAAGAACCTTAATGAGAGCTTTGTTGTGTAGATGCTCTATATTCACATAGTAATAGCTCACATCCTAGAGAGAAAAGGCAAGATGTGGGAGAAGAAAAGACAGATCACTGAGGCACTGAGGCAATGTGGCATGGCAAAGCTATCAAAGGATGCCCAGGTGGATGGGGTCACTTGGGGACACAACCATGAATCCCTGACCAGCGATGTAAACACAGAGCCATCCTTTCCAACAGTGCTCCTTGGGGCATCATGCCTTTTCCTTAGCCATCACAAATCCACATACAGAACAGGCATAACCTGTAAAATCACAGCCCAATATTGCCCGGCCAGGTTACCTATTAGCACGAATGACTATGGCAGAGAGCACTGATCTTGACTCATTGTATGGGCAGACGTCAAACACAGCCTCTGTGTTTGCTGACGAGCCCAATACATGCAGGAAAGCCACCCTCTGGCATCAGCAGATGTTTATAGGAGAAGACCCTGCAGAGGCCTCAGTGCTCTGCTCTGGATCTACTCATCCTCTTTGCTCCCTGTTTCAAGCAATCCCAGAGAACCCAACAGCATGTTCTGTTTGGGCATGGGCACACTTGAAAATGGTTATTTACAACAATTTCACCCTGACTGACAAGAAAACGGGAGCACAGAATCTTTTCTTTATACATCCTGTGGCTTACAGCCCAAAAGCAGCTGGACTCTGGCCAGGCTATGAGAATGAAAGATCATATTTTGGGGCAGACACAGCTGTGAGACCAGCTTCTTCCTGCTATTATTTGACTTTTTAAAATGCACTTAAATGGAGAGGTTGTTAACTAATTGCATGTTTTTCGATTTGACTCTTTGCTATGTCTCCCACTGTAATAGAGGTACAGACAGCATATTCCCAATACCCCTTTCAGTCGTTCCTCTCACAAGTCAATCTTTCTTTCTTTTTTTTTTTTTTTTTTAAATCTTTCTTTGTTATAAGTTTAAACCTTCTGTGGAAAAGGGGAGGTGGAAGACATTTCTTCCTTTCTGTGCATGAGAAACATTTTTAGTCTACATTTTAACTGATTTTTCAGCTTTTGAAAAAGTAAACAAAATTTTAAAAGGTCAAAAATCAAAATGACTTTTGGTGGGTGAAAAGAGAAAAACTTGAAAATGCAAAGGGAACATTTGACTGGGCAACACCCACTCTTCAAAACCCCCAAATACACGCATGCACAAGCGAGCTGGATCAGTAGAAACTTAAATCCCAAATGTAGGTAGAGTCAACCAGCAACACCCTTATTTGTAACCTTCCTTCTTCCCACTGCCTACCTCTGCTAATTTGGAGCCTCACAGCTGCTAAGCCAGTTGGCAAGAGGCTCAGGGACCGGGGGAACCTCGCTCGGGGAAGTGACTGGGTTTCGGCCTGCAGGTTCATAGCTACACACTTGTCTGAAGGAATCTGGCTTTAGGAGTTAAGCCAGCATCTTTTTGGAGGTGCCACAGACTTAGCCAAGCCCGTGCAGCTGAAGGTCCCCTGAGTATTTAAACCGCAAATGGGTGGGGAGACTTTGCTCAGCCCTATCGTTATGGCAGAGTTGAAAGATAAGAGTTAAAAGGTTGCCAAACATTGCTGGACCATCTGAGCTGGCTTTCTTTAGCAGAGAGCAGTCTCCTGTTCTGCTCCACTTGTGGAAACTGCCCTGTGCCCTCCACCTGCGAGCAGCTAGCAGGATCGGGACCGTCCACCCCGGCTTGTCAGACAGCATTTCAAGAATAAATGCATTAACAATTGTGTTAGGCACTATAGTAATAACAGAAGGGATGAATATGACAGATTACTGCACATTTAATTCCTTATTGTGCCTCCTGGACCAGACCAGGTAACGTGACTTCATGAAAGTGCTACTCATGCTGACAGCTCCTGGAGAGTCCAACAGCTCCAGCACAGAATTAGACAAGTCCATCTCTTCTGAATACTTTCTTATGATCTGAGTGGAAAGAGCAGCTTTGGCCGCTCTTTGCTTCTGCTGCAACTTCACGCCTACAGCATTTCTACACATTTCCAGACATGCACGCACTCAGTGAACTGGAGAACTGAGCAGGATGAAATATCAACAGCCCTAAAGCCCATATTTACATGCAGTCAAAAACTCAGTGCTGGCTTTGATGATATATTATCCTGATGAATTCCATATGTAAATACACATTATACCAGCTAATCTCAGGTGAATCCATACGCTGGTGCACCAGCTATTTGCTCCAGCATGAACATAGGTCTTTGGGAAAAAGAGGAGATGCTCTGTTTACATGGCTCTGTGACAAACAAGTGAGCTGTATATTTAAATTGGAGGTGGAAAAACCTACTGAACATTTCTGTTATTTCTTATAATTAGGACTCATGCTATGCTTTTAAAAAAAAACAGTTTTACTCCAAACTCAGTTTCCTCTCCTCCCTCCACTGCAGGCTGTGTTGCTGCTTTGCTTTGCGAGCTCTGTAACGCCATATTTACTGATTCAGCTAACAGTTAAGGAAGGTCGAGCTGACCTTGTCGTACACAGGCTGTCTGGGTAGGGAGCCTACTGGGGACTGTGTGTGTCTGGCTAATACGGCCTCCCCGGGTGGTAAGCCTGCTACTTGCTGGAGTTAATATTCACACCCACTCTGTGCAGGGGTTGCGAATACCCAAGGAACAATTAACCTGCCACAAATGCTTGTTGCATCATTTTTAATCCAAGGTGTTGACAGGAAAAATAATTTTTTTTTCCTACTTGGCTTAGAATAAGAAACAGTGAAGTCTCCGGATTTGACTGATGAAATGCTTACTAAAAGAAATTCTCAAACAATGAGTTCCCCAAACAACCTCTCTTCACCCTGTAGTTTTCATACAGCATGACATTTAAACTTCCTATGACTTATACCTGGTTTTGTGAGAGAAAAGCCCTTTTAAAACAGTGATGCCTATTGACTGATGCAACTGCCTTGCATTTAGAAAGAAACAGTTAAGAGAAACACATTAAATCTCACGACAGAGCCAGACCTGCTGTCTCGGTTCCTTGAGTCAATCAGCGCATTGTTGCTGCTGTAAATCAAAGGCAATCCTGCAGTACTACACCATATTATAAACCACATACTGCCCTGCAAAGACAAATGCACCTGACTATTAACTATAAGAATTTATTCAAAGTTCATAATCTCCCAGTGTTTTCTTTATAGTCTAAATAATCAAATAGCTTATATAAAATATGTCAGTTAAAATATTGTAAATGCCAAAGACCTATATATATAGAAATACACACATATCTATAGGTATAGATACATACACACACATAGGTGCATCTCACATATATATTCATTTCACTGCACAGAATGATGGAATCATTGTTACATCTTATATAAGGCCACATGCTGTTTTCTGCAGATCATGATTCCAACTTCTGTTTAAAAACTACAGGATATAAGCCCCAGATATTCGTAATACATTCCCAGCTTTTTGAGGAGCTGCAGGAAAGCAACTTACATTTGAGTTAAAACTATTCCTCAAGAAATATGCACATTCTGAATAGCGTGATTTTTCAGGCCAATGTAGCAAAAAGCCTGTGGAACAGAGGAAATAAATGTTCACAAGAAAAGACTGGTGAGCACTCTGAGAATACTTATACTGCTAATTACCAGAAAGGAACAAAATATTAGTGTACTTTATCTTCAGTGTATCCTTCTATGTCCTATCAAAAATGAAACAGAGTTTAGGACTGCTAAAACCTTCTGCAATCTAGCAGCTTACTATGGATTTCTCCACGGGAATTCTTTAACCCGTAAGTGGGACACTCAGCAGCAGCAGCATGACTTTGTTGAGAAGCCAGAGCAGGTCTGAGACACCTTTACTGATTTAGGTATCCAAACGTTTTCAAAAAATAGGTCTGATCCAGGTGCCTTTCTCACCCTTCTGCAGTGCATTACTCGAAGCCCCGATAAATGCTTTGCAACGCTCAGTGGCGAACACAGGATGCCTTACCCACAGCGAGACAGGGATAAACTGCTTCATTCTTGATGTAAGAGCATAATCCACATTCTACACGAACTGGCAACTTTATCATCTACTGGATCCTTTATGTATTGAAAGACAGATATAAGCATAGCTATAGAAAAGCTGTGATGAAGAGCTGGCTCTCGGGGCACAGTCCTACTGAAGTCTGGGGAAAGCAGTGGAGTTCAGCTCTACAAGCCAAAGACTCAGGGCACAAAAGAACAAAGTGTGGGTATTTGCCAACTCTGCCTTCAATCAGGGCCTCAGTTACTGCACGGATTCGTTACAGCTATCACGGGAAGCACCTTGAATGCTGAAAACAGTGGGAGCTGAACTAACAATAAATCTCTGTTACTGCGGCTGTCTAAGGCAATTGGCAAGTTTGTAAGTGTAACGCTTACATATATGGTGTCTGCGCGACTGCATTGTGTATGCATATCAGCAGCGGATTTCATATTAGAGGTTTATATAGATACATGCAATATACAAAAACGTATAGATACATTATACAAAATGCAGCCCCMAAAAATGTATTTTTCAGTGTAGTTCGCTGCCATTCCACATGACCTAGATAATTCAAGGGCAGGAAAGCTACATAACGTAGTATCTTTGCTGATAACAAAGCAATAATCCCCTTTCTGTGAGGAAATGGCAGGTTTGAAATTGCCTTGTGTTCCCAGGCTTTAAACTTGGCAGCATGTCGGTTCTTGTAAATGTTTCACTCCAGAAGAGTCTGGCTATCCATTATTAGCAGCTAATTCACTGTCAAGCACGTGGGCAACAACATTTGGACACAGGCGACGAGGCACCAGCTGTTAGCCTGCTGCAGCTCCCCATACATTAAAGATTGGTGCATTTCCTGAGATAGGGATTTATTTCATGTATCGTGGGCCACATTTCTGGTGAGAACAGTAATTCAAACAAAATGCATGGCTTGCAGAGAATCTGTTTACCTGTCCAAGCCACGGGCAGTGGGAACAGAGCTTATTTTGCAGTAAAAAAACATGGTGAGAGGAATAATGCAAGTGTTGAAAATTCATGTCAGCCCAAAAACCACTACTGCACTTGTTAAAAGCAGATGTGTCTGCCACCTAAGCATTCTTCCCTTGCAGCTAACTTGAAGGAAGCATTTTGGCTGATGTTAATTTCTGATAACCATATATTTCAGTTTATAATGCCGCCTTTTTTAAAGCCCAGTAATTGTCAGTAATGAACAATTACAAATAATTTCATAAATATCAACATGCTCTTAAACAGGAAATGARTAAATTCATTGTGGTTTATCTGTCACGAAAATCTTCTATTTATAACAGCATCTCTTTTAACTAATTAGCAGGATTAGTATTACCGGACTGTTTGTCAGTAGGATCCAAAGATCCTCATCTCCTGCTCTAGCCCTGGCTACTTCACATCATGTTCTCATTAGCTCCTGAGGGCTCTCTCCTACCTGTGTCCTGAATAAGTCAAGATTCTCTCATACCTTGACCATGTCCTTTTGTCACACCTAATGTATTATTCTGCCATGAAGTCACATCTGTGTATGTACATGCAGCATTATGACACACAGCACCAAAATTCTGACTAAACTGACCACCATTACAGCAGGTCCTCAGTCATATTGGCTATATTATCTCTGATTCCTTTGCTCAATCAATTGCTGTTAAGCAGGCGTAATACCATTTTTTTGCCTATGTCTGAGTGACAGAGGGAAAAGAAAAATCTTCCCAGAGGAGATGGGAAAAGCCAAATTATTCTGAACATTTGCCAAGAACAGGAGGAATGCTTAGAAAAGAGGTGTTGATACTAGATTCAAGGAAAAGAAGGGAGCAAGGAGAAACAAGCCCCAAAATATTTCCTTTTTTTTGAATTGTTTGCCCCCTACGAAATAATAGACTGAGGAACCCATACCAAACTGTAAAGACAAAAGCTGTGGAGCAAATGAGGTCTGGCTGGGGAGATCCCAGAAACTATGTGGAGTTGGCAGCGGGGCAGTAAAGGAAAGGTGGAAATCTCCTCCAAGATGTGACACTTATGGAACTGCAAAATGCACACATAACAGAATTCAGACAGCACCTTAAAAATCCGCTGGGAAATCCAGCAAAGATACAAGCTGTGCTGGTGGTAGCACAAAGGCAGGACCTCCAAGAACAAGGGCTGCTGGCATTTGCATTGCCAGGAAGTAYGTGGAAAGCATTGCACTGTGCTCAGACTATTTACACGGTGATTTTCCTAGCTTCAGGAAGTGTTCATGTGTCCCTCTGAGAAGCCCAATTTATATTTATAAGGCTTTATGAACTTGCAAAATCTTTCAGAAATTCTGATCTGTGCATAATTTCCAGTGCTTCTTGTCAAGTGCCTTTCCTCTCCATAAAAATGTGTTATTAACTTTCAAAATCTTACTTCATGACTGTAAAATTCAGGGGAGGCTTCAGAGCAGCAAGTCTAATTGTTGGAAACTGGTCCACTGGAACTAAAGGAAGAAAATGTTCTGGGAAACAAGAGAGGGCAGGAGGACTATAATCATTTTGCATAGAGAGAGAAGAAAGTTGGAACTGTTTAACAAAGCAA
Organism: Apteryx rowi; assembly: GCF_003343035.1. NCBI lineage: Eukaryota > Metazoa > Chordata > Aves > Apterygiformes > Apterygidae > Apteryx > Apteryx rowi. The sequence continues at coordinate 4,017,953 of NW_020449641.1, read as the reverse complement.
GCACACATCCTTGTGTTCTTTACTCAGCAGTAAGGTACAGCAAAGCCAAAGATTGGTAAGGGAGAAGAGACCAACATTTGCCCTCTTCAGAATCATTCTCCAGATTGCAAACCAGCTATTGTGAAACCTGCTACTGCACGTTCTCAGAGCATGTTGCTTAGTGACCAATATTTAATTTTCATCCAAACAAATGCACAAAAGCCTCTGGATTTTCCCCAGTATGTTACTAGGTTCCAAGTGAACACATTTGCCRCACATCACAAAATGCAGCCCAGAATCCCATTTCCTAGACATCCCAGGTTTCAGAGATTTGTAGATGCCAAGGTCAGAACAGAGAATTTGTTTTTACTGTAATTCAGACCAGAGGATACCTGCTGGCATATCTTACACCAAGCAATTAGTCTGCTTAGTGCCAGCTTATCATAAGGAAAGTCATCCAGTTTCAAGAAAGACAAGGARGATTCCACTTTGTTTCCTGTTAGTCTGTTCCAGTATTAATTCCCTTCTTGCCAAACATTTGAACCCTATTTTTACACTCAGTTTTTCTAACTCTGGAAATTGTAGAGGTGTCTGGGTGAGATTCTCTGACCTTTGTGATAGGAAAGAGTTGAGACTTGCTGATTATAACAGCACTTCTAGCTTTAACATCTCCGCGTCTCTGAAAATTACTACAGATACTGCTGACAGGTTTTCAGCAAGTTTGTCCACCTACAGAGCTGGCGTCATCTCACTTGCTGAAGGAAACTACAAAGGAGAGATTTCCTTTGGCTCAAGAGACACTTCTGAGTAGTGGCAACGTCTGTCTTTCCTCAGGCATTTCAGCCAGCAGGGAATAGCTTGGGAATCCACGGGCTGTTGTACTGAAGCAGTGGCCAGAAACAATTAGAAAGCTCTGCTGGGTGTTTCTTCAGCCTGTCTCCCTCAGACGGTCTGGCTATTGCAAGCGGTAAGAGGCAGAACGGTCTCTCTCTGAGAGGTGTTACTAGAAAGCATCCTGCCTCTCCCTGGCACAAGGTTTTCACTGGATGTGAACAGGATGACGTGCCAGACCTAATGATACCAAGGGGATGGGAGCACTAACAAAGTCCAGGTCAGTCAAATAAACTGGTCTCCAGCTATTTCAGCCGCTGCCTGTARCACACAGGCTGCTAAATCAGACAGGCTCCCCGCTCTGGGTGCCTCTCCTCATCATATATACTGATCCTGTGCARTGCCTTCCCCATGTAGGAGCAGCTCCTAACCACAGCAGCTCCAATGCCAACACATCTGGCTGCAACACTCAGTCTCTTCAAAGATGTTGCAACAAGGGCTTATGCCTGCCTGGCAGCCCACGAAAGGAGGGAAGTCACAGTGCTGCCTGTGAATACGTTGCAGAGGAAGGAGCAAACGYGCTGTGCAAACCCCGTCCTGGGGTGGCCAAGAGGAAAGGCCTGGGTAGCCTGTTCGGAGGGCTCCGAGGGTGACCTCGCTGCGGAATGAGTGATCGCCCCATCGCCTCCCCGCTGCGGTGCTAGTCACTTGTTGCATTAGGTGTTTTGCTGATTTCTACACCTCACATCTCAAGACAGACTCATGGCTTCATCCCCACACTGGCTCCTAAAGCTCTATGAGGCTCCCCTGCAGATACACTTTGCCCCTCACATTAAAAAACACAATACTGGGGCTTCTCACTTCTTGTGACACTGTGTATGGAACAGGGGACAAACCCCGGCACTGACATGGTCGTGCCACCAACCCTGGCCCTGTGGCCCCAGGAGCTCTGCCAGGCCGTCTGGAGCCATGCAGCCTGCTCAACCATCCTGGCATGGGGCGCTTGCGCACCAAAAAGGAAGGAAGCGGGGAGGTCTGATCTTGATTCTTCCTACCTGCAGCATGGAAATATAAGTGCTGTAAAACTAATCATTTTTTTTAAATCAGTTGATGAAGTTCTCTGTAGGAGTCACAGACAGTCAGATAAACATGGAATAGACATTAGAAAAAGATGGATGTGTTAGGTCTGATTAATCCAGGTGCTTTTCTTGAATAACGATAATTGAGGTTTAGCATGGCTATACGTATAAAATCAAAGTTAATCATTAACTGGACTGCCTCCAAACTTACTGCCAACCCACCCTCACATTTGTCTGGGGATACTGCTATAATTTCATTGAAATTGGAATTCTCACCCTGAAAATTTCTTCTTTCACCTTTGATGCCATTTTAATCCTTTTCCTTGCAGAATGCAGATTTGAAATTTCACTCTAAAAAACAGAGCTGCATGCTCATAAGCCTGGTCCTGTCAAGGGACAGAAGAGAGCACTGAACTTCACCTCACCTGTGGCTGCAAGATTCTCCTAATCCACAGTTTACAAGCAGAAAACAGCAGGACAATGAACCGACTCTCAGCTGGCACTGCAAACAGGAGAATTCACCTTTATATTCAAACTGCAGGAGTCAACCACGTCAGCTCAAGGAGCAGCCCTGTGAACTGGTAATTGTAGAAGGATGCCTTTGACATCCATGGCTTGCTCAGTAACAGCAGGTGCAATATAGTTAGTACTGCAGCACATAGGTGCTACTGTAATTGCTGCAAGTATTTATCTTAACTGTGCCAAGAATGAGCTTGGCTGAGCACCTTCCCCTTGGACAGTCAGAGGACCTAAAGAGTACACCTGAAATGCATCCTCCTCTCGTAATGATGTGGAAATCAGAGATTATCTAAGCAGTTCTGAAGCAACTTCTACCAGTTAAAGAAAATGAACCCAATTAATATTACCTTATTATTTGTTTACCTGATGTGTGAGCTTGTAAAGGTTTTGTGAGCTTGTGAGGGTTAATATGCTGACCAGTTCAGCGCAGCCTGCTGCCCTGCCAACCGAGTGCAGCCAAACTGTCCTCGCAGAGGACAAATYCAGTGAGCCAGAGCTTGAGTTCCTTTGGCCCACAGCCCACGTTGCTCTGAGCAGGTGTGTTCCTTGCTTTCCGATCAGGCAAAAGAAGTGAGGAGATCTCATTTCAGGAGGAAAGTGAGGAGCTAAAAGAATCATATAAGAGGTCTTGAAAAACATCCACACCCATATATTCATAAATCTATAATTCTGGATAAAATTATGGATTAAAATATTAGGTTAATGTACTATATACATATTCATCTTTACATAAATGTCATGCAATGTCTATTACAGTATTTCCATCTCTTGCTCTCCACACAGAAGTAAATTAAGGTTTGAATCCTCCATATTTTACTCAATCTATTTCACAGAAACATTTCTACAGTTTTGTCGAGAGGTTTGTCTGACAGCAGGCTGCTGCGGCATGACCCTGAGTCCTGGAATCTGTTAGCACTCTGGAAGGAAGCCAATCGTACCATTTTCTGTCTAGGCATTTCCTCTGGGTTTGGCTCTCTGTTCTGTTTGGGTGYTTTGTAATTTATTTGTAATTTATTACTTTATGATGAGGTTTGCAAGTATTTTTATTTAACAACATGGGCAAAAGCCACCTCTGGGGTAATAGCTTGGGAATCTCCTTGGATTTATATTGGGGAGAAATTTGCTGCTGGCTTTTTTGGATGATTAAGCTCTTAATTTACAGGCAATTCTAGTTCATAAATATTAAATGACCATCCAAATAACAAATTTCCTGATGATGATTTGATTCTTAAATTAAATAAGCCACTGACTTTTATACCAATAAATCTCATCCAGTGTCCTAAAAAACCAAACAAACAGAAAAACCCCTTACCTCACAAAAAAGCATCCCAAATGATTTATCTGGGTCTCTTTTACCAGCTCCTGATGCTCCGTTGCTCTATTCTGCAGGAGCTATTGAACTTGGCTCCATTCAGGCTGACAGCTGAGTAAGCTGTTCGTTCTCTAACTCAAGATGCAGTAGGCCTYCTTTACCCCCAGGAAGCCTGGCTGGTATCATCAATAACGATATTTTAGACCCTACACAAGACTCTTCTAATTCTTGCCAGCCCAAGGAAATGTTTATACATGCACGTGTATACACTCATGCATACACAACCTGCTCTTCTCAGGTTGACTAAAGCACTAAACAGGGCCAGTGGCTAAGTGGCAGGGAGGAAGCTGGATGCAGTGGGAAAAAAATCAATAACAAGGGTGACTAGGGCTGTTTGCCTAGTAATTTCCATCAGAAAACAGGACAAACACCTGCACAGTCCTGCCAAGTGAGAACCAGACTTTTGGTTTGTAAACTGGGAACCTATATTACATGGGAATTAATGGAGTTTGGTCACTGTGCATTGCTACAAACGTGGTGTTACTAAGGGAGTGGATGACAAGCTGTCTATATGTTGTCTGTGGCTGCTGAATTTCAGTGTAGCCCAGCTGGTTAACCTTGACCTCCTTTATCCTATGACAAGGCCTGGAGTGGTGTTTCAGGCTCCTGTCCTCCTCTGTAGACTGTGCTACTATAACTATGAGAGGCACAAATATTAACAAGCAAAGAGTTCGGCTCCAAAAGGATGGAGAATTTCCGCAGATATGGAAAGCATCCACTACCCCAGGGGATAAGATACCTGTGATGAGGATCATCAGTCCTGGTAGTGAAGGGCATACATGATTATCAGCAAGTATCCAAACCAGACCTTTTTTCTCCTCATTCTGGTTGCCTTTTCAAGTAGGCTCTTCTTGACTCTTTGTGGGGTGAGCAAGGCCACAAGGAAAAAAAGGAGACCGTGACCTGCCATCTCCTGAACATTTGCCAGTGATGTCCAACTTCTGAGATTTGCTGATCTCTAACCATTCCCCAGTGGAGGCGTGGAATATGATGGGAAATGCAAGACTGCCAGCAGGAGGTTTGCTGCCCTTAGTCCCCTTTGTGCATCCCATAGGACTAATCTCTTGAGGGATCCATAGGACCTGTGGACTGAAGATTAACAACCAGCACCCTAGAGTCACATGTGCTCTCACTGCTTCTGCAGGACTTTTTTTTGGCTGCTCTGATTTTTACACTATCTTCCAGTTTTGTGCAATTTCAGCCTTCATATTTGTCTGATTTCTAGCTGGAGTTCATGAATTCWAAAGGATGCTTCTCCACCCTCTTGTCCCCTTTCACTGGGGTAAGTTGCTGTTCTAAAATGTCCATGTTCATTGGCCAAGCACTCAAAAGCTTTTTTGAAAGTCTTGCTCACTTCATCTGTGTTAGCAGTTAGACAGGTTTAGAGAAAAAAATGGACTAAAAAGTTACGTCTACAGCTGTTGAAGAGATACGTTTATTATTTTAAAAAATTCAATTAAAAAATCTCACAATAGATGAAATCAAAATAGTCTGATGCGAACCTTTTACTTCCARCTAGTGAAAAGCCTGAGAACTACTGTTGTTCTGTTGTTACACCACTTTTTGGGGTAGCCCCCCCAGTAGCCCTGGGTCCTATTTTTTCTTTCTGACACTTCAGCTTTACACTTGTGCACCTGCCTGACCTGCAGCAGCTGGCRTGAGGGAAGATGGAGCCTGTCCTGCCTGGCAAGGGAGATATAACCTTTTTCATTTTGAAAAGCTGCCTATGAAAAGCATGTGGATAGAGCTGCGGGACACACAGRTGATGCACAGCAGACAAAAGCCCTGGTTATTCAGATCTGGTCAAAGAGCCAGGCAGACCGAAACAGATTATGAAGTGACCCCAGGCACAGTGAAAATGGGGAGAGTAACAAGGAGATCCACACAGAGCTAGACCTTGCTTAAATATTTCCAAAATCAAAGAGAACAAAACAGCTTTGAGACATAGCATCTAGTGCACACCCTAGGGCTGGATGGTACTCCCAAATGTTTGCATATATGGCAAGCTAAATAAAATGAACTCTTTGACACAAAGTTTTTTTCAAAATGCAACATGAGAGCAGATCTGCACCAAGTACAGTACGATGGTCACCATGCACTGGCATGGAAACACACACTGATGTAGTACCTCCAGACACAGCCCTGCCACTGCTTTGACACAGGCAGAACTTGGTGCAAGCCAGCATTTCTATTCTTAGTCAGAAATAATATCTCTGCTAGGAACAGTCCCCCACGCACATGACCAGAATAYAAAAATCCAACCTGGATAAGACCAAAAAAAAMCCCCCCAAAAAACCCTAGGTGTTGTTCCTCAAGCTCACTGGAAACTAATTTTTTGAATCAAGTACAGACTGAACACTYTTTTCCAGCACTTATGATATTCACAGAACCATTTTCTTTTTTTACTACAAATTGTCCTATATAAAATTGTTAAGGCTCAAACCACAGAATCTACATTTCCCCTTAAGCAAATTGCATTGTAATTCAAGGGCTGGAAAGGAGAAGAGAGCTGGCAGTATTAAATGGCTCGTATCATTTACTGATGCTCCTGCTTGAGGCCGCCAAAGTGTTTCGAGCTAGCCACATTGAAAGAGATTAACCTGCGCTGACAGCACCCTACCCGGGTTGAAACGCGGAGAAGTGTGCTGTCTAGAGTGCTTAAATGCTAATGGTGTCCCTTATCGTCCACATCCAGGGAAGACATCTTCATAGGGTCCTTCAGGTTATGGCTAATGTATGTGAGAGCAGAGGCTGCAACAGTGCCCTGGGAAGGCAGCGGGTGTCGGGGGCCGGTGCACGGGACACGTGGATGCAAGGGACACCCAGGACATGCAGGGCAGTCACCAGTCTCTGCCTTGGCCTGCTGGAAGYGAGGCCGGATGGACTCCCCTTGGCAACAGCAGGTCTGTGAGCGGGGAGGCGAGTTTTTAGGATACGGCCGTTTCTTTCCTAGATATCTGACTAAGACTGTGAGAAAACTTCATACAGATCGTCGAGCCTTCTTGAACAATATTGACCAGACTCAGGCCCAAATACTTCTCTCTTCATCAAAAAATTTCATCCTTAATCAGAATCTATRCATGGGGACTAAAATTCATCACTGAAGTTCACTTAAAATAACTGATTACCTGTGTTAAATTAGAATGCTTGAAATGATCTAGCATTACAATCCTCCCTCAACTTGGGAAGAAATAGTCACCTTTCTAGGATCTACAGCTCTCCTCTCCAAGGGTGATATCTGTCTTTCATCTTAAACTTCTGCAGAACATAGAACATTTATTTTCTATTAAAACGATATATACTTCATAAAGGGAAGCCCAAGGGATAAATACTCTTTTCCTGAAATCCGAAAGAAAACTCTCCAGGGCTCAGGAAATCTTCTCCAGGCCTCATTTATTTGTAAACCTAGACTTGTACAACCCTTATTAATTCTACAGTGGTAAAAGATATGCGATTATGCCATCTTTATTTGATTATATTAGTTTGCTCTTCAGTGCCACAAAGCTTAGCCATTACACAAATAGAYAGAGATAAGTTATAATTAATGACTTTGGGAATGTTCTGAAGATCACTTGTAATTGGCAACAACAACAAAAAAATCTCTAGTTCATTTAATTAGGCGTTTGATGGATATTATGACTTGTAAAACGCATCCAAGCTTATTGATAAGGGGTAATTATTAAAAGCAGATTCTATTTACTAAAGGAGTGGTAGAAAATATATTATAAGTCACGTTAGCTCTGTTAGTCTCTCATTAGGATTGTAAAGAGACATTTTTCTGTTGTCCTTCAGTTCTTTCTGTGGCAAAGCAAATTGATGGGATATTACAGCTTTAYGCCACATGGGATATTGTTCCTGGTACAATGACTGTGATCTATCGTTCCTTAGTACAGACACCATGGCTGGCCCTGCACAGAAGAAACAAAATCCCTGGCAGGACCAGAGTTTCCTCTTGTTTCCTTCCTCTACATGTTTGTTTAGGAGGCAAATTTCCAGGATGCATCTTTGGTGCACAGAAGTGCTCGGGCGGTGCTCAGTGCAGCTCTGGAGCTGTCAGCGAGCCCAGCGGTTAAGGAAGGGTGTTTAGAAATAAGGAGCAGTGCAGAAAGCAGAGCACCGCAGGGATGGGGCTTGCTGTGTCCTKGGAAGGCTCAAGCTTTCCATGGGAGGAGATTCAGCGGAGGAGTGGGGGGAGGCAAACTCTTTGCTTCTTTGTTGTAGTGTTTCAAGGAGTCTATAGCACAACACGAAGAATAACACAGTGCTTCTTCAAGCACTGAAGACCAATTATCTTAAAATTATATCCAAAAGTGCTATTTTCAGACCTGTGTCACAGTAACACCTACMTCCTGAAGAGATGAACTAATGTTTGTAGGTCCCATAAGAGAGTTGCTCCAAAATGTCAGGTACTATGACCTGAGTGCTTTTATTTCAGGTTACTGAAAGATATCATTTGCACAAGGTCTGGAAATTAGTCTCATGTCATGCTTTTAATGACAAGGGAATATCATGGTTTGGAAATCTAAGCAACTAGTCAGGCGGCTGGGCTCTTAAATGATGTTTTAAATTGATTGGTGGGTAAAACGTTCTCCAGAGCAACCTCTATCAGCTTTATGTTTTGAGTATTGCCAAACTCAGGATAAAAATTATAATTAATTTATCYTTCTCAAACCTTTAAATTACAATTAAAGACAACACACACAATACAAAAGTTTTCTCTTGATAGTACATGCAATGTCAGAGTTAATTATTATAATTTTAACTCAAGATTTTTTTCATTCATAATGTTAATCTCCCTGTTACTCAGAGATTGGGGAAAACTAGAAAAAATCTGTAATTGGTTTTTCCCCCCAAAATGCTTCTGTGCACCACTTGCATCCAGCATGCATCTAATTTTGACTGAAATATTTAATTGGCAAAATAAACTTTGTTCTTATTCTCAAGAGGTTTGTTCCCTGTAAGAACTACTTTTGGTAATTAAACAAAAGTAAAAGAATATCATAGATGGTCATTAACCAGGACGTTGTACAGTTTCAGCTGGATATGGTTTTGCTGGATCTGAAGGGCGTTGCTGGTCATGCTGTGTCCCTGAAGCAACAGTGCTAAGATATGAGCAAAACGACTGCTGCACTGTACAAGGGTTGCGATATTGCAGTGGGAATCTTAGACCTCCTTGTGCACAGGTTTTAGCAAGCACTAATRCTCCCTGAGCAACTCTGCGCAAGGGAACAACCCTACCAAAGTCAGGGAGACTATCTGAGAGGCTTTTGCAGGATCAGGGCCATGGTTTCTTTCTGGAAGCCACTAAATCAATGTRATGCTGCACTGCACTTTTATTACCTGTATGGTTTTCTGTTGTTTTCAAAACTATTTGGTACAGTGTTGCTAGCATCCTGGCAGGGGCTGCCTTACCAGGAAAATCATTATGTTTATTGCTATGCTATCAAGCAGCTCAGTATGGTTTGTAGTGCCACAGACTGTCAACTTTTTATTGTGGGATCAGATCTAAGTCCTTGAATTCAAGTCTTAACTCTGTCAGCAAGTCAATACATGACCATGAATAAGCTACAGTGCAAACARCCTAGTCTACCCCCCACACCCTTAAAAAAAAAGGCAATATGTTTGTTGGTACAACACTGGAGGTGTGATGATAGGATGTGCTAGTGTACCTGYGGTAGCTCAGTCTGCCCAACCCAGGTAACAACAGTGATTCAAAAAAGGTGGCACCCTGTTGACAACCCAAATAYGGGCTCAAGAGATTGGGGGTTGTTTTAGTGCATGCATTTTGCTCTGTATATTCACAGCGGTGATAGACACAGCYGTAACACTGGTGGGGAAGGTGGGGAGATGAGACAGCCTCACTCCCGCTCTGCACCAGGAGTGCAGATCCCACRCTGGGCTGGTTAATGCAGGGAAGGACTGCAACAGTCTTTATCCCCCCATAAACATGAGTATCCAGCTGACTGACCTGGATTTGCTCTGCCTGTGCTCAAGAAGCTGCGAGAAGTCAGTGACTCAGACTTGGCACTGGGATGACATATCCACATAGCTCTGGCCAGCTCTGGGCTGACAGAGTAAACTTCTGCATGCCAGCAAAGAGCAAGTAGATGTACTCAGTGCTGTTATCTGCATTAGCTAGTGCTCTCATGCTTTTGAGAAGTTCAGTGACGTTCACAGAGGAAGATATAAAAGCACAGGGTAGTCGCACCAGTCCTCGAAAAACAGCTTGCTTCTCCATTGTCTTGTCCCTTAGACTGTCATTCACCACCCAGGAAACCAAATCRCCAAACCAGTAACACATCCCCTATGTGCATTTTATTCTGGCACACAATATTTCAGTATAGCATAATTCCCTTTCAAAATAAATATATCTTTGCCAGAAAAAGCATTGTTGCAGTGTCTGTAGTGTAAATGTCCACAGTAGTATGGGCTGTAGGAAGGAAATTATACTGCTATACAGTTTAAATCCACAATTCAGTTATCTGTTATTAAGTCCTTCACATGTAAACAAGGTAAAGCTTCTCTGTGTGAAGTGAGAAACTTTTGCTGCCATCACAGCAGCCAGATCACAAGCAGCAAGGACTTAGTTCTTTCACACGTAATCAGGTTTTGAAAAGTCTCCTAGGACTTGAACCTGAACCAAAGAGAGCTCTGATGTGAAGACGTGAGAGATTACACTTGGGGAAGAGAAAAATCACTTCAAGAGATAACACTGAAATATTGTCTTAGACATAAGAGAAGGATGACTTGCAAATCAAACCACCTGTCATTACTTTTCCCTGCACTGAGGGACTTGCTGAAATTGGCTCTGTAGCCCACAGCGCTACAAAGTTGACTGCCATGRTCTGGAGCTTCGTGGACATAGTCTGGAGTAGAGATCTCATTTTTTAAAGCAGGTACTTATAAATCTATACAAATACACATATACACAGCTGTATTTCACCCTATTCAAAAAAATTCTTAAAGCAGAGAAATAAAGAATGAGCACAAGCTCACAGCTGCCACGTATATAATTATGCCTTTGTCCCAGAAAAAAAGCCTTTCGAACTGCATCARCTTTTGTGCAGAAAAATAGGTTCTCATAGTTTCTTGGGCTGAGTGTGTGCTTAGAGGGAAACTTATCTGTGAGCCCCAGCCACCTACTGAGCCACTGTCTAGACTATCCCTTACCCTGCCATTGCCCCAGTCAAAACTAGAGGCTGTGAACACAGCAAAGCTCAGTACGAAGCAAATTGCTGAAGGGGATTTACTGACAGATTTTTTGCTGATGTTGTTSAAACTGCTTCAGAGCTTGGTTCACATGCCTACTGAATTATTTCATCTGCAACAGCCTGCAGAATTTAGCCAAGAGAGCACAGATTAGCTGTGCCATAAAGCTAATTCCCATCCAAACTTTCTCTTCTAATGGAGGAATTCTCAATTCTGATTTTGTAGCATGACCATACACACAGTATGGCTCCTGACCATTACTCTTGAAAAGCTCAAGAATATTAAGATACTGGTTTTGAACTTTTCCCTATTTTAAGTCTTACATGAATACTTCCTAGTGTACCTTACTCTGCTTAAGCCACTAACAGTAATAGAGTGGCCCATCGTYGGTATAACCGTACACCCTATGGCAAAAATAGTCCACCAGAAGAGGGAAATACAGCAGAGACTTACCAGACAGATTAAAAAGAAAAATAAAGACGCAGGTGATCCCTACCTGAGGATCACTTTTGAGCAGCGGCAGGTTGCCTGGGCCAGCCTGGCAGGGCGTGCAGGCGACAATGAACCACGAGGGAAGCAGCGCTGCTTGGTGTCAGTGCCCTCCGTGCGAGGATGCAGTATGGCCACAGCTAGCAACACCTGCCGTTCCTCAAACCCTGAGCATTAAAGTTTCCCCAGAACCRAAATTACAGCCTGGCCTTCTGAGCTGCTGAAGTAAAGGAGGAGCTTCRGGGTCTTCTTCCCTTCCTTCAGCTCCCAGGGTCACAGAGTGCACTCTTTACTTCAGTGTTATTTAGAGTATCCTCTGAAATACACCTCTCTGAAGACATGAGGGGTAATGTTTCAGACCACCACTCGGTCGCTTTAGGCGACAGCCCTCTCTGCAGCACCCAGAAGTGCCCCTGTCTTGCCCTGACAGGGCTGAGGTTTCTACCTCTGCCACCAAGCACAGCATTTATGAAGCATCCTGGTTTTCCCATCAGAGAAATAATGTTTGATGCAGTGCCTCTGAACCGAGTGATTTGTCAAGGTAACTGCAATGGGAGGACATAGCATAGCTAGGAGCTGATCTACTACTGTCCTGAGAGATTCATGTTGGTAAATTGATGGCTGACACTGCTGGACCTTTCAGTGGAGAAACTGCCTGGGCCATCTAAAACGCCATGTTAAAAATACTAGTATTTATCACTTACAGGGTGCTTTATAGCCTTAGAGCTATTCACAGAAATTAACCAGTAGCTCTCCTCCAGTTTCCTACATAACTAACATTATTCTCATCTTACAGCTGGTGAAGTCTGATGTGTCAAGAAAAGACCTCACAAACTYAATTTCTAGCATTGGCTGAGGACCCACTGATCCAGCTGAACACTAAGAGCTAACAAGAAAAGAGCACCTGGACCAAAAGCCTACAAACACTGGGCTACAATGAGAAGATTGGTTACAACTGAAATTAAATTCTGTTCTCTCCCAAAAGAATATARAAATATGCCCTTCTTCTTAAAGACGTGACACCGTATCTCTATACTAGGAACAAAGGAGGAATTTGGAATGGTTGAGGTTTGACTTGGTGTCATATCCTAAATCCTGTTTCTGATGTTCAGTTGACCCCTTTGCTTATTAGGGGCAGATGTAGCAGTAATTCAGTCAGCTTTCCAAAAGAAAAAAAWATATATAACCGATGCAGCAGCTAGGTGCTATTTTAACTTTGCTTGTTTTTCAGAACTTTTCCATCAGTCCTGGAACTTCACAGCAGACCACGCAAGACAAGCCCTTTCTCCAGAAATGTCCCCCTCCCTATCATGACTGGAAGTAGCAAATCCACTGTGAGAAGAGATTACAAACAAACAYCCCAGCAAAGCACAAACTCCCTCRTCAGTCCAGTGACTCCTTCTGTGTAGGATAACAACAACAACAACAAATTAAACCTCCCTTGCATGTTATCAAAACACTGGCAGCATTGCAAGGCTTTTTGTAACAGCGTCCCTATCTAATGCCTGCTCCCAAAGCTGTGTTGTACTCCTGGGAGCTTCCCCCCGCCCCCCGTACAAATGATATTTATATTACTCACAAAAATAAAGATGTGATTTCTCCTTGTCCTTCTAGCTGTCACTAGTGCATGCTCCTGAGTGCAGAGGCCATTCCCTCCTGCCTCTGTGGTATTCCTAGCTATTCACAGGTGCTACCAAAAATAGCTCTGGGAGCTGAGATTATCACTGCCTGCCATTTTTCTCTGCGGTTTTGCATTTTTCAAATTGCTGTGAGGCTTGCAAAGCACACAAAGGGGACACCCTACTCAGGTCTCAGAGGTCTTTAAAATGGTAATTGAGCACCTAAAATTATACCTGTGCTTTCAATAAACCTCCATCCCCCAGATGAAGATAAGCAGCACAGTATTTTTGACATCTCTGCAAAGCAAACTACTGGATAGTCCAACATTCCCTACCTTTAATGTTAAAACTGACTTCCCTTAATCTTCACTCCTGAAAAATGTATCAGACATATGTCTGTGTTTGCCCAGGACAAAACCCAAATCAGGCAGCCCAGAATAGCTTTGATCTGCTCATTGAAGTTTTCTTTGTGAAATACGTTCCTTTTAAAAGTCAGTTATCAGCAGGTCAGAATAAGGAGACCATTAAAATAACTAAGCACAGGCTGGGATCAATTAAAATAAATTGGGAGGAATAAGGACTTAAGAACAAGTTGCTTCATCAGGGAATTCAACACAGCTGTGTCTACCTTGCCTTCAGTATTTACAGCATGTATATTCACAGTGCCTTGACTCAGAGTTATATACAGCTGAATACCATGGTTATTGAAATCAACTAAAATATAGTGTATTAATTTTTTTGAAGCAGAAAGATTACTTTTAAAAAGCATTTGTTGTGTTCCTGTGAGCTTTCAGTAAATCTTTAGTGGTCTCTTTTTTTTTAGAGTCAGATGTAATTATTGTATCAGCTCAGCCAGGTACATAAGCACACACTTAAGTTCATTTTGATCCAGTAAAGCATTTATTTAAGGCTACACTATTCACAGGGCTGAATGCATTCAGTGGGACTTGGGCAATTTTATGTCCCTTTGTTGAAAATCACAGGCAAAGAACTTAACTGGATAGGGGTGAACAAGCCAAACTGGAGTTTCTTAGTTAACCAAATCTGTTGTTTTTTTCCCAAACTAGAACTAAATATTAAGGAGAGATGTTGCTCAATATCCTGCATAGAGAGAAATATTTCTGGTGAGACATAAGCCTAGATATTGGAAGCAGTTATCAGCACAAGGATGAGATTCAGAAAAAAATACAGCAGCAAGAGAAAAAATCTTGGGACAGAAAATTAGATGCACAGTGTCTCTTGGGCTTGAGAGTAGGTAAAGTCAGTTTTTTCTTTCTTTCTCTTTCCTTAGAAATAGCAGAATAACTTTGCAAAATCACTTCAAGATCTGAATAATACTTTCATGCTGAAGATCCAGCATCTTTCCAATCTAGCAAAGCAGCTGAGAATAATGAGTTTAAAGCACTAGATGGGGATTCAGGGGAACCCAGGAAGACTCCAGCTTTGCCACTGATTTTCAGTATAACGGTGGTCATRCCACTAGTCTGTCTCCCAGGTCTTGTCTTTGTTTCACATCACCCTTTTGCCTGTTCTTTGCTGTAATACCTATGGTCTCATGACTGCCCTTCCAAACAATGACAAAAATGATTCGCATTATGAGGGAATTAAGTTTATTTCRTGATGTAGCTGGTGATGGTAAAGAAGAAGCACTTGAACAGTCGTGCTGAGTTTTACATATTAAATTTTCTGGAAGCTTCATGCTGAGGTTGGCAGAATGAATTACTGTGTGAGCTGGGCAGTCTCCCTGTGCACGCTGGAGCCTGGATTCGGGCAGCCTTTCACCGGGACAAGCACTGGGATGTGGGGCAGAGGCACACTGTGACCAGGGTCAGGCTTCAGCCATCCCAAAGAAAGATAAAAGGGGAATAAGAAAAAACACAGTTACCTTATCTTGATCGAAAGGAGAAAAGATAAATGGAAAGGCAAAAGCTGCTGAGAGTAGGGGAAATGGAGAGGACATGGCATTTTCTTGTGCATTTTAAAGAAAGAACATTTGTTTTTAGTCTACTTCAGCTGAGAAAACCATTGCTTTCCACTAGTCTCCAGATGTCCAGCTATATCAGGTTTAATTTAAAGAGCTTCCACCCTTATTTGTTTTCCTTCAGAGTGTTTTTTGGTACCTCTGTCTGTAGTTGAATGTCACCTAGGCAGGAACTTTGCATCATGAAAAACAGCATCTCAATAAAAAGCTTTCAGCAAGCAGCAGTTCTCCATGGCAGGGAGTTATTAATGTATTTGAGCATGCTAGTTAAGCAAGGTAATTAATATATCTCTGAACATTAGGTATGCATGGACAACTCTGATAGCTGTCAGAAAAATATAACCTAGGTAATTTCTAGAATATAAATTGAATGTATTCTCGAAAAACAATTTCTAATTATGAAGACTAATTAATTTTGGGGAAAAGCCTGCTTTTGTTTAACTGGAACAATAAATTTAATTATGATAACTAACACCCAGTGGACAAACAGTTCTGAAGAACATCATCTCTGTCCACAAATAATCAGAGTTTTCTTTTATTTAAATCCTGATCCTGCTATGTTACCAAAAAACAAGACAAAACAAAAAAACCCTGCTTTTTGCAAACATGAACATGATTTCCTGTGTTATATTTAGGTATATGCCTGGCATTAAGCACACTTGCAAGGGTGCCAGCTGAATGCGCATATGCAGCTAGGTATCACAACCTGCCTGGTGCTCAGAAGTGTGGGTGAGACACTCAATACCACAGGCAACTGACAAAAAAAACAAGTAGCTGGAACAGAAGGTGTCTTTTATTATCAGCTCCCAGCAGCCTGGCTAGTGAACAGCAGTGGAACAAAACAAAAAAAAGTTGTGCTGCGCCAGGCTTTCTCTTTTCCTCCTCAAGACAGAGTCACTGTTAAAAACTAGCAAAGTGTGAACCAAACCCTAGCTCTATTTGTCTTCATTTGGTAATGCTCTGGGCAGATGTAACCTCTCATGGCTGGGACAGGGCAGGGGTTTTTGGTGGTCCCATTGGCAGCCCCTTGCGCAGAAGGTGCTGGGGAGACCATTTCAAACGAGAGTCTTGAACCTGCATGCTCTCCCAGTTCAGACAGCGCTTCCCCTCCACTCTCACCAGGACACACACTCTTTGGGTCCTTATTTCTAGCTATTTTCTCCTCCTTTCTTCTGAGCAATAGGAGCAGACTGTTAGGAGTAAGAGATTCAGTGCCAGCCAGCATCACAACACACAGGCTTTCAAATGGCAATTTTTCTGCTGAATTTACAAAAGTTATGCTGTAGGGGCTGAGGGAAGAACAAGCACAGACAGGGAACCCAGATGGAGAAAAGCAAGCGTCCACGGTCCGGAGCAAGCTGCGTGGAGGTCATGGCATCATCATGTCCCCCTCTGCAAAGCAGAGGAAACATGCTCCGTCTCTGCCAGTGGCTCTGTGCAGGGGTCACATGGACCAAGGAAAAGCAACGTGGCCAGCGACCGGTGCTTGGCCCCACTCCCTGCAGCTGCCCAGCCTCTTGTGCTCACGCTGTGTGGTGCAGGGCCACTGRTGCAGTAGGGGAGGGACCAGGCTCCCCATCTTCTGTGCCTCCCATATCCGTTCCCAAGCTTGGGTAGTTTGGCATCTTGTATAGCCAGCTCCGTGAAATTGCATTTGCTTTTCTGGGATGGATGGTCCTGCCTGCTGGGTCCTTTTTGCTACCATCTTTCCTCCTTTCTGGAAAGGGGCTCACCACATGACAGAGTTGCACAGTGATCGCTGTGAGGCTGTTTTCAAAAAGCGACATCCTTCTTTTCCCCATCGTGGAAAGCTGTTTTTATTTACGCTGAAATGCTAAACTCCACCCCTATTCATTTGTGATTTGAGATTAGAAAGTGAAGTTCAAGCAGCCAGTTAAAATTGCTGAGATCTAGAAAGGGAGCAGCACAAGAAGCGTGGATTCCCCTGAAGCAGGACAACAAGCCTTTGAAGTCTTTTTCCTTCACTCAGCCATCTGACTTGTGTGATATTCATGGCCCCTAGGGTTAAGATTTGCATCGCAAAAGAAACACTTGAAAAATAGCTGGTTCACAGCACTCACATGTACCATCCAAAAAGTTCACAGACTTCATGGCTAGCTGCATCACATTTCTCTGAGGCCTTGGTAATCTTGGTGCAAAGAAGTTACTCCTGTCAGAAACCCTACGTACAGCGCTGAGTCAGGTGAAACTTCAGCAGGAGATGGCAAACCTGCTTACTGCTCTTGTTTTTCTTCATGATCATTGATTTCCCTTGCTGAGTACCTGGATTTCAGGGTGAGTTCTTCCTGAAGGAATGCTTCAGCAATGAGGCACACATTCAGATGACACAGGAAAGGCCACAGAACTATTAAAATGTAAAGAGAAAGGGAACTTGAATCTCAGCTGAGGGCAGCTCAGAAGAAAATATGGTGTTTTAAGAGACTTGGGGTGAATTGCAGCTCTGGCTTTGAAGTACTGTGTCTGTGAGCAAGGGATCACCCTGACTGCAAGACAAACACATCTTTCTTCCTCTCTTGCAAACTCTTCTAATATTTTTTTTTTTTACCTATGGCTACATTAACTCTCATTTGGTCTCGGGCAAATCACCACACATGGTACTTCCCAAAATCTCCCAGAAACTTTGGATTCCGATTAAAATAAGTGAAACAGAACTGCTCAAGCCAAGCCAAGTTTTTTTTCTTGGTAGAGAGGAGAATGGGATTGGGAGCACATGTTGAATCCAACTGTGTGAGACTGCTGCACCATGGGGCTTCTAAAATGGCGATAAGTAAACCTGGGAAGACAGGCTGTACGGACAATTTGAGACAGCTGAGAAAAGTCACGCATCGTCACAGAATAGCCCAATTGTCAGATATATCAGAGCATAGGTAATTGCAGTATGAAGACACATCTAACAAAGAGAGATGCATTTGGAAAGAACTGAGAGGAAACGGGAAGCTAAAAAGAAAAATTCTACAAATGCGCAGCATAAAACATCATCAGCCTGATACCACCAGTGAGCACAACAGGAGTGAACAAAATTTCCATCACTGCAACATACAGTGCTCTGCAGCTACCAGTACCCCTCATGGGATGAGGGAATCCCTGCAGAGGCAATAAGAACAGCATCTGGTTCTGGGCTGAGTTCCCAGGGTCTGTTTTAAGSAGGCAGGAGTCTGGCTGCTGCTGAGACTGGAAATGCTGCACAGAGCTTGGTGCTGGGCTGGCAGAGGTCGGTGGGAGAGGCCATGCAGGGCTCTGCTAGGGAGCAGTGGCACAGCGTGGGGAGCCGGTGAGCCCTGGCTGGGTCGGCCCTCCTTCTCTCTGCTCACCGTAGCAGGGTGTCCCTTCAAGCCYGCACCCCCACCTGCACCAAGCTCACTGTGATGACTTTTTCCACCCAGGCAGTTGCCCAAGAATACACTGTGGGGTGGAAGCAGGTGAAGGTTTTGTAATCAATGCTGCAATTCTATTTGATTATTGCACATGAAAACCAAAGCAGTTGGCTCCCAGGTCATCCTCCCTGCAGAGGATCTGCCTTCCAAGGAGTGTCAAAATTTGACTGGTTTTGATGAAAGGTCCCTACAATTGAAAGATTTCTGGAGAAAGTCTGATTTCAACAAAGCAGTGTTTTCCGGTGGAAGCACAGCCCAGGGCAATTCCAGCCCACTGTAAAGATAATCCCTATTCTGTAGAGCAGGGATCCAAGGCACAGGAGGTGGTTTTCACTACAAAGCCCACAGCAAAGCAAGTTGCAGAAGCAGAATCCTGACTACAGGGTTTGCTTCAGGTACACAAAGGCAATTCTCACTAGCAAGAAGGTCATTATTTAATATAATCTTCATCTTTTTCTTAAAGTGAGAACTATCTTGTGACCAAAGGTTTGTTCAGCATCCATCAGGCTGGCCCTGAACAAAGTCATCATAAATTTTCTCATTAGCATTTCTACAGGACTATCTCACCACAGGATTAAGATGTTGCACAGAAAATAATGAATTCATTCTACCAGCAGCTCTGTGATATCAGGTAGCATTAGCTCCACTTTATAGACTTCAAATACACAGACAACACACACAACACTATGCACTTGTTTTGGGTGCCCGGTGWGAGATGCATGAGCCGTGGGCTTTTTGGGTGCCTGATATTTTTATGTTTTGAGAACAGCTCCCAGAGAATTCTATTAAAGACATGAACATGACAAGCTGGGAATACAGAAAAAGAAGATAAAAAAAAGAAGATGTGCAAAAGCACATGGGGGTGACAAGTGCCTGTGTGACTGGAATCATTATCAAAGTTGCAGATGCAAGAAATTCAACATGCAAAATGAATGCCCTTAACAGTCCCCCTTCTTCCCCAGAAGTAAAGACCCAAGGATCCAGGTGCAAAATATGTCCTGTGATCTTGAGAACCTGTGGCAGCTGCAGTCTCCAGAAATGAAAATATAATTTCAACAGGAGTGAAAGAGCATGGTACGTTCTTTAAAGCTAAATAATTAACAAAATGAATTGAAAGGACTGAAATATAGCTTTAAAGATTTATAAATCAATTTTAAAAGYCACTATATAACGTTGAATTATCTTTAAAAATCTGCCAATCTTAGACCTCTCTGTTTCACCTCCTCTTGTTATTACAGTTATTAATGCTCCAAAAATGACAGGTGTTCAGCAAGAGAGATGAAACGCAGCTTCCAAAACAACAGCAGGAGCTAACGTTTCTGCACTAGCGCAGAGTCACCTGCTCTGCCTACAATCACTGGAGGAAACGAGATCTCTCGCATTACCACCAAGCTTCAGGAGAGCTCCTTTATTTCCCTCCTGAGCTAACATGTTTAGAGCTGGCAGTGCCACACTGAGCTGTGTCCCTAAACCCCCAGAAAGGCTGGCTACGGCGCTTCATTAGCATCAGCACCATTCTGGTGCCGACTGTCTGATAAACTGGACAAGCAATAATTTCCCTCTGCCCAGGATCTTTGCTGAACCACTCAACAGACACAGTGTGACTCTGTACAAGAGGATCTGTGAAAGCAAGAAAGACCATTTAGACAGAGAGCCAGCTGCCTGCAGTTGCATCTGATATCTTCTCGCCTCTAGAATAATCTGCGCATTTTAGCAGGAATTCTACCTGCCTTCGTTCATCCTAAGGTAAATTAAAAATATGAAAAATGTGGTTGGTGACATTCTGCTCCAGCATCATGTTGCCACGGAAGAGAAGACCCCCATCTGCTCTTCTATTGTCAAAACCTGAAAATGTTTGCCATGAAACATGACCAGACCTTGCTGGAGTACCACGTGGATAGGTGGTTCTTCCAAACTCATGAATGCCACAGACAGACACAAGAGCATCTTGTGTTGCTCTAGAGCAGCCCTTGCAAACACAAGGCAGCCAGTGCACAAGAGCGCTGATCCTTTGCCATTAATCCCTGTTATTATGTAGCTCCTTCACTTCTCTTCGATATTCATATCTGATAAATACTCTGTATTCATGTAGCAGCGGGAGACCATTACCCTTTGACAATGGCTTGTTTTCACTGACATTATCTCTAAATTTTTCTCATTTCATGCGACTCAGATGCTTGACACTTAAAGAGGCTTACATGGCAGTGCTTAGAAGAACAACAGAAGCTGTCCACAGGCTACTTTTTTATATCAACTAAAGAAGTCAAATCATTAGTAAAAAAATAGTTTTAATATTACAGATTTGTGAATAACTGGAGTGTAAATCTTTCAAGAACAGCAGGAATTAAAGATAAGGTTATGACTTACAGAAGAAATAGTCTCACCTAATTTTCTAACAAAGTTTAATGGTTTGATCAAGAACATTCATTTAGTTATGGCTAGGGACTATACCTCAAATAGGGTTGGATGCCTTATTAGAACAGACAACCACGTATATGAACAGAGCACTTCCAAAATGGGAGAGGAGTGAGCTATGACTGGTAAATAGGATAGCTTTGGAAAAATACTTCTTAAGCCAGGAGATCATTCCTATGAGCACCTGTCATACTAATGGGATCATTTTCTGTTCTGTGTTTATGCAAGGTCTTGTGCTTTTATTGCATCTCTCCTGACTAGTTCTGGTCCATCACAGCCCACCTGCAAGGGSAAATAAAGCCCCAAGAGAAGCAGATCACCGTCTGCTTGGTGACGTAGATTACCTGAATTTCTCTGCTCTTTGCTCACACCTCCTGGCAATTTCTTCTCTTGATTTAATCTTTAAAAATGAACTCATTTAAATAATGATCCTTATCTGACAGTCGATTGCTTTCTCCAAGTGAGCTGATGTAAATTGAGTAGGTGGCTTGTCATCATACCACAGAAACATCAAACCAGTGCAGCAAACTTCAGGCAGGTTGCAATTAGTACTTTCAGAGCAATTTCTGTGGCTCATTTACTGCTGCCTCTGCTGGTTGCTCCTACACAGTGAGGATTTCTCTTTTCATGATCACAGATGTTACTCAACACAGTTTTAATACTTCTTTTACCTTTAGAAWCACTATATTTGTGGGCCTATTTATCACACATATGGGCAACTGAATAAATCAGAAATAATTTGGAAGGCAAAACATACCCTTTTCCAATTCAGAAAATGTCTGTATACAGATTGCCATCCTCTCAGACATGCTATGTGAAATTATTTGTTGACTTATTTCTAAGAATAATGACAGCCTTGTAGCTTGTTAGTGAGAAGTCTGTTGAAAGACTTGGTATTTGAAGCCTGACCTTTGAATTGGAAACAACAGTTGGAGCAGTTATTTCTTGCCTTTGAATAAATTAAAGTAATCCTTAGAGCTAGGACTTTATTTGGGATTCTTAAGAGCCTGAAAATGTCGTTCTGCAAAAATCTCTTCTTAAAGTTTTTACTGCAGCAAACACGGGTCCAAATAATTGCCTGTAGTTATTTTTTAATGTTCGTTGCCCCTGAGGCAAGGAGTCTAACCAGAAATGGGGCCCCACCTCTGGGGCAGTGAGCAGGCACTTAGTGGCAGACAGTCCGTATAACAAGCTTTTAAAGCAAACAGCRCATGGAAAGCAAAGCAGAGGTACGAACGCCTTTCCAGGCTCATCCAGTGTGTCAGTGGCAGTGCTGGGAACAAGCATGGGTCTCCTGACTCCCAGCACGATGCCCCAGCAAGTGTCCTTGCCTCCCTTCCCTGCAAGGGCGTCACTGGGAGGCTCATTTCTTCCCAGATTACAGCTGAGGAGGTTTTGATGTGAGAAGCAATCAGAAGAGTCAGTTTAGCTGTTGGGAGGATAATCCCAGTGAATCTGCTTTAAAAAGGGAGGTAAATAAATAAGATTCATTGCAGCAGAGACCAGAGAGATGTTGTTCAACCTGCCGATGCTTAGGGAATTATGCTGCACCATTGCTGGGCCCACTGCTGCCCTCTTTAAATCACAGGGGTAAATGATTTTATTTTTCTGGAAAGCACGGAGGCACTCGCTCCCTGATCTGAAGGCAGAGTGAAACGGCAGTAGTAACCTGCAGGGATATTAGCTACAATGAGGACTGATGACATTAAAAGCTGCAGTGCCAGCATCCTTCCTGTGCAAAACAACCCTGCAGGCTAAATCCCTCCTTTTCTCTACGGTGTTTCTAAACATTTCTACAAGTGGCCACTTTCAAAGGACAAAAATGGAAATATGTTAAGCTATCGAAAGGGGGTCGGTATGTGAAGCCCAGATACAACAAGGAAGCCAGAAAAGAGGGATTTCCTCTTCCCAGTCAGTGCATTTATTCTGGGATCTGAGGACAATCGATCAGTGTCTCAACTGTGATTATTTTTAGCAGGCGATGCTGCTCATTATGACCATCTACTAAGGGTATATCAACAAGAGAAACATGAATATGCAGGACAATCCTGAAACAACTTTTAAAGGAGATGTCTGGGCATGTCGAGGTGGAAAAATCTAAGAGAAATAGGCTGAGCTGCTGAAGCAGTTAAAGAGTCAACAGAACTTTTCTTCTCTGCCCTCAGAAAAAAAATACTAGGTTAATGCATAATAACAAAAGCAAAATGCTTCTTCAGATATATGAGAGAGTAAAAGACACTATGAAGAGATTTTTAGAAAAAGAAAATTAGATAAATCCTACATTTAGACTGAGGATCTTTTAGATAAGCTGTTGGGATAAAACAAAGTTTTTTATCTAAAAAGGGAGAAGTTAGTCATCTGAGGGGGGATTTTGGCCCTATTTGAATTTGGGTAATTTAATTCTGCTGAATATTCAGATAAACTAGATTTGGGGTAAAATACCCGACTGCATAATCAAAATTCAAAGAAATAATAAGATCCTGTTGCTGTCACTGAAGCAAGAAAAATTCATACTGAAATAAGATGTAAATGTTCAACAGTTAGAGTAATTAACCATGAGAACTGAGGGACAAGGTAATCTCTTGGAATCTCTGCATGGGGATGGGATGTCTTTGTAAAAATATGAACCAGTTCAAATAAAAGTCATAGGCTTGAGGAAGGTAAAAATAATGATGTGGTTTATTCTGCCTTTGTTTTGCAGATCAGACTAGATGATAGAAATGGTTTTTCCTTTCCTTGGCATCAATGATATCCTTGTCTGGGATAAAGTGTTAGAGAAGTAATGTGCTGTTAGCATGTTAAAAGTGTCTTAGACTATGTGATCTCTGCCTTGCCTTTGGCTCTGCACATCTCTGAGTGGGAGTGGAGGCTGCTGGAGATTTGAGGCTGAAGATCACACACCGGTCCTGCTACAACAGTCACAGCCATGAAGGATACAACCTGTTAAAGCAACTAGTGCTCGGTGAGCAGCAGCGCTCAACAGTGGCCTGACCAGACTTTGTCATCAACAGCATCAAAGGCTGCAAAACCAGCAGCAACCAGCAAGCAGGCTCCATCCACCACTGCCTCCAAAGCACGTCCAGAACGGTTACTGCCGCAGATCAAGGACGCTTGAGGACACAGGGTCCTGGTTTTGCCATCACATTAAACTTTGACATTTTCACCTATGCAAAATAGTAAGTATAAAAACCTGCCTTTCTGCTTACCTAACACTGCACGAGCGTGGTGCTTTCACTAGCTGACGAGGAGGAAACAAGAGAATGTGACTGTAAACCAAGACACTGAAAATGCGAACACGCGGACCCTTCCACTAGCAGATCCCTTGAAGACAAGGCCCTCTGTCTTGCTCTCCCTTCCCTGGGGAGGAGAAGCCAAAGAGTTTCAAGATCTTCTCCCTCTGGATCTCAAAAGTTTAAAAAGAGCCCATTTCATGTCATTCTGCAGGACATTAAGATGAAGCCTTCAGAAATGCCCAGGACATTCCTAACTCCCACCAAAGTTTTACTCATGCTCTAGATAAATGAAGCCCTTATAAAGTTTTACATGCAATGTCCATTCTGCCCTGATGAAAAGCACATACAATATTTATTTACTTATGTAAGACTGTTTCCTCTGGGCACTAGGCCCAAATATAACAATCATTCTCTATTGAGAAGATGGCTTTGAACCAAGCCATCTTGATGAAGTATTTCTCATAGCCTCATTTACAGCTGTGTATCAGCCAAACAACTCAGTTACAAACAGAAACACCAGCAGGAACTGCATAAGTACCCTGGTACTTTGGAAGGGAGGTTTGGCAGAAAAATAAACACAAGAGATATCCTTTGTGCTGCTGTCTTTTGAGCTCTTTGATGAAAACTGAGGCTTGCAAGGTAATTTCAAGCCATGTAACATGCTCATGAATAGCTGCTGATAATGCGGACAAGTCAGATTAAACAAGCTAACTAATATTAGAAACAAAGGCATTCATGGCTGTGTTTCTTGTTACTCCAAGCATCTAGGCTGAATATCTAAATCATGCTGGAGCTGGAAGAGGAATTAGTATATTTTTTTAACTACTCAATTATGGCAAAGTTCTTATTAGAATGGGAAAGTCATATTTTCTAATTTTTCACATTTTTTGTCAACATTATTCAAAGAATTTGTTTTGTTTCCTTTTTTCTAGAAACTCCTAATTTTCTTCATTTTATTTTAGGTTTTTAAAACTAAACAAAAATCTCTTTAAAAATGATGATGCTGTTTGGTTTTTCATCCCAAATGGAAATTTTCTCCTGAACATTCCTGTTTCAGCAACAAAAAAAGTTTAGACTTTTTTTTTAGTTGGTCATGACTCTTTTGCTGCATTGTTTGGCAGGTTCCTTGGGAAACTCACATCAGACAGCACGCTGGACAGACAGCAAGCAGGTCTGAACTTTGGGACACAGAACCGCTCTCGACCCCTTCCTCTATCCCACCTTCTGGTGACAAGCCCCAAGCACACATCATGCCCCATGTCAGACACTGGGTTTTACGGGAAGGAAATGGGAAACCACAGGCTAGAAGGCAGCATTACCCTGATCTGGCCAAGTACCTGATTTGGATTAACAGGAGAGCAGTACTTTACAGCGTGCTTTGCAGAATACCTCTTTGACAGTTCAGGTGTAACCTAAAAGGCATCTATAATTCACAACAGCACACACCTCCTTTAATGCTAAGCATTTCCAGAGAGAAGCTTTGAAAGCAAGAAAAAGGAGCAATGTAGGTGAGGATAAGGACAGAAGGCTAAGAGCAAGATCAGACACCTCATGGAGAAGAGACCTTTCATAGGTGTTGAAGGAGAAATCCCCAAGCTTTAGCTCCTCTGGCAGATGCCATGCTCAAACTTCCTGAGCCATCCCCTTCTGAGGCTCAACTTGCTGCGCTATTTGTGCAGGAGGGACTGGATTAGACCCTCTTCCCTGGGGGCTGGAAGTGCAATCAGGGCAGCATGAAATAGTGCCATTTCCAGCCCCCTTTGCTGGGGCAGACCAGCCACAGCATGGCGGAGGAGAGAGGGAGCTGACTGCTGCCCACCACCTCTCTCCACRGAAATCCCTTCGGCTTGTTTAGCAGCACAACACCAGATAACATTGGCAGTGTCACCTCTGATGAGAATGGATGTTACTCATCAAGCACTGGCATCTGAGCTGATACAAAACCATGCTGAGTTTCTGTGAAGTGCAGAGAGAAGAGTTTTTAAATTACCTCATACCTCAAGGACACCGGTCCGTACTCAAAGGTCAGGAGCACAGAAAAGCAACATGTTCCTGATGGAACCAGCTTGAAAAGATGCAGAAAGGATTAAGCTATGGTGGCTGTCGCTGACAGGCAGGGGAGGGGCAGGGTTGGGTAAATGTTTGCTGAGATGTGACAAATGCAAAATTGATTTTCTTCTTCATTTAACACGTTTTTCACTCTCTTCCCACCCCCCTTCCCCTTTATGATTAAATTTAAAAACAACAGAGACTTCAAGATACAAACACACTTAAAAGTTTAGAGGATAGGCATGGGAGAGGGATTTGAAGGAGGAGGAAGCTTTATATTCATCATTGCTTGAGAGACTCCTCACTTAGGAAAGCCTGTTAAGGGGACGCAGGAATGTTTTGGAAATGGACACCCTGGGGAAAGACAAAGAGGATGGTCTTTGTTCTCAGGCAGAAGGGCTGGCTGCACAGCACTGTGCAATCAGTGTCCTGCAGGTACTAACTCTGTACGCTGAGCTGCCATGGTTGGATCCAGACTGCAGGAAAGGGCTAGGGTCTTTGCAAGCTCCTCTAGGCTGGAGAAACATGGTTAGGTTCAAAAGGCCCTCCCCGGCATTTGTGGAGAAACACACAGCAAGTTGCAACCTTCCACGTGCCTGACCCTCATATAAGGGGCCCACATGCACAGACAGGTACGTTACATGGTGCTCTGCAGGTAGACTTCGGTTTTGAAATGGAAGTTGTGAGATCGGAAGAAAGCTGGGCAGAGCTCTGTTCGGACAGTCACAACACCCCCTGGCAGCTGTGGCTCTCTTCCCACCATCTCAGACCATGGGCTGTCTCCAACAGATCATGCAGGCCATACCTAGAGGCTGTCCAAACACTGAATGTGAGCCCAGCTACCAAGAAAGTTACCGTGTCAGCAAACTCAAGAAATTTCTTTTGCAGGAAAGAGTCTTCCATTCAGCAACCACTTTGTGCTATTGGGACTGTAGCTCTCTGATCTGCTGAGTGTGTAACACACTTTGCAGATACTCAGCCCCCTCCATAGTCTTTGGGCTCCCRACTCCTTCCTTTGAGAGGACAGCAGCACGAACATGTCCATCAAGTCAGGAGGGCCCACACTCATGGTTTAGTTTAGCTTGCATGACATAGGCCTTCCCTGTGTTCACCTTGCTTCAAATATAACAAGTAGAGGTGAATTAGAGATCTTCTGGAAGAAGAAAAATCCGCCATGGGTTTTGAAGTGTCTTTAACAGACATTTAAACAATCTTTCACCTGGCAAAAGGCTGGGCGTATTTTGAAGATCTGTAACATTACCCTCGTTTGTTGCACAGCAGGAATGTACTTCGGGGAAGAACTGCGATGGGAATATTTTAAATTGCAGCTGCGAAAATGTAGCTTCAAACATCACAAATTTCCTCCTCTAATTCAACCCATTCAGAGCTGGTCTGGCTTGTAAGTCTGAGTGAGAATGACAAAAGCAGGTAAATTTCAAGCTTTTAKCTTCATTTTTTCTTTAATTTACTTACACACACCATTACTGATCAAAAAATCTGAAGAAGGGGGGAGGCTGGAAAGCAGTATTAAGCAGCAAGACTACAAAGGAGGAACACCTTTCTTCTTTATATACAATTATTGCAGTGTTGAAAACAATGCCTTTAAAGCTTTGCTAAAACAGATATTCCCATTCCCTTTTCCTCCTTTGCAGTAGTTCTGCAGTTTCAGCTCTGCTAGGGCTRTCTGGAATGGCTCTGGAAACCCTTRCTCCTATGGCGCTTGGGCACATTGGTCCATGTCATCCATGTTTATTAGTGCTGCAGGGCAGCTTCATTCCACACTCAACATCCCTGGAGACATTCGGTTTAATCCAGAGCAGGTTTTCCCAGCCATCCAAATTAGCCCACCACAGACATGTTACATGGTGCTTATTAGTCATCTAAATGCACATGCACACAGCTGGTGTTAAGCTGAAAATCTCACTGTTAAGGATGGGAAGAACCARTTTAGAGGAAAAGTGAGTTGACTCAAGCTGTCTCTCAAACTGAACATTTTATCACAGGTCAGTTCTGTGGCCAAATGTGCAGATGTGCCTTAGATTCAAGTCAACACAGGTCTACCATTAGTATGTCCTCAGATAATAATTACTATTTTAAATCATGCTGGCTGGGGTGGAGTCCCTTCTTGTTTTTGACTCTGCAAATCTAACAAATGAACTTCATGTCAAGGTTTGCCCAGCAGAAGTGATTATGAGACAAGCTCCCAGTTCCCACAGCATTTAACGCAGTGCTGCCTGTTCTTCAACTCTAGAATAACACATAAAATCCTCAAAATGCTCATTTCCTTTGTTCAGCTGGGGCTCAGAAACAGTGTTTCCAAAAGTCCCAGCACCATGAAAACTTCCAGAAAGYAGAACGCTACTGGGCATATATCTGCCCCAGCAGCTGCTGGGCAGGGGGACTGCCAGGACAGGTTGGAGGTAAACATGAAAGTGGCTCCTCAGCAGAAAGCTGCTGCATAGCAGTAGGCAGCTGAGCCTGGTGGAAAGCAAAGTCACAGGCAGGACATGTGCCAGCCACAGCAGTCCTGAGGGCTCRGTTCCTTCCAAAACCCCAAGCAAATCCTGCTGATGGTGATGTGGAATATCCTGGCCAGACCCCAGCAGAGCACCCTTCAGCACTGTGTCCATTGCAACTAATTAAAGTAACCAACCTGACTTGAATRTCTTTTAGGAGACTGTCCTATGAAGTTGTTACGGGCTAAGAGTTATTTGTGGAGACCAACTCTTCAAGTGTTGTGGACTGCAAATCTATTCACGATCTACTCACATGCACAGAACAAACTGAAAAAGAGTCTGGATTCACAGTGTACTTTTCTTCCCTAGGAAAAGGCCGGCCTGCCTTCCTTTCCTTCTTTCCTTCTTTCGCAAGTATTTGAAATCATACATAGCCTGGCAATGGGAAAATGCAGCAACTAGCTATTAGTGTGTAGCATCATCCCATGCTTTAGGTCCTGTGTTGTCTTGTATGAGAACCAAGTTACAACCCACTTCCATGCCTTTCTTATCCTGAGTAAGATAAAAGTAAAATGTTTTCAGTAAAAGCTGGATGTTGCAAGATATCAATCCATACAATGTACTCCGTTGAACCTAGTGGGGATTACGAAGCCGGTGGTATGCTGCATCCAAATCTGGATAAAGCTCAAGAAGCTTACTGTCTGTAAGAGTATAATCTGAACTGGCACTGGGTCCATCTCATAAGCCCGTAATGGACTGATCTGTACTGTTTTTTCCAAGTTCTGTTTTAAATGTTTCATGACATGTATCTTCCTGAGAAAAAGCATTTTCCACACTGCACCAATTGTGACAGTGCAATTGCAAAGTTCAAGCTCTGCTCTGTTCTGCAGTTCAACTTTTTGAAGAAAGATCAGCTCAAAGCTTATCCTTATGCTTGGCTCTGCCTCAACATCTTCCTTTGGGGCCGCTCTGCCCATATGCTACCTCCTCTTTTCCCTGGAGAGCAGGGCTGCTGCTGGCAGGGGAGAAAGGGGATGGCAATCTGCTTCAGTGAGTCAGCAGAATCCAAATCCGGGAAGAAGGTGGGATATTTCTTGCAAAACTGAGCCAGGCTGAAATAGTCCTCCACCTTCTGCCTGCCACAAAAATTTTTGGAATCTACCCTTCACCTTGCCCCATGCTGTTTTATTTTTCCAGGAAGGAGAGTATTTTGTATGATTATTAACTCTCTCCAAGACGTCTTTGGCAAATTATATTGCTGCCTTTCTCCTTGAAGACATCCCACTGAAATCTGTATTCCTATCACCTGCCCCCTACCTCTCTCAATGGCAGCTACTCTGTTCAGCTGTTCTTCCACTTTGCATTCCTGTTAGACTAGCAATATCTGCATAATATCATTAGGGGAAAAAAAAGCTTTTGAAATACAGCTTTTGTTTTAATGACAGAACAGCATATGCTGTCACTCCTCCAAGCATTTTCTAAGTGGTGATAATGCTCTCAAATTCTTATTTAAGTACAGTATTTTTCCACCAAGGCTCTCTAGGTAACGATGCTCCCACCTCATTATCTTTCAGCAGTGGTGCTAGCAAACAAAGTACATGGAAGCCAAAACAATATAGGYTGCAACTCAAAGAGACAGGAACTAGTCAGGGATGGTAACAGACCTGAAAAGCAGGACTCAAAAATAAACCAGAAGAGTTTGATCTAGGACTCTGGAACAGATACATGGAAAAATGATAAACATAGCCTGGACTCACTGTCCTTTTGCATTTAATGCACAAGAAATGCCTTCATTAAAGGATGCTGTTTGCAACAAACCATTGAAGCTGCACAAGCTTCTTTAGTGCCATGTGGTGGCTGGACATGAAACTGCCTTCAAATAACCGGTAAGCTATCGTCAGCTCGACATATGCTTCCTGCCCAGCCCACAGTCACACCAAAATCCTCTGACCTGCAAATCTGTACATGGCTCTCCATCTAGTATCTGCCAGCCTCTATTGCCAGCTGATGGAATTACTGCAGTAGAGGTGTCCCTGTGGTGAGGTTAAAGGCTGTGAAGTCTACACTGCTGCTTGTCTGTATGGGAAGAAAGGCGTGTTCTTAGGTTTGTACAGCTGACACAGGGCGCAAAGTCACCCCTGTGTCAGCATGTCTCGTCACAGCACACTGAGAGGTACCAGGAATGGTGGCTGTGAGCTGTTCCTAGGAAAGCGATGTGCAGGGCAGAGAGCAAAGAGCAGAGCAGTGGTCACACGAAGGAAAAAATAATCCATCTCCACATTGCCTCCTTGCTAGAGCCAAGAGGAACTTCCCAGGGCTCACTTCTGCATCTCTCCCTTTCCAGAGCATTTTTCTGCCTGTTCTGGCTGTGAGAGCAACTGTGATTCCAGATGGTATCTGCTCCCAAGCGAGTCCCACTCAGTGTGCTCTCACACATGTTTTGACTTGTTTTGTTTAGATTTGCAATATCATCTCTGGCTGGACAAATGCAAACTAAGTCACTGGCAAAGATCTTTGAAAATTATTGAATTATTTATCTACTTTAATACAGATAGGAACCTGCTCATTAGTTTTGATTAGGTGCAACCATGGTTGATTGGAATCAAATTTGCCCTTTGAATTCAAAACACAAACAGAAATGACAGCAACAACAAACCTAGCAGCAACGTCTGTCAGTTCTAGATCTGATCAAAGGCACACAGGACGTGAATGAGCTTTCCTGCAGAGGGAGAGGGATTTTCCAGAGCGCTTAGCACTGGTTTCCCTTCCCTTGCGGACAGGGATGTTTGTTTCTGCCCTGATTGTAGGAGTGAAGGTGTAGGACAGGTGCAACAGTTCTAGAAAATCCCACCATATTATATACACAGAGATATCAGGCATCAGAGAGAAGGACATTTCTGCATTCTCTTAAAATAAAGACAAGAAATCCCAATATCCTACCATATGCGGTTACATTTACCGTTTGTTTCTAAGTTAAGGAGGAGAACTTCAGTTTCAACAAACTACAAATACCCCAGCTCTGATCAGGTATGCAGGTGAGACCTATTGTCAGACATGCAGCTGGCTCTAGGGGTTTCGTTTTTTTCAGAAAATAGTTGAAGTATAGACGTGAAGACAGAGAGACTGGAAGACCTCCAACAGCCTCAAAATGTCATACTTGTTATTAAAACAAAAAAAAGAGTATGTAGGGCACCTGCTGAGAAAAGGACGAAAGTTTTTTTATGAAAGAATTGAATTACTTTTGTCTTCTCCAGCTATTGCCCACAGCTTTGTTGACACTTCCCCTAATGAAACATGAGAAACATGCTGGAGGTGCTCTGAGGCAAATGTGGCCAAGTGAGAGAGCTGCAGAAGGGAGGGGGGAAGATCTGGTTTCCTCCACCTGAGACCATGTTGGGAAGTGCCAAAGTGACATTCATTTTATTCCTAAAGATAACACTGCGAGGACACCATGCACTCCATTCCCCAGAAGTCTGGTCTGGAAGGTGGGCAGACCTCTTTTCTTTCCAATTAAAGTATATTCTCTCGCGCGTGTCTCCTTGTCCGGTACATGATGTGAGTGATGCATGACTGATTCCATCTTGTCATTATCTCTGCTCCTTCCTTCTCCCATCCTTGTGCATATCCGCATCCTATGCTTACTCAGACTAAAGGAAGGAGCACTCTTCCACTTGACATTTGGTTTTGCATGTGCTCCCCGCATCTAAAAGGAGGACTCAGGAGACAGAAAAGGAAGACGTGGAGTGATTGGAGGTATTGCTGGGACTGCTACCCCACAGCTCTGGTTTATAGGGAGCTGCAGACTAATGCAGATAAACCAGCCACATCCATCCCTGCAGGGGTAATCAGAGAGGCAGTTCCTCAGCTTGGAGAAACTAGCTTGGCCAGTGCAGCTTGGCCTCGTAACACCCAGCTTGGGTTCTGACAGCCAGAAGTAGCAGTTTGTGAAACTACAAGCAATCTACACTCGGGAAAGCACTTGGCTCTGGCTGGTACTGGCAGAGCTGCAAGACCCAGAGAGGGAACAAAAAGGCAATGCAGGAGATCTGGCTGAAGGCAGAAAAAGATGCTCTGTGTATGTCCAGTAATGAGATCACTCAGAGTTAACTTTTCCCATATGCTCTGCACATGCCTTTTTTAGGGCTTGTCTCCCTCAAGGAGTTCCCAGACAGATGGCAGAGGAAGGTGTGAGCTTTGCAAAGAAATCTGACCTGTTGTCCAGACAATCTTGAAAAAGTGCTTGATTTTTTTCTTATTTATTCACAATACACCTCTCTCTGAGTAGTAATGGCCTCCCAAGCTGAATAAAGCTTGGGCAGGATTTGGAGGTAGAAGAGAGGCGTTCCTTTCCTTTCCTGCAAGCCCACCTCTCTGCTCTGCATTAATATTTCAGAATGGGGAGAAGATGTTGGGAAATATTACTGCCACTTTCATTTTTCAGCACTCCCACTTGCTGCTGGCAAAGAGAAAACAATCTGCTCTGCCTTCTCACTTCCGGACCCTGACTTCACTCAAAATGCAGCTCTCTTCAGGCTTTCTCAGCACTGCCCCACTGAAGCCCAGAGAAGGCTCAACATGCTCTTTTCTCTCACTAGGGGCTTGGAGCAGACCAGCTGTACACCTCGACAGCTCAGGGGAGCAGGTAAGTTCCCATAGCTCGTGGCGATGCTGACTCCCTGTGTGGGAGGCACAGCACCAGCAGGTCCTGGAGAAGCTCTTGGCTGGTCAGGACTACTCCCAGTACTAGAGATCAGGTACCATCTGGAGGGACTGAAGAAATTTGGCCAGATGGATCATTTCAGGATTTTACAGCACAGAATTAAACCAAGCTATGATGGAAGCTATAGCTTCCTAGGGGCAGCTAGAGACTGACATTAATGGGACAGTCATGCCTTCATGTGCAGTTCACCAAACCCACACTAGCTTCCCCCTTTCCAGTCAGTCCTGCCAGAAAAGAGCTTTCCACACCTTTACCTGAATTTCTACACAACTAAGTGATAGGAGCATAAAAGAGAACATTTCTCCCTGTCTTTCCAGCAATGCTCTCAGGCAAATCCCAGATTTGGAAAAAACTCCCAGTCTGCCAGACGGCCTCTAGGCCAACCTGTGCATAGGTGGTCAGTGCATCGTGCGAGGCTGCCCCTTGCTTCTGTTCCACATTTCTGGTCACCGCACGGCACCTCAAAGAAGAATATACATACTTGATCTACTTGATTCATGTCTAGCTGCAGACCTATTCCAGGTCCATGGTCACAAGCAATATCCAAGTGGAAGGAGGGGGCTGCCAGAACACCTGCCAGTTTCCAGCATCAACTTTAAAATCTTATATGTAGTTCTAAAGTGAATCTAAACCAGATTTGCACATCAAACATTCTTATTCCCTGGAATCTGTTTCAGACTACATTCAGTGAATATTGTATGTAAATTATGATTCATCACCATATCACCCAAATGCATTAATTTCACACCAGGATTTCACAGACTGCCTGGGCAGTTCAAATCAGCTCCACTCCATCCCTTTGTAGCCCCGTGCAGCCCTGTCACACAGTTTGGCACTTGGTGTGCTGTAGGTTCCTATAAATTTGGGAAGATAAAGGCCATGCAAGAGACAAATGTTCTGCAGCTCCTTTGGATGGCACCCACACAGACACCTCAGTGACTCTGACCTGTYGTTCTAGTGTACATTTAAAGAGGTACCTGTCAGGAGGCCTGTGGTCTGTGCCTGTCTGTGCACATACACTGATTTCTCCTCAGCAGAAAAGGTGAATGGTTTGCATGTGAGTTGTTTTATTGGTCATAACCTAGGGATGAGAGAAACCTCAATGCTTCTTTTTCAGATATTGGAAAGTGATCCTTTTACTTCAAACAAAAAAAAAAGGTGGCTTTGGGGCCATGCCTCTTGGATTCTTCTTAGCTACATGTCAAAATTGAGAGCAGGCTACAGGAAGCCTGAACTCTCATGCCATTCAGGTTAGGAGGGAGCAAACCTTCTGCAAGAGCAGAACCTGGCAGGTACCGGGGGCTTAAAAGTCTGACCGTCCCCTGAGGAAACAGCTCTATGCTAATAAACAGCACAAACTTGTCCTGTGCTTGAGCCGATTCTGTGACCAAGAGGGAACAGGTTTAGGGTGAGACTTTTCCATGTAAAACTAGGTGCCCTACCTGAAAGGGGAAAAGAAAAATGGCTCTCCACTTGATTTCATCTCACTTTCACAGTACGCAAGTAGAGCAATTCCATGTGAAACCACAATGTGACACTGAAATGAAAGGTATCAGGGGAGCTCCTTTTGTCTTTAAAGTGGAAAAAAAACCCTCCAAACCTTAACCGCAGCTTATCTTTCTGAACAGACAGACAAATGTGGCAAGGTCTGAGTGAATCAGCATGGGCAGGATAAAACTTTTTAAAAGTAAATGAGTCAGCTCCCTGACTCACACTGATCCCCTTTTCCTATGGAAGGCTTCTGAGCTGTTTTCCAGCCCTTTCTTATTCTCCCTCTTGCAACTTCTAAAAAACCAGGACATTTATTCAGGCAGACAATTGGAGGAACAGCAAGTCCCTGGTAGGTTATGTGACAATTTGCCAGGGTCCTGAGGCCCGTAGGAAATGGTGTAGGGATGATGGATGAAGGTGCGAAACAGAATTGTCACTCCACAGCTGAGGTATTAATCAACTGTCAGGGCCAGGAAGAGTATGGCAGGCAAGCCTTGAAAATGGGGGCACCACGCTGCAAGGGAGGCCCCCACTTCTGGTGCCTCGTGCAGAAGGAGTACACTCCAGGAGTGACCTCCACTATGCACAAGAAGCAACAACCAGTCCTGGCAATTCCCTGGGCAGTTATTCCCAGTGAAAGCACTCACTCATTCTTGCTTTCCAGCGAGACAAATTCATTCACAAGCCCTGCTGGGCTACCCAGAGCCCACTATCAACTGTGGCAAATCACTCCAGTTCTGTTAGTGGGAGAGATCATGGAAAAAGGCCAGCACTCACTCCTGCCCCTTGGCATAGACGCGATGGCGCGATGCTCCTTTTGCCACTGCACAACTCTGTGTGCTGGGAAACTCGGAGGTGGCTGGGGCAGGGGGTCAGAGCAGGCCCTTGGGGTGGCCGTGGCTGCCCGGGCACTCAAAACCCCAGGAGACTAGATACAAACCAAGCACTAAATGTGAAGCTTCACACAGGGCTCGGGAGCTTTGCATTTTACGTTTAATGATCAAGGCAACAACTGGGCCACTGGAGGCTGTGCCCAGCATACATACAGCGAGGGAGTGGGATCTCAGCCTCTTTGTACTCCCTAAAACACCTCTTTCCAACAACACTTAGCAGAGTGACTTGTCCTAGAGATGGCATTATATTGTTGCCAGGGTGTTTTCCTTCAAGATCTCAATACAGAATAGTCAACAAACCTGGAGAGGGAGCAAACAATTCTTCAAACAGAGAGGAGAATGCAGGGCCCGGAATTCAGCAAATAAAGATTTTTCAGTACAGAGGCAGAACAGGATGATTGGAACAAAGGGTGTGTTTGGGTAGAACTAATTTATTTTCACAATTTCAAGAAATGAAAGATCAAGCAAAAATTTTGTTTAAAGTAAACCTGATATAAAAACATTTACTTTCATTGTGAGTTGTTATACCCTTTTAAAGGTTTGTCTTTGTGATTTTTTTTTTCAGCTTAGGTGATTTTTAAAATGAGAAATACCCATTTTAGAACAAACAGTCTTTTTTTTCTCTTTCAACATGGAAATTGGATGTTTTGTCATTTGAAAAAGCCCAATTTATTTTTTACTGAAACTATTCAGCAAGAGTTAATTTCACAAAGAGGTCTGGTCCCTCAAAAATTCAACTGTTAGTTGAGCTCCCTCCACCACAAAAATATTACCCAGCCCATATAGAACAAAACCTGTAGAAGGCAAGCTCAAAACATCTTCAGTGTCCAAGGATGTAATGTCCCAGATCACAATTAAGCTGCTATTTTCTGTTTCTGTCTCACTGCTCCCTATCACTTATTTCCATCTTTTCCCCAAGCTCACACGTCTGTAGCTGTCCATAGAGAAGTGAATGTAGCGTTCCCACTTAGATTTGTGGTACACCAAAACATCACAGCCTGTGATGGATATAATATTTGAAAAATTCCCTAAGACAGATTCACATTCAAAATTCCCTTTTGAAGAAAGGGAGGGGCAAAAACTCAGTTCTTGTTGACATTGAACTCCAGCTTTTGTTTGGAGAATTTAACTCATACTGTCACCTCAGTTAATACCCATCGCTGCAGGCTTGACCCCATTCCCTTGATGTTAGAAGGAATTTGGCTTATGATTTCAACAAGAGTTTAGCAAAAGATATCTCCTGCATATTTTTATAAAATTATGCAAACATCTTTGCACATGCATTAACAACAAGAAACTGCCAAATCAAAAGCTTGGAGTCATAGTGCTGAAGTTCTGGGTTTCAGCACATCTGATATCTCTGAGCCAGTAGAACAAGCTTGACATCATCTCATCCAGGGATATTAAATTTCCAGCTGGGCCTAGAAAGAGATTTGAAACATCAGATCACCACAGCTGACAGGTTTAAGTCATAAACATTTGCTGAGCACAGCCCAGAAGGGATAGAGTCAAAGAGAGGGAGATTAGCAGTATCTCCTGCTCTCCGGCTGGAGTAGCTCTTATTCAGTGCAGAAATACTCTGGTCTCAGATAGACTCTGAGAGCTACATTTTCTCCTTCTCATGACCGTGTTTTGGAAAAGGTCTATAGCCTAGTGAAAGAATTTCAGCAGTTTGACAGGAACCAAGAAGGGCAGCCCAGGCAGCCACAAAGATGCAGTGCGTAGTTACCTCTCACTTGTACTGCAATAGTCAGACAAACCTGAACTCCTGAATAATCTA
Source organism: Apteryx rowi (assembly GCF_003343035.1). Lineage (NCBI taxonomy): Eukaryota > Metazoa > Chordata > Aves > Apterygiformes > Apterygidae > Apteryx > Apteryx rowi. The sequence continues at coordinate 3,980,443 of NW_020449641.1, read as the reverse complement.
GAAAGACCTTTACTGGCAGCTTTTGCAGTGTCAGTATCCAGACAGATTTGAAGCCCAGCCTGAGCAGAAATGCCATCAGAAAGGCAGAGAGGGCTGAAGTCCTCCCTTTGAGGTTCAACGTGCTCTCACAAAACTATTCTGGGGCAAAAAATGACTGTTTGGCATTGTTTCCATTAGTGAGCTAAAAAAAGAGAAGAATGCAAAGCTCAACCATGGTTTGGAGACCTCATGCAGAGAGGCCTCCTGAGGTGCTGCTGCCATCTTCAACTGCTCTTTTGAGTAAAGCTTTTCCAGAGTCCTTTCTGGAGCATTAATGTTCCAGATTTTCATTAACTAGGGGGATCATGACAAACCACGCAAACTCATGAAATCTCCAGACAATGCCACACTGAGAGAAGATTTCCAACTCAGTTCTTTACAATTCTAGACAAATTCCTGCAGCAAGAAACTTCAGTTTTATGCCTGCATTTACCACCTCACCACTCTCTGCTAAATGAAACACTAGTATTTACATTTGGACTTCATCACATGGCCATGAAGGAAGGTTTGTGAATCATGGCTTACATTTTGCATGTACAAATCAGCCTGTTAGGAACAGTCCCACAGTTTTGGTTCAGTTGTCTGCAGTCATGTCAGTTGAAGTCTGTAATGCAGCTGCAGTATATAAGCTTAACAGTGTCTGTTACTGGATGAGAGAGATGGAAAACCATGGTGCAAAATAAATGGATTGCATAGCCTTAAACTAGCCTGGAATGGCTGGAAGTAAAGGATGTTACAAAGCTGTCAGTAGTGTTTTCCATGAGATATGTAAAAATCAAAAGGGGGAGCTGAAAAAGTGTGAGGTGTAAATACCAGGGTATGGGAAAGGTATGGGAGCTTCAAGATTTCCGTGTAGAACATGTAGAATTGGATAGGTCTGAGAAGTCATTTTTACCTCAAATTTCAGTAGTTATTTGCACATTTTTTAGTATAGGGACCTGGTCTTTCTCTTTTCTTTGCTCCCTTTCTTGCTATTAACTATAATTCCTAAGCTCTGAAGTGAGGAGTTGCTGCAATAGGACAAGCTTCCCTTGCTCTTTTTCACACCACACGGAGAGAGATGAAGGAAGTGCCTGTCTGAAGGAATTATCACAGCAAGCACAAGACTAATGGGGCCATTCATTATTTTTAATTATATTCATCATCTTCTGGTGATTAGAACATAGTCATAAATTAAGATACACTTAAACGTGGTACATCTGAGTGAACTGGATATCCTTTGATATCTTACAGGAAGTGAATTTGTTGGGAGTAACAATGTTGTCACCTTGACAGGGTGGAGGGGATGCTTTGGTATATCAGGGGATCCTCAAATGTCCTTGTAGTACAAAAGACAGAGAAACTAGGAGACGAATGGATATCTCTGCTTTGTTTTCTCAGGGTTGGAGCTCCTGAGTGCTCCACTTCCAGTTCTCTCTGCAATCTCTTGCAGAGTACTGAATTGAAGAGCACCCACAGCCTATCTTAATTTTTGTTCTTTGCAACACAAGGGATGCAGGACAGGACCCTATTCATGGAACTAGCTCCCCTTGTGTCCAACGGATTATGAATGTACGTATACATGTATACTTGTGTAAAGGTTGTAGATTTGGATCTGTTAATAAACTAACTCTTCATATATCCTAGGAAGTAGTTAATGGGAAACAGCATTAAGGCCCAGCCCTTCTAAAGTCCAGCCTTATATCTTAATGGCTGCACCATAAATTAATATGGTAGAATAGATTTAGTGCTTCTAGTTTCAACTAGAATTTCTTGGGGCAGGGGGAGGTGAGAGCATAGATTCCTCCTCAGCTTCCACTCCACCTTTACATACCTCTATATCTTCAGTGAAAACGTAAGTTAGCTGCTTCCTAGAAAGAAAACCACAGGCACGATTACTGTGCTTCTCCCACTTTCTAAAACTCCTTGATTCATTAACTAACAGAGCCCAGATAACTTAACCACAGAACCTTGCTGCTTCCTGCAACCTCACCCAGGGTGTCAGAGCACCCATGGTGCTTCCAACACCATGCCTATGCTGACCACTTTTGTACCTGACTCTGAGACAAACTAATGAAAAAGTAGCTAGAAGTTTCAATGCCTTCAGGCACCAAACCTTGTTCCTACAGCAAAGATCTGTGGTGGCTGAAGGTGCCACATCCTTTACAGATCTTTGCCATCACCTCTCTCCTGAAGGCTACTAGCCTTCTGCTACTAACAAAAGAAACGTGTTTGCGCCTTGGATGCTCCAGTTCACTCTCTGGCATCTTAATGGAAACTGCGCATGTTGTGAAAACCGACACCGTCTGCTGTTGGAAAGAGCAGGTGTACAACATTATCAGTTGCRCATAGCTAGACATTGGTCAAGTGTAAACATTTTTCTTTTTTAATGTGGATTAAGGCATACAGACAAGGTTTGCCAGCTTAACTAAATACCCTGATCAGTTGATCCACAGCGTTATCAGTATACATTGTTATAACACACGTCATGTTACCCTGTATTTGCTATGGATGATGAATGTGTGGCCAGAGAGTTCCCATGGTTCGGGCAGACATGTAGTAAATTGTTAACTTGTAGAAACTTGAAAATATAAGATGAAACCTGTTGCTTCTACTTATTACCACCATCCTATGCCTTTTTAGTCTGGTAAGTAAGTCCCCTCTCTCTTGATGTTTACACCATCTGTAGTTTTGTAAGTTCTTATTCTCCTCCCAACACTCAGCTGTTTCTCAGTTAAGCTCTCCATATGCTATCTATCTTTTCTATATTTCCTCCATCCTTCACCTCATTCAACTATTGTTGTTTTTTGGGTTGGTTTTTTTTTTGTCTGAATACCCTTCAGAGTCTCAAAAAAGAACTTGTTTTGTGGAAAGGGACCTGTCAAACAGGCTGCCCCTGACCAAGAACAAATGGCCATATGGATTTCCTAAAGCTCTACTGTTACTTGATTGTAGATACATTTCATTGCTGATCAACCCCTGGAGCACCACAGTGCTTTCGATCATAAAAAAAAATAAAAATCAATAAATCACACATCATATATCAACAGGCAAACAAGCTGTTGCTATTAAACAATTCACCTCTGCCAACACAAATACCTCATCAGTGGCAGCAAAGAACCACCCTCTTTCCAGATTTGGATTTAGTTACATGCCAAAATTTGACAAATTATTCCAAGTCGTTTTAACCATGTTTGCTTTTTCATTGGAAAAAATAGATAAGAAAAGCTTAGCCAGTTTAAAAAAAAAAATACATAAAAAAATGATACCTGTTACATTACTTAACAGAGCTAAAATGTTCTGACTGGAACATTTATCTGTGAATACATCTGCAGAGCCAGGATTACTTTGAAATGGGAGGATTTCAGAGCAGAGACAGTGCTGTCTCAGTGCTCAGTCTTAGCAACTACTAAAAAGTCATTGAGTGCCTTTAAATGTTCTGTATTCCTGCAACTATCGAGATAAATCCAGTGTAAGTTGCAAGCACAGAAGCTCATAACACAATGAACAGGATTTGAATAACAGCACTCAATCTGAACTTAAATTATTTCAAACAAACAATTAAAAAAATAGAGAAAAAAAAAGCCAACTTGGAGCAGAGAAGTGGGAAAAAAATCAATAGAGGTCATTCTCACTTGCTACTCAATGAAATAAAATGCACTAAAATAAAAGAAAAACAAAGTAAAATACAACCAGGAAAACACTATCTTGATAAGAAAATAAGTCTAACACTTTTTCTAATGAAAGTATTTGCAATCAATAAGTGCCTTCGGAACAAACACATATTGCTTTTTGTGCTGATTTACATGAGGCACATCTGGCTTTGCCTTGATATTGAGTTCCCAGAGTTTCACTGCCATCCTAAGTGACTCAAGACAAAAAAAGAGACTCAAGACTGACGTAGGTAATGGGAAGGTCATCAAATAAAGGTGGTGCTTTAGTCCCTCAAAAGCCCCAGAAGAAGTTTTGTACTAGGCCACTCTGCAGTAGACTGCCCTGCGCTTAACACTGGGTCTGTGTAATTCAAAATACTTCTGGTTTTAATCACTATTGGTTATATCTTTTCTGCATCTTTCAGGTTCATGTCTCTGTGCCCACTGGTTTCTAAACGGTGCATTGAGTGGTTTATAATGAATAATAAAAACAAATTTTAAGATATACTAAACTCCTCCTCAGGAGAATATTTTCTTGTTAATCTATATGTTTCTTTCAACCCCATATCACAGGGTGGTGTCCATTTCACGTACCTTTTTAAGTACAGCGTAGACATCCAGATCGTTGAAAAAGATACAAATTGAAAGCTAGGCCTTTCACTTCTGAAGAGAGGAAGCTTAACAAATTTTATTTTGCCAGACATGCTCAAGGGGTTCTGTTTTCTTCCAGCTGAGAAGGAAAATACTGCAAAAGTTTCTGTAAAGCAGAATTGCTGCGTTTTGGCCTACTGCATCCCAAACACATATAGTTGCCACATTAGCTTTTTGAATGATGTAACGCTGTGTGTCCAAGTCTGCAGACAGACAAGAAGAAACAACAGCTGCTGGAGGGATGAATGACTTCCACTTAGCTGAATAAGGTGTCAACTCTAATTCCTACCACCAACATTAAAATAGCAGCACTTTTCATTTGTGACTGTTCCATCAGAAACACTTGGCTACCTGCAGCAATGGAGATTGAGTAACCATAGTAAAATGCCACTTTTCATGACAACATGCTTTAAAATTTTTCCTCCTCCTTCCCCCCAAAATGATCTCCAACAGAAATCAATTACACTGTCTTCTAGCCCATGAATTCATGCATGTTGGATCACTTTCTGTTACTAAACATGCCCAAGAAAATGTGAAAAAAAACATTGATTACTGGGTAGCTCTAGGTAATGATTTCTTTTCACACCTACAACTAGAAAATGCTATTTTTTTCAATTCGCAAAAGTAATCAAACTAAAACTATGATCCAGCAATATCTGAAGCTAAATGTTTTTAGTGGATCTAGACAATGTCTTCCTCTATCTCTGTTGAGGATGAAAGCAGACCTCTTTGTCTTTGTTATTATCTACTCAAATAAAGCTTGGGGCTGTAGTTTGGATCTGAATGTGCAATCTGAGGTTAACAATGCATTTATACATCGTATTACACATCCCACATCCATTTAGCCTCTGAACACAATGGCATCCTTAATTTTCTCTGTTACATCTCATTTTTAGGCTGTTTAAATTCATTTGAAAAAGTCATTAGCTTTACATTAAGGATTGCTGTGGCATCCGGCAGATGATCTATAGAGGAAGATTGTGTTCAAATGGAGCCCCATCGTCACTGCTCATAGATTGAGAAACATTATTTAAGAGAAGGACAGAACTAATGGCATTTGACACCAAAATGCACTGCCGTGATCATCAATGAATCACACAGTGCATTATCAATGTTAATGCTCACAAGACCCCCATGGAGTAGGCAAGTAGTATCACTGTGACTGCAAAGATGGAGAAATGAGGCATAGATACTTTAGAAAGGAAATGGGGTTAAAAATAAATAGTATGTCTACAAAAACAGAATGAAACAGGAAATTAACTCAAGTCTCTCTTTCCCTTTTACTGCTTGAAACACAAATCCATCCTGTTGGTTTAGCCATCTGGTACCTGAAGTGCCTGAACTAACATGGAGGGGGCAACATTTTAGGGTCCTCTCGTCTCTGACATTTTGGCTCCATACAGTCACCCAACCAGCAAGGTATTTTAAGAGGAAAATAGTAGTAGTCACCTGCACCAAGGGTGAGACAGACAGAGCTGATTACCCTCCTTCCCCCAGCAGTAAGTCAGGAACTAACTTTGAAGGAAAATTGCTGCTGACAAGAAGACTATCAGCAGCACCGGACTGATGAGCCTTGTCATCTCCATCCATTACAGCTTTGATCAGGAAACACAATCTGCATTCTCCAAGCCCACAGACACAGAGTGAGAAGACGCAAATGATGACCAGCAAGAAAACATACAGTTTTGCACTATAGGGTTTTTTTTAATACATATTTTTCTATTTTTATGAGCATTAGGAAGATAATTCCTGAGCATTCCATACATTCACATTTCTTGTTTGTTACAAATATTTTATTAAGTCAGCAGAGCAAAGATTTTATGAAAAAAATGAGACAGTTTAAATGGTCCATGTTGCAGAGAACAATAAAAAAATGCTTTAAGATTTCTGTCTTTTTAAAACACAATGGACCATTGTCTTCTCCTGAGAACAGCTTAAGCACACTGCACCCTATAAGGTGTTTTACTTAATCATCCATATTAAAAGTGCTATTGCAATGATAAGGCTTGCAGAAACATTTTGCGTAAATGCCTGGTTTTACCTTCTAGTTTGGGAAAGACAAAGCAACAATCTCTTAGAATTATTAATACTTGTGCTAGCGGGTGTCACAGTCCCATAACCCTGAATACAGGCCCTGAAACAGGCCCTCTTCTTTGGAAATACTGTCCAGTCCCACAGGTCTGTTATCCAACCCACCTCTAATGATGGGCACTCAGTTTCAGCAACAAGTAATCTCTGGATTGTCACTACTAAAGAGTTACCTGTACATCATTTCCCACTGGGACAGGATTTTCCCAGCAAGAAAGCTAGCAGAATACAAGAACTTGGAGCAAAGACCAAGCCAGAAGGCAGTCTGCCATGATGAAGGGATTTTTTTCCTGTAAAACTTCCCTCAAAATTTTCCAGCATTCATTCCTAAGATATTTGGGAGTTAATGCTGACTTTGAAAAAAAATCTCAATTCCTGATCAAAAGCTTCTGCAGCTGAACAGCTGTACTTGTTCACCAAAGGAACAGGAGTTAATATAAATCCTTTGGACTTTCACAAATAATTTCTGCAAAGGAAACCAGTCCTCCTCACCAGTGCATGATGTGATCAATGAGCTCCTTACCAACTAGAACTTCAGCTCATTGGGTTTGCAAATATTATCAACCTCATCTAATGCATCTAAAGGTAGAGGATAGCTCTGTGTCTCCTCAGCGCCCAGTCCCCAAGCCTCTGCTTGGTATTTTAGAATATGCTACAGCTCAGACTGAAAGTCGTTAGTTCAACAGACCATTCTGGAAAGTTTGCAAATCTCTAACCCTAGTTCGACATTGTTAGTAGAGATTTAAGAAAGAAGCCAAAGTGAGAGCATTTAGGTGGTCAAACTGCAGTTCTCCATGCTTGAAAAGAGGCAAGATTGAGAGTGATTGCTCATCAGCATTTTGGATCTGGCAGACAGAGCTGTGTCACAGAGCTTATACAAAATCCCATTTGGATTCAGTTTAGCAGTCTGGGTTCTTAGACCATACCTATATAAAGCAGGAAGCCAACAGAAGCCAGCTCAGACTTATATTCCCTCTTGACTAAAAGGTGGCATAAAAGAGACAAGAACCGATGGAAAGCCACTGACAGCCTGAGGCCATCTTTTTCCTTAAGGAGGCAAACATGACAATGCAAACCTTGACATTGCATCAGTGTCAAATTAGGCAAAAGCAGATGGGGAGGGTGAGTGAGCGCCCATGTTAGTAACGGCTTTTGGAGGAAGGTAATAGGAGTTAAATAAGCATTAAGTGTTGCTATAAAAATGCAGACATTGTCTTGGAATCAGGATAAACAAAAACATAGAGGAAAGAGCTGAAGTAATGAAAGCTTTTCAATCAGTGGCTGAGGGACACAGTTTATTAGCCTAGCAATAAACCTTGTTTGCTGATCATTTGTTACTGGGATTCAAATTCAAACACGCTTATGGATAGCATGCAGTGCATTCTGCTGCTGTTTAACTTAATACTGCAGCATATTGAATGAATCCCATCTTTCCTTGCTGTATATCCTGGAAACAACTGTTACTGGCAATTATGGAACTTGACTAAATTTTTGAATTCAAATTTTGGATGCTCAGATTCCAAATGTACAACCAAGAAGTAATTTATAATGAGAAAGTGGGAAGAAGCCGCACATTCTCGGCTTTTTCCTTTAAACCCACATGTCCCTTGCATATGCTGTGGTCATATTCACACAGTCCTTACCTCCAAAAAGCTTTGGCAAGAATGAGAAGCATCAGTTTCATGCTGAAAATACTGTGCTAGGTGAAACTGTATGGGGCACACTGCCTAAAGATGTAGGAGACACTCCCTTTTAGCTACTACCTTTGCAGGGATTTGAGGTCTGTGCTTTTCCTACCTCGTAGTGAGAAGAAAACAGTGTTCTCCAGGGACAGTGGATATTCTGTTGTTCTTCTGGGGTCCAAGGACACACAGAGGTCAAGTAACACAACGAGAACAGACATCCACCAYTGCATCCTTTTAACACTGTAATAAGGAAGGACGTTACTGTCACTTTTCTTCCTTCCACCCCCACTCCTCTGTCTCCTCTCAGATTTGGTGCTAGACCCATCCTGAAGAAAGAAGACCTTGYAGAACACTCCCAGTATAACATCGGAGTGGAAGTGGATCATTATTGGAGACATGGACAAAGGCCAGACAAGACTGGTTTATGGGTGTATTTCAAGGKATTTCTGGCAAATGTAATTTCTGCTGACATTACTTGTGTAACTCAATAGTGAAAAAGACAAGCAAAAATTCAAGTTCTTGGAGGTCCAAGAGATCTTTTACTCTTTTTTAACCTTTTCACTCTTTTTTATCACTAAAGGAAGGGAAAGAGGGTGTTTCAGCCCTGAACTATAAGGCTGACTTACAGCTGGTGGCTCAGTAATTGGTATTTATGGCTCAGAACACATTGCTAACACACAGGTTGGAGACTGATATTTTCATCACTTCTTATTTTGCTCTCAGCTTTGCAGCGATTTCATGCACTCTGAGTTTGTCAATTACCTTCCTGAGCTGGGATGGTGTGATTTGTTTTTAATGCACGAATAGTGAGTTTTAATAGGCTTTGTTTTTTGCATTTGCAATTTCATGGGGACAGATTTAGGGACAAATATACAGGGAAGACCAAGAGGGCACCGAGTCTTGATAAACACCTCCAAGGGTTCTTGGAGCTTCCTTTCAGCCCCARACTGTGATATATCCCTTCCCAAACTGGCTTCTAAGACTCCAGCTATCACAGCTCCCTTTGGGCTGTGACGTTTAGCTTCTAAGGTCTATTAATCCATTGTGTGTTTCTCTGACTGTGAGTTTTGCCCTTCTGAAGAGTGGAAATGATGCTGAGCAGTGGCACAAATATATTGTAATACTGAAACATGTGAATTCTAGGTGAGATGGAGGAAGATACTACWGGAAGAGTTCACAGGGGATGAGTATGCTGGCAAGTCAATTCAGGAAAAGATATCTTAACAGAATGCTGTGAATGCAGAATGATGTACCAATATGAATTGGGAGGTTTGAGGGTAGGTCTCATGAGACACAGGCTGCTAATTTTATAGTTTGCTGCCTTGGATTTAGGATTTGTAGAGAAATCAAATAGCCTCTCTATAATTCATTCCTCTTTCACTTTTTTCTGGATTCCTAATGCACCAATTTTCCCCAAAGTATAATGTGTCTTGCCTGAGGGAGTAGGTACCAATAAATCACAAATGTCACCATTTTGTCATATTTGTCACTTTGGAGGCAGTGTATTCAGAAGAAGAAAAGAGAATGAAAGGATAAGATAGGCAGAGCCCATAGTATGCACAGAAGCTGGTTGGGACCATGCACATCTCCAAGCAAAATACTAATTCCCAACTTCATTGAAACCAGTCAGGGTCAGGTAACATAGATAACCTCTTAAATACACAGTAAAACACAAAAGGCAGGTACTCCAGGAATTTCATGAACATGCCAGAAGTAGAGAAGGGGTACTGTAAGGCTAAACCAATCTGCATTCCCTGAACTGCTCAATGGTAGGGATGGAAAAGGGAAGGTCCTGGTRTGGAAAAGACAGAAAATGAAAATTTTCAAGGAATACATACAAACTTTCCTGTAAATGGGCTGCTGGAATAACCCAGGCAGAATAAGCCTCACTTTCAACTGAAGCATGAAAGTTGATAATCTTCTTTGTAACCTTTTGAAACTCTTTGCTTTTCTATCACACATACCAAGGCTGAAGGGAGTTACCTACTAAAGCTGTGACTAGACACACACATTGCATACAGCAGTGCATTCCTTCAAAGAGAAATAGTTTCTCAACAGTTTGTCACATGCACAGTACTAGCCATATCTAAAGAAAGCGTCACTTGCCTTATTGAGAATTACACCCAAACTAAGAAAGATACATTTACCATTCCTAAGAAAAAGAGGTGGGGGTGGAGGGTGAAAGATGGTCTAAATTACTTTTTACACATTCATTATTTGTCTGTAAAGACTCTTAAAAATGGATTACTCATATATGTATTGTATTTTCATAAACCATTTTATAGCTATTTGCACTGTATGCTAAAACTAAAGTTGGGAATATGTCTTTCTAAAAGCTATTTTTATAGATGCCAAAGCTTACCCATACTGCCTTTGTCCTTCAAGTTTCTTTGTCAGTGAAAAAGTGCCAGAGCAGGGCAGATCTTCYTGCTCTCAGAGGGTTGTGTCTAGTTTCAAGCTGAGTAATTACTTTGGGTAAGTTGTTTCATCTCTGATGAAGGAGTCTGTTGCAGTCCAGGGACGGTGCCTTTCCATCTGGGCATCAATTAATAGATACTCCAGGCTAATACTTGCAGTTTCAGGACTGCTCTAATTTTTACTTGACAGTAATGAGACTGTCAGAATAATTCTTATCTCGGTAGAAATAATCTCTCTCGATCAGTGTTGCACAAGAGGTAAGACTGTCACTCAGTTAACTTCTCTCATACAAAGGCCTAACTGTTAGTGATAGAATCAAATAGAAAAAGCCATTAAGGGCACATCGGCTTGCCCCTATCAGTGGAAGACTCTTTCTTACTAAATGGTTTCCAGACTGTTATTCATTCTTTTAACTACGAATATCAGAACTGAATCCAAATCTCTTGCCTTTCCAGGTGAAGAAATTATGAATTCAGGGTTCACTTTCCACTAAAGAATAGTAGTGTTCCTCTCTGGAATACTGTGAAGATAATTTCATCATCCTGCGGGAAGTGCTCAGATACAATGTCAATGGGCTGTACTGTTCATAAAACCAGCAAGCACATCTTGAGCTTATCAAGTTTATTGCAAATTATTAATTTTAAATAAAGTAGATTTATGATGAGTAACGATGAAATAGGGAGATCACCCTTGCAGTACAGCATGTGCATCCACAAGACTGCTGCATCAGCAGTAAAAAGGAGGAGGAAACTGTCTCTGACTAGGTCTCATTTAGGAAGGCATTTATTTATGGCTGGGATCTAGAGTATTTTGAACTGCTGATGCAATGTGCTGATAACAAATACCATCAGTGCTCACCAGCCAAGCTACCTTCTCTTTTGCCATGAGGATGGACCTTACAAGATAAAAAGCTTTCAAGTATACGGCTGGTAGAAAATGGAATTAATTACTTAAGGATTTTGGGGCAGGACGAGGGAAGAGTATGGTTAAGTTTACTACTGTTGAAAAGTGCTTTGCACTGATGGCAAATAGCCAAGTTTTAGTGAGATAAGCTGTGATCTGTAGACACAAATTGATGAGCAAATGCAACTGCACATACAGTCAAATTACAAATTAACAAAACTGAACGTGTAAATGACAAAGTATCCATGTCTTTCTTTGTTGACAAGTTCACAAAGATGCTACACACAACCATGTTCTTTGAGCCAGTATTTTTAAGAATTTCATCCTACATATGAAACAAAAAGAAAAAGGAGGGTTCCCCCTCCTCCTCTTGGGAATCCATATTTTCCACTGAAAACACAGATGACTGTATACATTAATGTGTATACATTAATGACATACTGACCTAGAAGACTATTGCCATAACTGCCTCATTATACTACTTTAGTGCAACAGAGCTAAAGAAGGCAGGGGAGAAGCACACTCCCGAAATTCAAAACCAGCTAAGAAATAAGCAATTGCCTCTTGTCTAATRCATGAAACCAGACCATGTGAGCTTCAGAGCTAGAGCTCTGTTGGCCTGAATCTAGCTTCTTTTCCCTGAGCTCACCTCTGAAATTTATGCATAAAGGGTTTTTGACATTTAGAAGCTGATCCAAAGATAGGTYGAATCATTAAAAGCCTGTACCAACTGCAGCTGGGTTTGGGACAGACTTTAAAGTGAGAAGCATGCCTGTGTCCAGTGCCGGCAGGACCTGATCCTCCAYATCCCCTATGCGGCCAGTGCATGCAGAGAGTGTCAGAGAGAAGAAACATTTGTGTAGGGCTGCACCTAATTCTCTGCTCTGTTATGTGGATGTAATTAACAGTGCAAAACCTATGTGACACAGCAGACCATCAGAGCCCTCAAGATGACAAGTAAACTTATAAGTGTTAACTCAGTCACACAGCTTAAATTGCTCAACCACTTTTTTTCTGCTCACTGTTAAACTGCTTGTCTGACTGCTCTTGCTACGGTTTTGCCTGATTCAGTTTCCTCTGGTAAGGAGACAAATTAAAACAAGGAGAAACTGAAAACAATGAAAAATACTTCCCCCCAGTTTCCCATCTGACGACTTTCACCCTGTTTTACCACGTACGCTATAGATGATGACACATATTAATTGCACAGTGTACAGGACAACACAAAGCAATTAACACTTCTCATGTGCTTCATGGCTGCTCCCTGCGCCGTTTCCAGGGGGAGTTATGACGTGAAATCTCATGACTAGCATGAAACCAACTGCAGTCATCACTGAATTTATATTTTTCGGGTCTGCCTAACACCCTGTTCAATGCCTGCTGGGCTTTCTCTTATAGACAATCTGTCAGCCTGAAGCAGCAGACCTAGTTTCTACAGACATGGCATAAAAGCAAAGTTACCTGCCTCTGGATCTCTAGGCTCCATGCCCTTTGCATATAGGCCCTGTTTCCATATCCGCTATGATTCCAGCTTGCCCTTTACCAGTGCATTGAACTGCCCACATCACTGCTACGTCTCCGTAAAACTTGCTAGAAGTACATACAACATCTCGAACAGCAGACTCCTGAGCTTTGCTCAGGCTTACAGCATTACTGCAAGGCAAATAATGCAACAACATTCTTAGGAAAAAAGATATATTTTTGAGTTAAAACATAAAAGCTACAGGGAGTGCTGAACTCTTCTCAGATCTCCAAATCTGGAGCTCTCAGCTCTACAGACAATTTCATTTTATTAAAGACAATAAATACAGACATTAAATCACAGCTTTGGGCTGTAACTTGCTATTAGTTTTCAGCAGAATCCCCCACTGGAAATGCTTCAAAACTGCAGGAATGACCTTGCTCCCATAATTAATCCTACCATTGTTAATGATTGTTTCTAGGTACCATAGCTCTTCCCCAGGGTCTACTTTCAGCCTGTTGTTCTTTGCTTCCTCCTGTGCTTCTCTAACAAATTGGCACCAGGACTTACAGGTCCAGCCTCAGGCAAAGTTGGGGGAGCACTGTCAATTCACCTGTTGGGAGGTTCATTTCATTCATTGCACCAAGATCCATGATCACTGTGTCCTGCTTTTAACTATGAATAGTGCCTGTGYGCTGCTGAAGGAACTCCTTTTGACTGCACTGGACTAATCATTGCAAATACTCGTTCTCAGCCTGCAAGGTGGGAAGTGTGAAATTAGGCCTATGCCTTAGTCTGTGGCTTTGCTTATTATGTCTTGGATGCCACCAACATCCTCACTAGTCCTAATAAAAGCAAATGGAAACTAGATTTGACAGAGTGCTTGGCAGACCTGAGCCCTGTTCCCAAATTCACCATGTAGCTGTGGCTCTAAGCAAGCCAGGGAGCTGCAGATAACTCAGGATGTTTAAAACAGCCTGATACCCAGCCCTATGGTGTGTCATAAAAGGCTGCAGTCGAGGGTGACAGTGAGGTGGTGAGCTTCCTCAGGAGGGATAGACATTTGGAGAATTTAGCCTCTCACGCATGCCTAGATCAGTAAGGATTGCATCACTGGCTGTGTAGGTGTATTCTTTACTTAGCATCCTCAATCTGTAGAAAACAAGTTACCTTGGCACGGAGACTCTAATTGGTGAGACTTGTGAAATTGTAAGAAGGAACTAAAATCTTGGAGTCTTTCCTTTCCAAGACACATTTCAATTCTAGAAGCTGTAAATTCAAAGTATTAAAAGCAAAACCCAGAAATGCATTTTTTCTTCCTAGGTTTTGATGCTCTGCTTTGTTCTACTTTAAATTAATTGGAAAAAATCATTTTATTTGCATATCTCACTGGGATTTTACTATTCTCTGTATAAAATTTGATTTAGAAAGGAAAGCCTGAGAGCCTTTTAAGCTGAGCAGTTGGCAGACACATAGGCGTGTATATAATATATGCGTATACCATGAAGACATACATCAGTAGGGGGTGGACTGTATATCTCCCTATGCATTTATTTCTATTTTATGGTATTTTAAAATAAGAAATACCATTTAAAGGAGCTGATTGCCTCAGGCTGCTAAAAATTTACAAGGCTCACTTSAAATGTTTTTGCTTAACACCAGAAAAAATCATGCATTTGAAAGGGAAAATTTCAATCATTCCAATCCCAGTGACCTCTTCAGGACATTAAGATACTGTTGGTGGACAGCTTTCTTAAAAGATAGATCTTGGCTTTCTGCAGAAGCAGAATAAGATTTGTTTTCATGTCAGGAGTAATGGCATTTCTGAGGGACATACTGATTTCATACAGATTTTAGAGAAAAGAACAGCTGTCCAAATACATCAGTGATGCTAGAACACCCAAGCACAAGTTCTCTGAAAGGAAGGGAAGCAAGTGTGTTAGGCTCAGAGGTATGTCTTAGATCTGGGGACAAGAATTCATCCTGGATCCAGAGGGCCAAAGAGCAGCAAGCTTAAGATACACAAGGATGAAACCTGAAGAGACTTTGAACAGTCTTAGAGGGTTCCCTAAGCTCTGACACATGGAAAAGGGCCAGCACAGAGCACTGACACTTACAGCAGGGGCTGCAAGGTAGAAACTGAACATCTGCATCCCACTCTTTGCCCAGGTAGGTCCTTTTCTTTGCGGAGATGTAAGAGGCAAGCCTTAGAAATAGCTTCTTGGAAGYGCACAAGCAGTTCTAGGAATGCAAAGTCAACCTGCTAGGAACACAGAGACTGAAGTCATCCCATCTGTTCTCCTGATCCCAGAGCTGGCTTCAAGAGTCTTTAAGAATGAAGAAAAACAGAAGAAAATACATCATATCTCCAGGCCATAGAGAAAATCACTAAGAAACTGYAGACAGAGGAAAAATCCATTAATAGGCTTAGAGTCTTGAACAGTGCCCTGAACCCTGATTCATAAACAGCTTTGGGTTCTTTATGGAAAAAAAAGGGAAAAAAAAGCTCCCCAAATCATCCAAATCCCAAGCCCATAAACTACGTTATGAGCTTCCTGGGTTTGGTAGCACAGTCCAGAGCCACTTGTTTTCACTGCTGAGTCACAAGCCACAAAACACCAGAAGTCCCAGCACTGATAAAGTCTGGTACTTCCCTACCTCAATATCTGATACTGACAAGTAGCTGCTGTGTCATCAAGATGAGCAAAGGCTCTCTAGTGGACAATTTTGGATGCTCTTGGGACAACAGCTGGTTTCAGCCCCTGTTCTGCAGTCCTGAGGGCACCAAGGCTGAGCCCTCACAGGCTGAACTGCTGCGACATGGAGTTAAAGCTGCACAGCTTGCACTCTTGCATGGAGCAAAAAAAAAAAGATCCTCAAATGCATTAATGTGCAAAATGGCTGTGCGATAGTAAAACAGATGGGTTTTCCAAGCATGACTGCTTCTTTTGGAGAGAATAATGCCATTAATAGCGGCTGGAAAGAAGGCAGAACTTGCCAGCACTGAYGGGTCCGCTTCAGAATGAAACACACTTCAAACAGAAACAACCCTAAACMTACTGGAAACATCTCCCCAGTTTTGGCATCAACCCCTTCCCCATCCAATTTTATTATCAAATATAATGACTGAGCAAATACTGAGATTAGTTTGCCAGCTGTTCCGAGTATCTATTTCTGAAAACATCTTAATCTTCTGGAAAAGCTTATTTTTAATGCAGTTGGGGACACAGTCTTTTAGAAATTGGTAACACAGGCTTAAGGGGGGGGCTTAATGCTATTCTTCGTATTCATTTTGGATCAACAGAGAGCTAGAATTACTGAGTTTTTAACATGACATGTATTTGTTTTTATAGAATGAAACTGTCTAAAACAGGACAAAATGGCTCAAATATTTATTAATGCTTTTTACAGAAACTCCTTGCGCAACCATGACAAAGCATCCAGGGCTCTGCTGCATTCCAAATGATGTTATTAGCCCGGAGTCCTGTCTCAGCCTTTGGAGGACTCTCGGCTGGTAAATGATATTTTTAAAGTTTGCAAAACTTGTAAAAGGAAAAAAAAATAACACTTTTGTGGCCTACTTTAGTGAGAGTGAGTTTCCAATAATAAAATTCATTTCACTTTGCCATAGGTTCCCAACATATTTTACAAAACCTATTGAATTCCTCAGCTTCACTAGTGCAGAAGTGAGCCCTTCATTTTARGAAAGAGCAATTACAGTAGTTATTTGGACCTTTGACTGTAGGAGTGTTTTATTAAGCTAAAGTAGGAGTAGCCCAAGGCAGAGGAGAATCCCATGGTTATGCTGTCAGCCTGAACCACATATTGCACAGCTCTGAATGTGTTTACGAAGCTATAGAAATTCTCAAGGACTTTATCCAGGGCAAAAAGAGTGAATACTCTACTTTTTTCAGCTACCTGGTACAGAAACCATCATGTCCCAGCCACCAGCCTTAAACTGGTACCAGTCAAGTGAATTTCATTCCTTTTGTTAGTGTCAAGAAGATATTTCAGTCTCTCATTTACTGATGTTAATGCAATTTCCAGTTAAGCCCTCACGAAGCCCACTTGGCAGCTGTAGATGGGCATGTTTAGGACTGATTTAAAATCAGTACAATCTCAGAATAAACATGCTGCCTGCCTTTCAGCTCCTGATCTCCTGCAGGACAGAGCTGGCAGAAGGAGAGCAAATGCTATGACCCATACTTCCCTCACTGCTCTTATCTCATGCACTAGAAACATACCTCCTAGTGACAGGAAAGAGCAGAGCTGGCTTCAAATATTGCTGGGTTTGGAGGGAAAAAAAAGTGACAAAAAATGAATGCTATTTTTTTTCTACTATTCACTAAAAAGAAAATGTCCCAAAAATCCTTAATGAAAGAATCAGGGTTCTGAAGCAAAAATAGAAGACAGCCATCCAAAGCAGTCTATGAAAGCAAACATGACATTTTCTTAAAAAGGAAATTTCCTCCCTCACACAAACTGCATGTAACAATCAACCTTAGGCAAACTGCACAGAAACTCGGTGTTCTGGTACCCAAAAGAAAGAGCTCCACAGCTTCATCTTCATCAGTGATAGCCAAAGAGCAGAAGATTTGTTCCATCTCATTTTTATGGAAACTAAACCCCAAACAAGTCACATTAAAAAAAAAAAAAATTCTCTGCAGCGATCTATGGAGACAGCCCTGAGACTTCACATCCCTCTTTCCCTGTGTCACATATAGCCTATGAAGGAGTTCAGATTTCTGATCCAAAACTGGATGCTCTGGTATTACTGCATGTCGATATTGAAATCTTGCCTGTGTTTATGTCAGAACATAAAAAAGACGATGAAGAGGACAAGATTTCTCTTTCCCTGGTATAGGATCAGAATTAATATAATTTGGGTTGAGGTTATGAAGCTAAGRTGTTCTTCACTTGTCACCAAAGAGCAAAATTATTTCTAGCTCCTGAAATAGTCCAGGGCCGCACACCTACAGATTATACTGTAAGGCCCAGCTTTTTGTGTGTAGTGACTGAAACTGGTGAGGAATCATTTGATTACACACAATATAGATTTGTCTGCAGTGGTGGGGTTATGTTAGACTGGCATTTTGCAGAGGAGGGAGACGATGCTTGGGGCAGGGAGCTGCACTCCGCTTCTACTTTTAGAAATTACTATTAGTAACATTGAGATTGGACCCACGAGCCTGACTGTTGATCAGGAGTTCACCGTGCTTAGCAGAGTGCAAACACAAAATAAAACTGCATTCTCTGAAGAGTCATTTCCATGCTTTTAAATAAAGCAGCCAAAGTTGTAGCTGGATTCCTCTGAATCTCATTTAGAAATCAAAATAACTATTTTAGCAAGTGATGACAGGTAATAAATGGCACAGTCTCTTGTCTTTTTCACTGCAGGATGAACCACCTTCCCTGGATGATAGTATAATTTCTCCCTTACACCATCCCACACTTACTCTCCCCTCTCACTCTGAAGATGTGCTGACTCTTCTTCCCTCCTGCATCCAGCACTGGGCATGTCAGCTGAGTACTGGTCCAAAAATACTTGTAAAGGCAAAGATTATGTTATCTACAAAACACTGAAGAGTATCCTTGCCGTCTATACACCAGTAAAGAAATCTCATTTGCTGCAGCTCACGGCTTTAGCCTTTACAGATATGGCCTAAGTATCTGCTTGCACACACTTCACAGCAAGGCATCCCACCAGTCAAACACATAATACTTCATTTAAAACCACCCAGGAAGGAGGCAACTGTATTAGAATCACTCGAGGGCTAGCACAAGAGAGCTGCATCTTGCTGGTTTCATTACCTTGGAAAACAGTACAGCAGGTTCATAAGAGTCGCATCTGAATAGATATCAGACGGACCCAAACCCTSGGTGCAAACATAACCTAAATGTTGGATGAGAATCTGTGCATTAACCCATTTTAAATCTCCCATGTCTCTGAGATAGCAAAGACTGAATGCATGAATCTCAAACTAAGGTAGGCTACAGCATCTCAGCCACCAGCAGGATCTGAGCAACACAGATGGTCTGACCCTGGGAAACAGGAGAGGCACCGAGACCCTAGATACAAACATCACCAGCCTTGGAGGGAAGAGCTGCCCTGACGTTTAAGCCCAGATCAGATTTAGGACTCATTAACATATTGTATATTTCAGTGCCACCAACTGACCCACAAATCCACTAAAGCTGTGCTAATATAGAATAAGGCACCTGATGGTGCCCGTTTTCACACTTCTAACAATATATGACACTGTTCTTTTCCTACTCCTACCTTTTGTTTGCTGGATGACATCAAACRTGACATAGACCTGTCTGTCACTGGCATAGAAACAAGGTTCAGATTAATCTCAGTGTCCAAGGAACTATGACACCAGTCACAACAGCTCTGCAAAGGGGCTGTGGTGTGGTTTGGGAAGGAGGAAGGACCACCAGTCAAGACACACTTGGGAGAAAAGATAGGCCTTTTCACAATCATGAACAGGTTGGAACATTTCCTCACAGCAGACAGGATGGCTCAGAGAGTCAAAAATAATTTTCAGAGGAGTTTAGAGATGAATTTGACTGATAGTTACAGTATCAAGCATTGAGTTGGCATTGCCTTCAACCTTCTGGAAGTTTTACACAATCACATGAAAAAGAAAAAAAACTCATTAGACAGATGTTTTGTATACAGGTATCCTTTAACTACCCCCATATGACATTGACACCAGCTGATAGAAATGAGGTGGAAAATCTAAATTTCAGGCCCTTCACAAACACTGTTTCTGAAAATATTTAAGCTCTTTTTTTTCTTTTTTTTTTTTCTTTTTGCCAAGCAGTCATTTTCCTTCCTTTCAAGACCAAATTCCTAGGTAAAAAGTCAGAGGAAACCTGTGTAAGGCATGATAGGGACAGCACTTTTTCAGATAGGGTGAAAACTCAAGTTCCTGAGAAATCCAAGTTGTCACATCTCTAACTCTCAACTAATCCCACCCCTCCACCTAGAGCAGAATAACCCATCAGCAGGTGTTAGAAAGGTCCTTTCCTGGTCTCCTACATTCAGAAAGCAGGCATGGGAGGGCGATTTACTTAGAAGAAATTTAAAAGTGTTACTACTAAATGTCACATAACACCTGGACAGTGTGATCTCTGTGTCACTCTAGGGCTACCTATTTCCAGTAAAGCAACGGGGCTGTCTCACCGCAGAGGCTTTCTTGTGCAGCTGGCTATTGCCTGCATCACAAAAAAAAAACATTGCTTGCAGAAGGGAGAAAATTCAGGTTTCAGCTGGCTGCTGCTTGACTCTCTGCTGGTCTGGGAAAGAAGGAGTCATGCTAATGAACTCAGTGGGCCATCCCATGCAAATCTAGTCATCCCTCCTTCTGTCTGTCTCCCCTCTCAGGGGAAGCCAATTGCAATTCTTTGTAATAACTAGAGGTAGAATATTTCTCCAGTTTGATTTTTTTTTCCCATGCAAGACAAAAGAAAAGCAAACAGGATTTAAGGAGGTGATCTCTGCAGCTCAGGGGAATCATTCCAAAGATTAAATCAGTGCTCTTTCATCAGCTGAGCTTAGCACATTTGAGCTGGTGCAGTCATTTAACTCCGTGGCTGCCACAGCCCTGAGCACACTGATGACAGGCACTTCTCGAACAGCTACAGCCCAACTTGATTTTCATTAGAGCACTTCTGACAAAYGTAGCCCTTTAAAGAGCCTCCCATGTTGCTCCCAGCCCTGTTTGCAGTGTGACCAAATGCCAGGACTTTCCCTCTCACTCTCTGCAGGTGATTCTGCACAAAATGCAGCATAGATCAAAGAGATATGAGAGACTAAGGGAGGAGGAAGGGTAACTCATGGCCCAGACTGGCAAAAGATCACAGCATAAATGCAAGTGCTGCAAGCTTTGTAGGACTGGTAACCTCAGTGCACATGTGAGAATAAACAGAGACCTACCCTGCCTGCCCCTACAGACTGGAAGTAGGCACTGGAGTCTACCAAGCAGTAGCAGGGAGCCAAGCAAAACCCACCCAGAAAGATGCAAGCAGGTAACTGCGTCTGGGAGGTGTTGCAGAGTGCAGCTGCAGGGAGAAACCACTGTGGTTTAACAGAACTAATTCTTCTTCACGTTTAACAAAACCCCCGGGTTTGAACATTATTATGCTATGAAAGAAGGTTTTGAGTCTTTTCCTTTTAGCTTTGGGGTTGTCTCTCTTCATATTTCTAGCAAAATAATCTATGGTGYCTGGGGTTTTTGCAAGCTTTTTCATTTGCCTTTAAATCCCTGAGTGCTATTCTGACACTGATGCAGACTTTGGTTTTGATTTTTAGGCAAAAATTTTTTGCAAGTTTGGGAAGTTAGCTAGTTCTGCTGAGTTCTTTTTTTTRTCTGAAAAATGATTGTAGCACTCATGGTAATTTTTCATGTATATTTCTTTGCCATATACACACACGCAAGCCTTTATATAAGATGCTGTACTTCTTAACAGCTCATTTCCTTTATTTCACAAGAAGAAAAGTGCTTTAAAATAAAGTTTTCCCCTTCTCCCCTCCAAAAAAAATGTATTTAAATAAGTATGAACTCAATTATTTCTTCTAACGGTGGCCACTTATTTTTTCAAGACAAGGCCATCCACAGAAATTGCACATTCTACGAAGACTGTAAATACATCTGGGTAGAGAAGCAGGGCAGCTCTCCCCAGAAAATAATAATAATATTATAATAATAAAATATATATCCGAGCAGGGGCGATAGACTGCCAACTGACTTGGAGCATCACTGGTTGTAAAATCCAAAAAAGAAGCATCAGAGAAAGAACAGGAATAATATGCTAGACTGGCCTGGAGTTGAAGATTATGGCTCCATCCCTCYGCTTTAATGCGGACTTATTACGACCTTGAGGAAGTCACCGATGTTGGCTGCACTTCTGTCTCCCTTGTTGGATATGAAGGAATATTTTCTGCTGGGGGGATGAAACACTAAAACAAGGGAAGCTGTAATATATCTTTCATGTGGAGGATTTTAAAAACAGTTAGACAGATATTTGCAAGGGGTGGCTTAAATGTTCTTGATGTTGCCTTCGTTGCAGGGGAGTGGATGAGATGCTTCATGGGGATCCCTCCCAGCTCCATGTCCTGATACTTTGTGGCCCTGTGAGAACTGTTAGCAATTCTGCCTTGACTTCAGATCAGTGGATAAAAATGTTAATGTTTGTGAAGTGCATGACATTCTCAATTTCTGGAACTAGGAGCAATTACAAAATTTATATGAGAAATGATATAAACCACCTAAACAAGCCAAAAGATTACTTGCTTATATGAACAATAAAATAATCTTTGGACCAAATCAAATTCAAACCATCCCGCATACAAATGCTCTGCTAAACGTGTATACTTAAGAGGAGAAGAATTCTCCTTGAATACTTGCACTGTCCCTGTGCCAGCTGCAAGCACATGGGGCTGTGCACCACAAGGGCCAGTTGGCTACATGCGGTGGGTTGCTGGTCTGAACTGGCCTGGCAGCTTGTGCTCCCTTGCCTCCTGGAGCTCACTGCAGTATTTGCCCCAGSATGTGCGTGGGCAGGCTGCCCGGCAGCTTCCCATGGCAACGCAGACTCAGACGGTGGCGACACCTGAGAGATTTGTCTGGACTTTCTAACTGTGCAGGGACAGACATTTCTGCATGTACCAGGGCTCCAAAATTGATGTGACACGATGAGTGCTGTGTTGCTCCTGGGAGCACAGAGGGAGCTGCTTGCCCTCAGCCCGGCTGCAGCCCTGTCAAGGAGCTCCAGATCTGGCATGCAGCACAGCACCATTGAGGCAATTAACTTCATCTCTTTGCTGGGCTGTGCAGCCCTTCAGTCACTCAAGTCAGCCGCTAAACTGAACAGGAGCTTAGTATCAGCACAGAAAAATATGGCTGTCTGGAAACAACCACTTTGATTGATTTTATTATGTGGATAAAGCAGAGATTTCTGCTTGGTAGTAAGTCTATTAAAACATTCCCCAAAACAGATGCATCAATCTTCAGAGGACATTTATTCTACTGGATTATGCACTGGTCTGGGGCTAKGGAGACTAGGACTCTATTCCCAGCTGCTACAGATGTCCTGCACCACCTTGGCTAGGTTAGTTCACATCTGTACTGCTTCCTTTCCCAGCTCTCATCTGCCTGGTCCATTTAGACTGTATGAATCTATAGAGGAAAACTCTATAGGGAAGCATTTCTATGCTTCATTAGGTGTTTATTCAGGGCTTAAATGAAACCTGTTGCCCCCAAGATAACAATAACTTCTGACGCACTCAGAACTGAATCAGCCCAGATGATACTTGATTAGAAACGCCCTCATGTTTTATTCTGATCTCAAACCTGGTTCTCCCCAAGACACTTCTACTGTTGTCAATGGAATTACTCCTGATTTACGCCAGGGAAAACATATTTAAATGCCACTACACAATTTTTATCAACCTACAGAAGACAGCCTTCTCTCAGGAAAGAGGTATGATGGTAACCGGCAGCCCTTTGACTTTAATARGAGTTGAAGACAGTGGGCTCAGGGCCAACATAGCAGTTTTCAGATTAGGTGTTCACTGATTCCTTACCACTACTCACTAGAAATATTTTATTTCAGATCAATACTTACAGCACATTTGGCTACACAGTCAGTTCCTATCTTGTACATCCAGATAGTAAATAAAAAGATCTCATACACCTTCCTGCTGGAGTTTAACTGCCCAGAAGGAATACAAGTGAATGACACCTTTCCGTTACAGTATCACCGACCAAAGGCCTGTTGTACTTGCATACTGCATTCATGGACACAGTCCAGTATTGTTAAAAAAATGTTCCTTGAGGAYTCTCTCCGTAAGGTCAGGAGCTAGGTCCCAGTAAGATGAATGAACACTTGCAGCATTTCTTGAGCTCCAAATGTAGAAACAGTTACTACATGCTGGGAGTCAATCACTCCACTTAGTGAAAGTTTACTTATTATGGAAAACAGGGAAAATTCCATGAATAAAAAGCAAGTGAAATAACTGTCAAAGACTCTGATTAAAAGCAATCTCAAATCTCTCTGGATAGTTAGTAAGCAAAACAAGCCTCAGGATAAGTTATGATGTAACTTGCTTCAGTCATTTCATTTTTTCTTTCTTAAAATAAACAAGCATGTTGCTTATCCCCATCCTTTCCACAGTTCCTCCTCCTCATAGCGCAAATCACAACTTGTCTTTTGTGTTCAGCGCAAGTCCCAGAAGCAGATATCAGCTCTGACCTCCTGTATCTGTTGGTACAAGACTGTCAACCCCCAGGCATTCCTGTACAAAGTCCATAACTCCTGTTGTTTGAGAAAGGCAGTAAGTCTTGAGATAGAGATGACAAATGATGGAGAATCTAACATGTCCTTAGGTAAACCATTCCAATAGTTGAGTCACTAAAAATCTGTACCTATTTCTAGTCTAGATTTAACTACTGTCAGCTTCCAATCTTTTGATTAAAGAGCCTAGAAAGATCTGTCAAATTGAAGTCTGCTACTACCTGAGTTCTCTTCAGCAAAGGAGTTTGTTAACTAGGATCTTCCCTTAATTTGCTCTCAGATGAAGAAAATACATTGAGTTTCTTAAGTCACTTTTGGATATTCTTCACCTTGGAATCACCTGAATAGGACATTTCTGCATGTTTTCCAGCTTCTCAGTATCCTTTTGAAACATGGATGTCAGAACCAGAAGTGCCCTACACAGTTGCAGATTTGCTCAACAGTCCCAAGACTACACATCCAAGCATGCCGTTTTCTCCTCTTTTCCACAACCTCACACCAGGACAGCATTCTTACTCAATACCTAATTGTAACTTTGAGATGTTTTCAGTGTCACCATTTTCCAAGACAATCTCCCACTTAGCAAATATGACCCACATACCTTTTTCACCCAATCATATGGCCTTTCATTTGGCATTTCACAGGCATGCTATTTAGATGCCCACACTTTGCCAGGAGCGGCAAATCTGTGTATATCTGATCTGTCAGGTCATTTTACCCAATTCTTCAAAAACTTCCCTTACCTTTTTCCCTGGCCCTCCGTGTTTCGCTGAGGGTTTCTTTATGTACAAAACCTATCCCCCCGTCAGAAACAGCCACCACTGATCCACAGCTGAGCAGGGCTGGAGCACTCAGGAGGATGAAGTGGAGCCAGCACTGACCAGCTGACCACGGTTATATCCTTTCAGAGATCCGGGATTYGTTTGACAACAATTTCAGCTATTTGTGATGTGTGTGGTAAGGTAGGTCACAAGTTCCTTCTTCCTTCTGCTTCCCTGGAAGACTAAAGTTTTGCTTAGTTTCTACCCTGGGGAATAATAAATAATCAAGAGGCGATGCACTCATTTGACACATCCTTTGGTTTGACTGCAGATTGGATATCGGCAGGAACAGCAGGCTTCTCCAGAACATATGTGCAAATATTCAAGAATAGCAAACAACAAGGATAAACATAGTTGGACCAAACAGCTTTGCTGAATAGAAGTGAACGTTTGCAAATGCTGCTTTGCAGTATTTGACCTGCACTAATGAGCATTCTGTGTTCAATAACCTGGTCTTCCATGCGAAGAAACCTTTCTGATGAAGGACATGCACTGCTAGTTTCCCTCTGGAGCTAAAAAAGGGGTTCTGAATGAGCATCTCAGAGAAAACCACCAGCTTATTACAAGTGGATATAATTCCCTGAAGCAACCAGCTTAAATATGTATCCTTGATGAGAACTCATATTTACTAATTATTGTCATTCATCAAATGAGTCCACTGAGCCTTAATACTGTGTTAGCATTAGAATTTGACATTGAACTATATATGTTTTTTAACTTTCATTATTTGAACCTTGTCTAACTAATATATATTAATGATATGTCTCTAGGATGATCCATTGGAATCTATATGACTACGTATTCAGCATAGAAAACAACAGGAGAATGTTAATTTTGTGGGGAGCCACTTCCATATTTTCAAGAGTAAGCAAGAAAATTGAATATTAAGGTTCTGCAAAAAATTCCCATAGCTAGCACTAGAAATTTACCTTCAGTGGAAGAATAATAATATTTATCTGCAGGAGCAGTGGCTCAGAACAGATGCTGCCAAGATGAATGATTAATGCACATTAATTGTGGTAAAGAGTTTTCAGTTTGAAGTGGTTTTGAACAAAAAAAATAGGGATTTTCTTTTTAAAAAATTACTCTTTCATTCAAGTGCTTTTTAAAAGATTTTTTTGACTACTGAAAAACAAGAAGATGTGCATCGGATAAGTGACATTTTTAGTACAACAATTAGTTTACCCAAGTGAAGTAAATTTCTGACTTTACAATTGCCAATTTATCCCCACCCAAAAAAAGAAAAAAAGGGCAAGGAAAGGCACAGGCAAAGGATACAATCCGAGAAGAACACATTTTCCAGCCAGCTCTAGCATACTAATAAACAGAAGAAACAACCCAGAAGGACTCACTTTTTGGTAATGTTGGTTTGAACAACATTAACAACACTCGCCAAGAAATGAAAGCAGCATCTGGTACAGGAAGTTTGGAACTGAATTTCATTCATCTTCAGCTTTCAGGAAGAAAAGATTAATGCTGGTCAGAAAAATGTTTTAGTTTGCATTTTCTTTTATCTGCATGTAGATTTTCAGTGGGGAAAAGGGACGTTTTCAGTAGAGAAAATAAAACCTGAATACCAAAAATGAGACGTTCTCCTCACAAACAAGTTCACACAGAATAAAGAAAAGTTTCAGCCCAAATGTATCCTACGAGCTGTTGTACAGGTATAACCAACCCATGCCACTGTGCATCACTAGCTCCAGGGAGGAATGATCCGTGAACTGTGCATTGCTGACGGGTACGTAAGGCTCATCATTGCCATAACTGTGGTAAGCACCATAATTAGACTCTGACACGTGCCACCCCAGCCTCCGTGGARGAGACCATTCACCAGGGTTGCTCCAAGATAGGAAACCAGGAGGCATCCTCCTTTTCTGTCTTTCAAGAATCCTCTGTAAACTCAGGCAGGAGAAAACTACCTCATGTGTCCATATGTGAGGTGAATTTTTTACCTCAACCTTTCCTTTTCTTTGATTTTACTTTAACACCAGTCTCTTTTCTATTAAGTGCTTCACCAGTCAGTCACACAAAATGCTGCATAAAACAACACGGATGCATCTTAGAGTGCCTTCAATTTGTTAGCCTCTGTTTTTATTCTAGCTGCTGTTTCTTAACACCCTGCTGAGATGCAGCTTGCTCATTCTAGCAGGGAATTCCTCAATTTCACCTGGTTCCGCATATTTGTGTGACTGACACTGTTTCTTCCCTTGGGACAATGAATGCTTCCTGGCAGAGAATAAAATAGAACAAGAAGTTTTTGGGGAAGCTAACTGGCGAGTTTATTCTGTGCCCTCCTTTTCACTCTGCAAACTGAGCACAAGGTCAAAAAAGACATTTTTATTTTGATTTAGGAATCAGCCCCTTCACTATGAAGGAGCTGGCCTAACTCTAAAGAGGATTTGGAGGTGAATCAATGCTCAAATCCATCTCTACAATCTGAAGACAAAATCCTACCATTTGTAATCCGTCTAATCCGAAACCCTACTTCAATGGAGAGTGTGAAACATGAGTATAAATGCTGTGTTACCAGCCCCACTCAAAACACCTAACAAGGACACTGCTAAACATGTTGGCACATTTTGCTTTTACAGACCAGACTTTGGTGGGGAGGAAGGCTGAAGGCTGACTGATGTCAGGGGAACCCAAGTTTGATGTCCAACGCATGGTCCATCATTTCCTTAGTAAAAAGGATATAGCATCACTAACAGCTTTTATACCGATTCTGCCTGTAAACTTCTCCTATYCATTCATTCACAAGGCAACTGATGAGAATCAAACTGCCCATATAGAGAGGAATAAAGCTGCAGACAAAGAAATGGTCACAATTGCAAGTATCAATCTCCATGAAAGATGCAAGGTGTCAGCATCAATGAGAACATCTCAGCAGCCTTGACAGGAGTGCAGGAAGACAGTGTCCCCATTTTCAATGCTAAATTTAATCAAGATACAATGTACCATGCAAAGCCTAGCCAAAGATTATATATGGCTGAATTAGTCAAGTTACCTGGTGTGAATTGTGAACAATTAAATGGAGAAACTYGAACTGCTTCAATATCTCTAGCAAGCGTTCCCAGTACAAGGTACAAAAGTTAAACTTGCCCCAGATTTAATATCTTTTGTTTCCATAGAGACTCTTCATAGATCTGTGCAATCCCCAGTTGTACTACTTCYTCTCTGCACTATGTGAAACAAATGGCTGATCAACATAAAGCAAAGTAAGGCCCAGTTTATTTAGCATAAATCAGGAGAACTTCCACCAATAACTGAACTCTATGGTCCCTAGGCCTGATTTTAATATCTGGAGCAAAAAAATCTTTTCAGGCACTGACCACACASAGGCCAGGGAGCATCAGGAGTTGGCAGCACCTGAGTAACCCCTCTAAAATGCTCCAGGGGAAAAAAGAGAAGGAGCAGGTGGTTTGATGCTGTGGAAGTGAGTCAATCCCCTTATAGAAGGTGAAGAAGAAAATACCACTCAAGACGAAAGGGATGGTATGAAACAGAGGGCTAAGGTTAACACCAAATTTAGCTATTTCTAGCTTCACCTAAGCTTAGCTTTAAGTACTCAGTATTTCTCCATAGTTATAAAGCTAGACATAAGGCCTGCTGAAAACACAGGAGTCTGCAATCAGTGATCCAGTTGTCCGCTAATTTGGAGCAGGGAAATGGCATAGTACTTGGTTAACTGCACCAAAAAATCTTCTTCCAGAGAGAAAGTGAACAGAAGCAGTAGTAAAAGAAACTAATCAAGTGTGGGAAGCAAAGCCTATTTAACATTTGTATCAAGAAACACATTTCAGCTAACATTATCTTTTCTGTCCTTTGTTTCCTTTTATCAATAACGGCAACCAAATAATAAAGGGGACTAAAACTGTTATGTACAACAAGCAGCATTCCTTATAGAGCAACGGCAGCTCTAGGAGGAAAATGTAATCAGTCTGGAAGAGGAAACAGAAATGCTATTTGTCCAAAGCATCAACACTGGACCTTGCTTGATTTTTCAAATGAATATTTTTAAACTAAATCTTCAAAGAAAGTAAGTGAAAAATTTATTGTAAGCATTACTTAAAGTGTATCATTTCTTGAGAAAAGAGGTTTAATTAAATAGGAAGTGTCAATAAACAGCTTAAATAAATATTTTTGATTAAAAAGACAGGACCTGAAAMAGGATGAAAACAAAGAAAAATATACTTAAAAGTTAGAGAAAACTCTTAACTCCATTTGAATAACTGATTCTTACTTTCAAAGCATTCTTGATTTGTCCAGAAAAAGATGTTCATTTTCTGTAAACCTGTTTTATAGGAGCACATCATAAACCTGTCATGGGAATTAACACACATGACCCATCTACACACAGTTTTCTAATTTTAATGAGGCCAGGGCTAATTCTCTCACCCTCCACTGAGTTAGACCATACCCAAATGGGAAAGCTCTGATGGGTTATACCAATATGGTTATGTACTTGTTACCTCTATCCATCATTAGGATTGCACTCTTCATATGTCATGAGAGTTTAATTTAAAATCTTTCCCCATGACTTAGCTAGTAGATTGGTTTAAGGTCACAGCTTTATCAGCCTTACAGGGAATCACTGAGAAAGAAGGAAGGAAGAGAGGAATAAGGGGGARAAGAGCCAGTAACTCCCCCATATGCACCACAGCTGAGCTGATGCTAGGGATTTCTATTAAACATGGAAGATTAAACCAATAAAATGGGTTCCCTTTAATGAAACRTGTGAATCATTTGTTGTATCTTTAAACAAAGTCTTAGAGCCCTGAGTTGAGCCTGAACTTTTAAAGCAATTTAAGAAAGAAGAACCAATACTCAGTTTCACAAAGATTTTGGTCTCCCCAGTCTCTCCTTCAGTTTCTTCTCCTCTGAAGCCTCAAGGTGCTCTACCTTAACCAAATACATAAATAGTCCAGCATGCACAAATACATGGATTTTAGGCCAGAGTCACAATGCTGCATGTCACTGCCAGGTCCTGGGCACGGCTGAACCCAGGAGTCACTGAGTCACCCTGTGCACGTTCACCCCACAGCAAGGCAGGGCACTGTTGGCTGTGTGGACCGTGGTCTCCCCTTGCACAGCAGGACCTGCTCCAGGCTGGGGAGCCTCTAGGACTTTTCCACTCTCCTTTGCATGCCTGCTGCCATGTCAAAGTGTTCAAGGGGGATCCACTGGGTGCATTTTAACTGGGTGCCAGCTGACTTGCACCAATAGATAGATATGCAGCGGTACTGAAGTTACCAAGTTGTCTTCACTTTGAAAGAGACACAGGCAAGCTGGGGCTGGGGTGAGAGAATAGATCAGATTTACAAGGTTAGATGAAAGCAGATACATATTTGCATATGCTTCCCTTAGCAACACGTCTTCAACGCAGAGCAGATATAGACAGTTAGTGAAGTTCCTCTGACCCTCTGCATATGGGATTATGCAGTTTGGACAGATATCACAATTTCTTTTCAGTTCCCATTTATTTAAATCCTTCTTACCAGAAAACATAGCTGAGTCCAGATAATTTTAACTGCATTTCACCCTGGACAGAAAAAGGCAACTGAAATGATGTGGTTTTATTCTCAAAGCACACAGGTTAGAACCAGAGCAGGTTAAAAAGATGTCATCTCAGAAATACACTTTGCTTTGGATGGATCTTATTTCGATATTATATTTTTAAAGTAGTGAATAAAAAAAATTATTACTAATAAAAGCTTTATTATTCATATTAAAGCTTTTTATCAATATAAATGGTTAGAAAAATGTATTATATACACAACCTGACCATGCAATGCATCAGGGAGAAAGTAGGAAGGTTAATGAGAGGGAGCAAAGAAATTGTCAGAGCTGAAATGGCCATAGAAAAAAAAGAAAAATCTTAATATTCTC
Source organism: Apteryx rowi (assembly GCF_003343035.1). Lineage (NCBI taxonomy): Eukaryota > Metazoa > Chordata > Aves > Apterygiformes > Apterygidae > Apteryx > Apteryx rowi. The sequence continues at coordinate 3,949,557 of NW_020449641.1, read as the reverse complement.
ATGTTATAAGGCATCCATGTCTCCTGTAAACAGTGGCACAAAAAGCTGCAGGTGTTAAAGAGGGACTTCTGATAGCTCCTGAGTTTGGAGATGTACTATATGGCTGTAGAAAGGTGACTATATTTAAGAAATCAAGAGGAAAAATACCSCAATCTATCCAGTAAGATATACATTAGTCTGACTTCAATAGCCTTTAAGACTTTAGAAGACATTTTTTAAGCAAAGTATATTGTGAGTAAATGGAGAATGGACTGAAAGACAGCATGCATTAATCTGAATTGGCTAGCCCAACATCCTTCACTGACGTGGAGGCAAAGGCAATACAGGCATTAGAGCCTTTAGTAGGGCATTAGATGGCACTCACAACCCTTACTTCCTAATGCGGAGAAAAGGGATCAGTACAGTCATAACATAGAGCAAGCACTGTCTAAAAGAAGAGAATGAGAAGATGTTGTGTCAAAAGAACTGCTCAGCTGAGGACTGTTTCTGGAAGCACCCCTTCAGTCAGTTATTTATTTTCATTTTTGCCATTCCACTAAGAACAGTTGTACATGGATGATGTTTGCAAATGACACCAACTTTGGAGGTATTATCAGAACAGCAGAGGACTGGAATATCACACAGGCAGAGATGACATTGCCTACTCTATTAACAGAACTGGTATTTCAGTTTAAAACAATTATACAAATAGATTCATTTTTGGCACTAAAACATTAATTTCCATTATAAACTACATGCTCATAGTTGGAAATGTTTGAGGAGAAAGATTTGGTTCATACTAGTGGATCCTATGATAACTGTGAATCACTGTAATGAAGTCACRAAGAAGGTCACTGTGACCCCAGAGTGAATCAGAGGAGATCCTGCCCCAGGAGGATGGCAGCTTTCAACACTACACACAAAGCACCTGGGAGATACTTATCTGAGAAGATGTTGTATGCAAATCAAGCACAGTTTAGAAAAGAGGAACTCATCCCATAACAGAGATAAAGGAGGACCCTTAAGATGGTTTGAGTAATGGAAGAACTGTTTTATGAGACACTAAAAGAGCTGGGTTGATTCAGTCTGTCAAAATGAAAGCTAAGGGGGGATGCAATCCCTTTGCTTCAGGATTAAACAGTAAGAAAAGACTATCTAAATTAAAAGACAATGCTGGCACAAGGTCAAATGGGTATAAAACAGCCACCGAATAAGTTTAGGTTGGAAGTTAGAAAGCAGGTTTTAACTCTCAGAGCAATGGTTTCAGGAGTAGTCTCCTAATAGGACAACTGAGAATGGAAAAAAAATTCAGCCTGCTCCATGATGTAACCTGGTCACTTGACAAACAGACTTGAAACGTTTGCCTGCTCTGAGGGGGAAAAATGCTCATGGGCATCGGTTCCTAAAACCTCTTAAAAATAAAATATTTGGAAAGTGCACTAAACTTTTTACAAGGGCTACAAGATTGTTATCTGGAGAATTCAGTAACTGCATCGCAGTCTTGCAGCAAGTATGGGCAGCTTTAGCAGTCGTTTTCCTTGTTCTTTTAAATCTCTCCCTTATTGCAGCTTGCCTGAAAGTCCCATAAAAAGAGGAATTACTACAGTGAAAGAGTGAAATTGATTATGCAGATAGTACTGTCAAATGCAGGAGGGAAAACAAACTAGAGAAAATAGAGCAGAATAAATTGTTTCTCCAATCTCAGAGTGACTTGTGAAAAACAGAAAATAAAATGAGAGAAGAATTTTTTTTAAAGTTTCCACTGTCCTTTTATCTCAAAAGAAGTACTTATATGATTTTATTTTCTTTTTTTTTCCTGTACAAATACTAATATTCTGGGAAAGCGTAGGCAAATTACCTGAACAAAAGAAAGCTGCAAAAACTGTTTAAATGAGGGACCAAACAATAAGACTGCTCAGAAGAAATACTTATCTGCGTCTTGTTTGAGATAGACATGGGAGGTATTAATATTGTATGTGCTTGTTGAGTGAATAAAATAATCGAGCACCATCAAAATGCAAAACAGTTTCTTCAACTTTTCCTTCACTGGCAGTAAAATCTACTTTTCTGCCTGAATTACTTTTCTCCTGCAATGCCATCTAGAGGAAGCCAGACAGATAAAAGAGAGGTCAGAGACAAAGGGATGAGAAGGAGACTGGTACAGAACTAAGCCGAAGCTTCCCCCAGACTTAGCTAATCAAATGAATTAGGCTTTCCAATTTATGAAGCCATTAGAGGAAAAGCAAGCCTTGGCTCCGACGCCTTGCTGGTGCTTACAAAGCAAATCTCATTTGTATAGCAGATGACTCAGCAAGAGGATTTCCCACGACACCTTTCTAAGAAAGGCACCGTTTCTATGCTATGGGTCTCTAGCTGCTGTAGAAATCCTCATGAATTGCATCATTCTCCTATGATTTAAATCTGGAAATGTATAAAATAAAAACCTTAAACAGTCCAGATTTGACAGGGGGGACAAATAAAAAAGAAAAATCATGGACTAAAATTTACAATTAATTGTAGGTGCCTTCAGGCAAACCAGCCCAGTGTCAGAAATTTGGCTAGGGAAAAGCTTAGACCCAAATTTTCACCCTCATCCATACAGTCCTCTTGCTGGGAACTCAGACACTGGCTTAACCTCTCTGCACTTCAGCTCCCTAATACTTTCTTCTCGGAGGGGTTGTATTTGTGAAAGACTAAGAATCTGTGAGACACTCGGATGACAGGCACTTTGCAAATTCACAGTATTACGCTTTTTGCCATTAGCTTTAGCCTTCTTTTGTTTGGTGTCAGGGACTGGAGGCACGATTTCTTCAATTCAAAAGACTAACGCAAAATCAAGCTGTGTTAAAACCTAAGCAATAACTTTATCACACATACTAAAGAATAATTTTGGAAATATATCACTCCTTTACCCTATGTTGAATTAAAACTGCTCTGCTCAGACCACAGCTGCCAAATACTGCTGATGTAGATGTTTCTGTTTGAGGACACATGCTTTATTCTTAGAGTTCTCCCTATCTTTAAAATATTATTCCCAGTCAAATTGCAAAAAAAAGAAAAAAAAAAAGTATTCTTCAAATGTTTTGGCGAATAGAACAGTTCAAAACATTTTGTTTCCACAAACAGTGTCTGTATTTCTTCTGAAAATTTAGGGGACTTTTTTTAAGCTGTAAGTTTGATGAAACTAGCACAAAACATAGCCATGTTTCCAAAGCTTGATGCTTTTATTAAAAAGGTTTGAGTAAAAAAATAATACATATACTCCATTCAGGTCTGGACATAGCCATATTTTTTCAATGACTTACCAGTTCTAAAGGGCCTTTTAAACACAGTGTACATTTTAAGTAAGTTTGCTTTCCAGCAAAAAGTTAAAGAAAAAAATAGCTTCCTCTGGTAAAGACAAGAAAAGAGCCTGAGAACTCCGAATGCACTGCCCAAACATAGATTCTTGTGACTGACGGAAATCTCGATTCTGTATAAAATCTATTGATCCAGGCTGGTCTCGCAAAAAATTAGCTGAAAAACATGGAAGGTTTTGTTCTGTGTTCAAGGGCAAATCTAACCCAGACAGCAAGAAGTAACAGGAAAAAAAAGCCCTGTTAGAGCACACCCACTGAAGGCTGCCTTGGTCTGCAGATTGATTTGACTGCACTTTAAGTTTTGAGAAGATTTGTTGTATCCATTTGTACAAGGACTTCCAGCACTTTTACAGGAATAATTAATGCTTTATATTAGTTAATACATTTTAAGAAAGTATTTTTTGGTTGGAATATGCCAGTTGCCTACAAGAAGCTCTTCCTAAGGTCCACCCACATCCAAGCAAGATTTCATCACGGAGGTACTAGGGCGGATGGCTGGGATATTAAAACTGAGATGTAGTTAAAAATATCWTCTTTATATACAAGATCTTAGTCAGTCTGCTGGGAAGTCTTGGTCTCTGGCAAAGGTGTGACAATCTAGCTCCCAAGGCTATACTTAGGAAGAGTGGTTTGTATTGCAGAAAGTAAATGGAAAATCTGAGTCATCCTGAGTTGGCCCTGCTTTTCAAGAAGAGTGTCCTGATCTGGGTTTTATAGTAGCAGTCGCTGACATAACAGCCCTTTGTTTTCCCTCTTCCSGCTGAAACTCTGAGACAGTTTTTTAGTTTATCACTGCTGAACAGGACTTCTGTATCTGCTGATTGTGGACGCAAACAAATACTATTTCTAAACTTTTATTACAACAATCTCCAGAAATCTTTCCCTCTAACTGGAATTTCTTCAGTTCTTGCAGAAACTTCATCAGGAATTTGAAAAATACATGAGGTGAGAAAGATTAATCAGCATCCTTTAATTTCTGGATTTACAGAGATGTTTTCCAGTCACCTCCCACTTGCCAACCAAGCACAGAGCAGGAGCCCTTTGATGCCTCTCCCTCGCCCTTCTGGTGTTGGCCTTTATTGACCAAGTTGCAAAACCATCTCCTCAACTTGCTACCACAGATAGAGCAGAAGCTAATTTCTGTAGTTGCTCTCTGAAACTCACAAATGACTTTTTGTTGCAGATAACCATAGAAAGATCTTTAAAATAAAAGCACAAAACATAATCAATTTACAGAGAGAAATAGATGATGACTTATGCTTAATTAGCCGGAGATCTCTCAAGTTCATTGAGGAAAGCAGCATGTTGGCTGTCCACACAAATGAATCCGGCCTACAGCTGTGCATGGGCCACAGGATTTTAAATCTACTGGGATACAATCCTGCAGTTGCAGTTTACTCAAGTATGCAGTACAAGCTAGTGCTGACAGCACTGCGGAGCCCTAAATATTTAGTAACATGAGTACATCGTAGTCGAGTGCACCATTCTCAGAATAAGATGAGATACTGTCTTAGTCTGTTCTGTCWGAAAACAAGGAAAGTTAAAATCAGAAATGACTGTAGTGAGACCACGCAAGAGTCACTGTTTAAAGTGGATAAATTTGGATCTAATTTTTATCCTTTGCAGGGCATTTTTTTCAACTGGAGAATTTCAGATCTTAGACTGTACATGCCACAGTTTTAAAATCTTTTCTAGAAACATCTCTATCGAAGTTTTTAAAAAATACACCAGCTGGGTCAATAAGAAAGAGAGGAAACTGCTGGAAAGCAGTGATTAGCCCTAAGGATTGCAGAGAGATCAACACAGCTATGCTGCCCAGCACCCACCTCCTCCTTGGATAGACATGGTCAGAGAGAGACAGCCTGACTCTGGTACACCTTTTTTGGTGAGGTCTTTTCTCTACTGCCAAAACACAAGGTTGTATTCCTTCACTGGGAATAAGAGGGACAGTAAAGAAATGTGTTAAATCATACCTGACACTATTCTTTTAATACATTCCTCTAAGAAGATGGCAAGACCAAAAGATGTCCGCGCACTAATGTTGATTGAAAGGTTACAGTATTTGTGCCCAATATACTAAAAAAACAGTTCAAGAACAGATCATCCTTAAAAAATATATTACTTTTGTTAGGCTGCCAACATCAGAGCATGCTTTGACTTTTGACTATGCCAGAACAGAGGGAAAAAGGTGGTTTAAGTCATTCAGAGTACAACTTCCATTTGGAAAGTTACTTTAAAATCAAAAGTCACAGTACTAATGAAAAGGTTGTTTATGACTTGTGCTCTATTTTCATTCCTTGGGCTTTAAGCATTGGGTTTCTCTGATGGCTTAGGCTATGCCACTGATCATGCTCAGTACACCACAAAACTTTCTAAATGATTCCCCAGCATAACCATACACATTGGGGGAAGAATGAACTTTGTCAGCACTGAGCTTTCAGTAACTGCTGGAAAATAGGTGCTTTGCAGGACACAAGTCATGAATCCTCTCTGAAAATCTTGGCCTAGGCAATTCTTGAAGCTGAAAAGTATTGAATGAGACTTTGCTAAGTGACTGTAAAAGAGGACAGGGTGTTACAAATCATGGGCTTAGGGATTTTTTTGCCTGCTATTAGCACTCTATTGTAGTGTCTCTTGGGGAATCTCAGTACGCTTTGCAAACATTTCCATTTCATCTTGAAAATGCTTTCCCCTCCCCACAACATGTTAGGTTAAGAGACTTGCATTTTAGCACTGGAGAAAATGGAGCCAAGTGAGAAGAGAACCACTTATTTAAGAGCTGCCCTAGATAACTGTAGACAGATTTGTCTTGAAGGACAATGGCTCAGCAACAGTGTCCTGGAAGACATCACATATAAACCTTGCTCAGGGCTGGTCTTTATATTGGCCACATGATACACCAATAAGGTAGGTTGTTGAAGAATTTTTTTGATCTTTTTGGTCATTTGTTGGTACTAAAAAAAAAGAAGAAGAAAAAAGAAAAAAAAGCACTGAAAAGCAAGCTTCAGTGCTATACCAGCTTCTCCAGCCCAATAACAGTCCAGATCTGCAACTTATATATTCTTCAAAAAAAGATTTTTTTTTTTTTGGGGGGGGGGGGAGGAGACAGGGTATTTGTATTCCATAGGTACAAAATTCAAATGCAAGTAGACAGAAAAATGTCAGTGTTATGCCTTTGCAAACAGCCCCCAAGGCTGAGTTGTGGCACATTCCTAGTCTAAAAGCAAGTTCTATTCATAAGAGCTATTCCTTAGAGATTGTAACAAAATTTTTAAGCCACCTCTGATTCTGACTTTAATCCCACAGGAACTGCTGTCATTTCAGGAACTGGTAATGGATGAGAGGAGAGCCTATGCCCCATCCTTACAGCGGGGGTGTGTGTGTGTCTGTGTGTGTGTCTGTGTGTTTAATTCACTCAAGATATTTTATACTTTAACATTGTCCTTCACTGCACTTCATTATCATTGAGAAGAAGGTTTTGAACATTTCCTGCAAACACCTCTTTCTAATGGTGATTGTTCTGGACACAAAATACATTTGCCTGTGGTCATAATATAGCAAACTACTTCATCTCCAAACCTTCTAAGGTCTCAAGCCATCCTGGACATTGAATTTGAATGAAGGGTAGCATGTCCTTGAGCACAAAGAATAGGCTGGGTGCAAATGCGTAGAGCAGATGCAATAGAGCTCTTGTCCCAGGTAAAAGGTAGCAGCTGGTTGTGCACACAGTCAACACTCTTTCGTCTTGGGGCTGCCAGAAACATTTCAGGACCATATTGGTGCTTCTACATTAGTGTTTTATTTCAGAGCAGGTGTGTGCTTTGGAAGCAAATCTCTCACCCATCCTTCCTTACCACACTTTGGTATGTACCATGGAGCAGTCTCAAAGTGCAAGAGCTGGTTTCCTTTCAGACTGCAAGATGCTCTCCGGATGTGCCCCAATGTGCTTCAACTGCTTATGGGTGTTCAGTCCCTGGGATGAGACTAGAGCTAGCATAGATTAACCCCCCCACACTGTGAAATGTGTATCGCGCAGACTTCCTCCTCAGCACCAACTATGCTGCTCCACATATCAGCTCTTATTGCACTGCCTACAAGAGAGGCAGGGGGAAACAGTAAATGAGATTAACCTGAGTTCCTGTGACACTGGATACTGTTCTGCCAGATATTCTCATCATCAAGTGACTGAAACACTTCCTAGGTATAAACACTATCAAACGTGGAGGCCAGCTGAGCAGATCACCCAAGCGATCTGTTCAGAGTTAAATTCTGTTCAGGATTTTCCTTAAAGACTTGGAATAAAAGATGCACTTGTATCACACATGCACATCAGGATCCTGTGAAACACAGCTAGGAGGTTCAGAGCTATGGCAGTAACTTTAAAAACTTTCTCTCCGTGTCTGTCTGGTAGCTATATATTGGGGTGGATTTCAGTGAAAAGTAATTTTACAGTGAAGGAATGAGAGTTCATTTCTTCTAACTAGAGGCAGCAGGACAAAACCCTTAAAACTCCTGTTCATTATCAGCTGTCTCCACTATTAGAACAAATTGCCCAGTGAAAGCATAATACACACACATACACACTGTTTTATCACAAACTGATGTTGCACTCTGAGGTTGTAGTATGCTTGCCCTTATTAATGAGAAATAACAGAGCTTTAGGGCATATCCTGCTGTTCAAACAAAAGAATTAGCAGTTTGCAATAAACTTCCATTACCAAAACCCATAGTCGTTCCCTGCAGGACACCTCTCAGAGAGGCTATATCTACACCGAGGCTGAGAACCTCCCTGTGGGATGAGTGGTCTTAAGCTTGCTGACTYCAGCAAAGCTGGGAACATTGAGTTTCCCCGGGTGTCTTGCCTTTGCCATCTTCCGAAATGACTTCACTTATGTCTTTTAAGTGTGATCCTGCTGAAAGATCCCTGGTGGAATTTTTTTGTAAAAGCCTTTTTTTTTTTTTTTTTAACAGACAAACATGCCCATTTCCTTCCTTCAAAAAATGGATCAGCAATGGATTCACCAACAAAACAGGCAGCAATGTAGGGAAAGAGAACACAGCACCAGTGCTGCTTGCTCACGAAGGACGCACCACGTCCTTTCACTGCAGAGGGCAGAAGCCAGCCTGACTCCCTGGGTTGACAACTGTGTGATCCAGGCACTATTTCCAGTTTCCAACTCTACCATTTTACATAGTCTTGGCATCTAAGTTAAAATACTTGAGACACTACCAATCTAAACTTTAAAAGGAAGAAAACAGACTCTTTCTTGTCTTTGTCTATGCAACCATATTCTCTTCGTTTGTTTGACTCGGGAAAGGACATTAACATTAYCTCTGAAGCATTCAGTGCAAAATTAGTGGAGTACAAAAAGCTCGAGTAACCACCCTCAGCTGAGCTATGAAAGTAGCAATTTAGCTCAGCCTAAGGGTAGCATATATAATAAAAAGCAGACTTTTTCCTGTGATATAATTCAGATAGCCTTAATGGATTTTTTCCCTTTTTACTTTTAAACAGCTGCTGCAAACTAACTTGCAATTATCATATCTTCAATTAAACACACTGTGGGGCTTTGGGGGGATCTAGCATGAAAATGTTGTCTGGGAAAAAAAAAAAATTGCAAGCTGCTAAGAGTTAGTGGTAAGTTAATTAACTGAAGATTGCCAGATTGCCACAAACTGGGTATGGGATTCAGAGATCCTCTTCTCCAGAAGAAATTGTCTGGCTGACAGTGAAGGTAATACAAAGGARAAAGAATCAAAGGTTGGTGTATCTGGAGAGTTCATGTCATATCAGGAGCTCTGTCAGGCGTGCTGGTGCTTGATCTTTTAATATGTTTAGTGAAGAGAAAGTTATGCCCTGAACAAATGACATAGGTAAGAGAAAGCAAAACGGAATGATTCTGTGCAATCAGAAATGAATTCCTGACTAAACTGCGATCCCACAGTGGTGAGACTGGCAGACATAAATTTCTTTAATGATCAGTCTCTACAAGATCCTCTTTCTACACACCATTTCAGCTTGGTTAATCCAAAGAAAATGGTTGTCTGCATTACAGTRGGCTGTACTCAGTGACCATATGCTTTCAAGACATAGCTGTCTTCTGAAGGCAGCAGTTTATGAATAAAGCAAGCAGCAAAGAACTCATGAAACATGCATGTAAAGAAACCACCCTGTTAAAGACTGGAATATTCCTGTATCAGTAATAACCCCTGAGAAACTGGACTATGAAGAATCAGGGCTCTGCCATTAGGTTCTCAATTTTTATTCGGTTTCTCTTCCCTCTTCTACCYCAATTAATTAAAAAGCATATTCTTTTCATGGGATTCAGGTTTTGGTTCCTTGCCACTCACATGAGCTTGCAAGACAGGGGCTGCCTAGATGTCCAGCATAGACAGGTGCCTTCCACCCCGGACACCGGGGATGCAGCTGCGAAACATGCTCCTCTTCCCAGAGCTAACGGGCTCCCGCATGCAGGGATGCCACACCGTGGGAAGCAGGCAGGAGGGTTGTCCTGTCCAGCAGCACTTGCTCCTCACAGAGGTTATAGAGCCTGCCTCCAGTCTTTGAGGGAACCTGCCCTTTCAGAGGATGCGTGAGGGCAGGATGTGCCAATAAAAGCCAGTCCCCAGGACAGTGCTCGAGCTCCCCTGCTCCCCTTGAAAGGCCTGTTGACAGTCCTTCAACACGGTGCAATAGCTCAGCAAAAGTGTTTGGGTTTTAATGAAAAACTAAGGAGGGAAAAAAAAAAAAGGAATAAACCTGTCAAGCAAACAAACTAGCTATCTAAGGGATCTAGCCAAAAGGAACAAGCCTATTAAAGGAACCGTTTTCTGCACCAATATGTCACTGCACCATACTCTGTGCACAATTATTACTTAAATCCAGTCATGCCCTGCATTATTAATAGGACCAGCCAACCTCAAGTCCCCATGCAGCCTTAAAGTGAATATATTATATATTCCTAAGAGGAAATGGGCAACTATCTGTTATCAGCAATAGACTATACAGGTAAGTCAATGCCTCTTTCAAACAGGCTTTGATCTGGTGAGATCAACAGGGCTGTTATCCCCCCCTCCTCCAAACTGCTTTTTCTGTCAAATCTGATCAGCATTTCCACAATTCTCTATGAAGCATGTGAGTTAATTCTTTATCGGGAGCAACAAAAACTTATGTGGATGCTAAAATGTTCTGGGAACAGAGCAACCTGAGCAGACTGAGAGCAGAATGGCAAGAGGCAATGGGGAATCAGGGTTAAAGCTTAGGAATGGGAGAAGGGGTAGGAAGAACGTGTCGCACCCTTATTGCTGATGAGGGCAACGGAGAAGCTTCTGTGTTGTTCATGCACCTGCCATGACGATGAGCTTGTTATGAAATACAGGGATATGCCAATTTACCAGCTTCTAGTTCAGCATAACTCAGATTTGGGCAATTGTTTCCTGCCCCCTGCTAAATTCTCTCTCAGCTCCTCTATTCGGTATTTCTAACTGCTTGTGCTCAGTTGTGGGGTAGTGCTGTTGTACAAGGTTACACCCACTGGCAAAATCCATAACTGAAATGTTGGTTTTCCACAGGCAAAATGGTCCTTTCTCATGCAGGGAAAGGAACTAGAGCTAATATGCTCTGTTTTTGAGAAAGGGAATTTTTGTTTCAGAAGAAGATCTGGATCCAAGCCCTCCCTTCAGAACAAACACAGACTTTAAACAAATAGGTCTGGGTAACAGTGGATGGTGCAAATTACCATTCTTCTTGCATACTCCTGTGCAAAACTATGACCTGACCTCTTCATCCCTATATTATGAAGTGATCCAGGAGCATCTCACATAGGGTATGATTACTGAGTGATTCAAAATAACAGCCCCAGTAGGTAAGCCCTATTTTTAAATGCATCAAAAGCATGCCTAGGAAGTGCTTATGAAGATGTTTGACTAGAGTTTTTCAGAGGTAAGAAATCCTGGAAACATAGGCAATCCTTTGCTTAAAAAAAAAAAAGAAAAAAAAAAGATAAAATTTAAAAAAAGAAATGAGGAAAAGTTTAAATAATAATGCCATGATATTTAAAAATGTATCCTTTTCACTATAAAATACAAATAGTGGAGGGCAGAAGAAACACAGAAGAGACACCTGTGCTGGAGCGCACTGGGAAGTTTACAGCCCTCATTTGATTCTGACGGCTGCCAGAGGAGCAGTACTTTGTGTTAAATGTGCACTACAGCTTTTGTCTAACAGGTACAACCAGCCTGAAAGAAAAGATATCAAGCCAGCTGGTTGTGAAGGTAGCCCCTTGGGCTCCTGTTTCTTGCTGGGAAGCCTAGAGTATTTGACATTTCTTATCATTAAAAATGAGCCCTAAAGGTTTCCTGCTCACTGGGAAAGTCACAGCAAGTGGATGARTAGATTCTCTAAAAGATGTTCTCTAACATATGGTTTGTTATAGGACTGAGACACTTAATGTAATAGTTATCAATACCTGCATATGTACTTAAAATAAGATAAAAGTTAATTAGCTCCAGCTTCAGTCCTTCCCATCTGTTGATAATCCTTCATTTTTTATCAGCCATCAAAAGACTGATAAAAATCTAGCCCCAAAATTAGACTGTTAAAAAGCTGGGATAATTCCCCCAGTGACATCCTCTATAAAATGACTATCCTGAACTCCTACTATCATGTTCTTAAGTTACAGCATGAAATACATTGTTTTCTAAATTCCATTCCTGCAGCATGGCAAATACCTCACTGCAATATTATATCAGGGCAGGAGGGGAGGAAAGCGATTCAAAACTGGCAGTTTTCAGTATCAACAATCTAAAGAYGCTATTGGCAGATTACTTAAGAGATAAGCAAAATATTATTGCTGAACCAAAATGTGTTAAAAATCACAGAGTCATCCCATCAAATTAATGAAATCAGTTAGAAATTTTAAGTTTTCAAAATGAACTCCAGCACAGTTTGGATTCTTTGTTTGCTGGTGTTATCTTCAGCACCCATAACTCACTTTAGTCTTGTTTTCACCTTGAATGAGGGGTAAAACCTGAAAGCTGGGTCATTTCACTTAATCACAGAACTGCAGAAGCCATATTTTGGAAAAATAAAACAGCAATTATCACAGTAACATTAGAAGAGAGACTTTCCACACCAAGAAGATTCCTTTTTGAAGATCTGCTTTTTGGGGCTTTGGTCTTCCCTGACGGCAGGATGTTAACCAGCAGAGAGTTTAGGAGATTGCTTACTAGAAGATAATAGTAAAATGTGCAAAACCAAACATTTAAAGGGAATAGCTACCTACACCAATGAAAAGATGAGCCATTTTGCAGGCATCTTGAGGTTTACTGCAGAGATCTTAAATCTTGAGAGTTAACCTTACTTTTTAGAGTGCATTTTTAAAACTGAGAGTGTTAGACAAAAGAAAGACTATTTTGGTTCTGCTTTTATTTCTGTGGTTCGTTAGACATTGTGGGAGTGTAAAGAGATGAGATAAATTGGTCTCAAAGCCTTCTCTTTTGTATGTTTATATCCAGCCAGACTTGCAACTTATCACTCTGCCATTTAACTCCTTCTCTAGTAAGTAAAAAGAAGAGTTGAGGGAAGAATTAGTCTGGCTGACCTTCAAACTCCTTCCTGCGAGGCACGTGGTGTGGACAGGAAGACGGGTTGTTCGAAGCACCGCAAGCTGAGCTACTTATCTAAGCTAACCAAAGCTTTGGAGGCTGCAAAGCAAGGTTGGTTACCGTGAGGGACAAGCCTGCCTACCTTTGTTTCTTTGTCTCCCTTTAGTTTAGTTCCTATTTTAGTGCTCAGACCCCCTGTCAGTACTCAAAGGATGGTGCCAATTTTTATTTTGCTGCTTCTGATCCTGCTCTCTCCCAATATTAGGAAAAGCATTTGGATCTCAGCATTTCTTCTAGGTGGTCTCACACTTCAGTCCAAGAGTGAGCTCGTGAACACATGAGATATCCCAGCCCATATAGGGCAGCACACTGGGAGGTAAATACTCCTTTGGAAATGTTTATCTTTATTTTTCTGTCCTGTCAGTCTCCTGGCTGAATCTCAGAAGCTTCAGGAGATGGAAAGGCTTTGTCATGAAGGCATAGACTGTGCTAGGAGCAGCTTTGTCATGAAAGGCATCAGCCTCTGCTATCTGAGGACTGCTATCAGTCCCTGCCCAGTCAACTTCAGTCCATCTCCTCGTCCCCCCAGACCCTCACTCAAACAGAAAGAGAGCTGACTTTCATAATGCAAAAATGTGGTCTCTGACTTGAAGTTACAGTTAGGAATTTCAGCTATGCAGAAAGGTAACAAGCAGCAGGGAAGACAGTGAGCTGAATACAGGATATGGGAAAGACTAGACAGACATTTCGGTGAGTCACATTCAGGATTTCCGTTTCTTTTTGGATGAGGAAAGACAAGGATTTAAGATAAAGATCTGCTCATTTGTCATGAACACTGCGGAGAGAGGAGAAGTGCATAGGAATATGACTAAGGGATCCAATCTGAAGTTCAAAGTTGGATGAGGACTGGATTTCAATGGGGTTTGAATGGTACCCTGGAAACAGTAACAGCCTGTAGGAAGGAGAAGACAGTACAAAAATGAAGCTCAATGGACAGAATACAGGTGCAGAAAACAGAATAAAATGGGCAGATAAGGTAATAATCACTAATCTTGGTCCAGCTATGATTATTGTTCACCAGCCTATCTGCAAGGGACTATTTGTTCCTCTCAGCTTTTGAAGTTGGGCACAAATGAGTGAATGGGTTAGGGATATCCTTTTGCTCAGGTGCAAAGGATGGATTTTTGCGATATGTATCATTACTCTTAAAATGTTCATGAGATTCCCAAGAAGCAGCAGCTTGCTGCAGACATACTCCAACACTTCAGATCTGATCGAGAGCCAAACTCTGGGGTGCAGAAGCTATGCTCCAGACTTGGTTCCTGCTTTCTCAAATAGGCAGAATAATGAAACCATCCTTCTTTTGTGCACTGACACCAGCTGTGCCTCTAGTATGCCTGCTGGAATTTGTCAGCATTGCTTCTTTCCCTGCTTCAGATTTTATTCCTCCCACAGCTCCTTGGCTTCTGCTTGAATCAAATCCCTGCTAGTGATGCTCTGTTAGACTGCACCTGTTTCAGTAAAAGGCATGCTAGCATGGCTTGAAAAGGGGAGCTCTAGTAAGCCAGGGTTGCTGCAACCAATTATACCATCAAAATCTTCATTGCTCCTGCTCTTGACACTGAGATAGTGACTGATTTCATCCTCCTACACAATCTCCCTATTCTGCTTGGGTCTTTAGAGGTGGGAATGTATACAGCATCCCTGAATTATAGAAATCTTTTTTTATGCTGTGCAGACGGGCTGCTGTAAGTTATTTTTGTGGGCCTCCACCTAATCCAAATCGCTGAGGCATAGTCTAGGAAATGGTAAATGAGGCTGACAGAGAATTAGGGAAAATGCTGTCCAAGAGAAATGTTGGCTCCAGCTGAACATTTCTAATTTCCCTTTTCATCTAAATGGAAGCAGTGGGAAAGAAGAGGTTCTGGTTTCCCACACCCCTTCCAATTATGATAGTTCTCACACAGCACCTGAAAAAAAATCTCAGTCTATGCTATCAGAAAAATCAGACAAGGGAGAAAACAACAGCGTTTAGCATAGTCATTTGGGGTGAAAGTTGGCATTTCAACAGCCCACAGTAAGACAACAGAGAAGAGATTTTTAGCCACAGTTTTCAGGCTCATGCCTGCTTGTTAGATAACTGTCCAGAAATTACCAATGCCAACTGACAGAAGCTCGGGAGAAGCGTCCACAGGTATAAAAACACATAGTAAACTTTGGCTGTATTGCAGGGAGAGAAAGCAGTAGGTCAGTCATGTCAGGATACACGGGCTGGCTCCAGGGCCCACGAGGATTTCAAGGCTGAGGCTTCAGTCCCAGAGCATCTCCTTCTCCTGTTCACTGCTCCYCCCTCCCGCTCTGCTGAAGGAGTTTGCTGTTCCTGCACCAGAGGGGAAAATGGAAATGGTCCATGCTAGCCAACCAAGCAGTCTGTGGACTTCACATGCTGTGAACAGCAACCTCCTTCTGTGTCAGAGAGAAGAAATATTTAACTTCGGGGCATATTAAAAGGGGGGGGAAAGAATCACCTTTAAGAATTAACTGATCTCTCTGTCCGCCTAAAGGAAGTCTCTTGAGATTTCTGTTGACTAGTAATTAGCCCATCTGCCTTAATCACTCTGTAACAAACAACTTGTCACTAACTTTTACTCGGAGGGCAGCCTGTGGATGGGAGCATTTAACACCTACCACACATGCTAAGTAGGGCTGGTCGTGGGCTATTTCTGCTATACACTTCCAAGAGACAGCAYGCCCACTGTGTTAGGCACTGTGTAGCCACAGGCCTTATCTCTACCAGCATTAGGGGTTATTCAGCATCCATGCAGAAACCTCCCTGTAATTCTTAGCCTAAATGTATTCACAGCTGACGTCCATTTGCTTTTCTACTACATTTCCCTTCAGTGCAAAACATTTCATTTCTCCTCAGTGCTTCCCCCACCAAATGCAATTACCATCTCTCTTACCCTTTTTCTTTCTACAGTCATCCTTCACCGTTCTCTGTCCCACTCCCTTTTGAAAACCCGGGTATTTATTTTTAAGATTTGCACACAATATCCTAGAGCATCTCTGAGGATTGTCTCATACCTTAGGATGGCTCAGTTATGCTACAGACCACTCAGCTGTATGAGGACGCCAGACAGGCTGTACCAGCATATTCTGCCRTAGGATTGCAACACATTGAGCAGGTCTCAGTAAATCATCACCATCGCAAAGTTCAAAATCTAGAGGAAAGACAGGGCAGCACAACTGCCTTTGTGCAAGGAGGGTAAGCTGACTCCTAGGGCTTTAAGTCTCTCAGAACTGCCAATGTGATTGAAACCAACTGAGGAGGCAGAGTCAGGTGCACCAACAACCCTGCGCTCAACCTTGGAAGCAGCATGGTTCTCCTTGTTCCTGCAAAGGCCCCTGGCCTTTCAAAGGATGTTTAAACAAGTACTTGCAAGAGTTTAAATGTGCAAATCTGCTAGATTGTATGAGTYAGAAAGGCCTGGGAATACAGTCAGGTTGCAATCAGTTTTCTAGCCTGCATTTCAAGGGTTAATCTAAGGCAAAGGAGAGAGTTTAGCACGTAGGAATCTACATAAAAGAAAACATACAAACTAGTTTAGCAGCTAAACTGATTCTTGACACTAACTTTTCTAGTTAGCTTAAGACAGTCAGCAATCCAGGCTTAATTTCATTGCAGGTGAATGGAGGTTTGACTAATTCTTTAATGAATATCTTTAAGTAACTCTAACTGTTTTATAAATAGAATAGGGAAGTCAAAGGTGAGAATTGAGGAAAGGCTGCAAGAGCTTGAAATCCAATACCTTAACCTTGTCTAATTTCAAACACTTCTGACTGCTACACCCATAATGCTCAATCAGTGTGTACACTCTTTTACTATAAAAGCTGCGTTTTGGTCCTCTTCTAGTCTTGTCTTTAAAACATCAAGTTATATTTCTAGCTATTCAGCTCTAACCCCTGCCTCAGCCCCATCCTCCCCTGAAATAAATTGCAGCTTATTAGTATTAGTACCCCAAATGCCTGCTATTTAATCATGTGCATCTAGGGTGCTCCCATCCCCTGGCCAACAGAAATTCCTCATACCACAATCTAGACTAAGGCTAAGCTGTTGATATTTTTCCTAAACGGAATCATCTGCCAGATTTTATAAAGGGCTTTGACATTTTCACTTTGAAAATTGTTAACAAAAAAACGGTTTTCTCCTTTCCCACAGTTTACCAAACTACCTCCTTACATTTGCAGTTACCAGTATCTCACAAGACTATTTCTCTGGACCAAGATTTTTAATGCAGTTGTTCTTCTGACTCTATCTTTCTCTCTCTCTCTCTCTCTCTCTTTTTTTTTTTTTAATAATACAAAAAAATTCAGCTGATTTTTCCTCCATAATACAACAGTACGGTTCTGGAGGAACTCTGCAGTCCAATTATTCTGAATTTGCACCACTGTAAACCAGATTAGAATCTGACCCATTAATACTGGGGAGCAAATTATCACCCATTACCATTAAAATGGGGCAGTATAGAGTGAATGGAGCAGGCTATTGGTCAATAAAACATTTTAACAAAATGCTTTTTAACAAGATGCTTTATCTGTGGGCCCCAAAGAAATAAATAACCCTTGCAAATTATGCAAATAAACCATTCCCATTAATGTACAGTTATTGGAATTTGTTCAGTTAATTGATAAAGTAGCTTCCTATTAGGACTTTGTCAGTGATTTAGGGGGAAAATAAATATCTGGCAAGTCCAGGTGAGTACAGGCAATAATGTAGAAGTGATACTGTTCAGATGACATGCAGGAAACAAGTGCTATAATTAAAAAAGAAAAAGAAAAATCACAGTCTATACACCCTTATAAAGAAATTGGAGGATAGCCTACAGTCCTAGTCCAGATTAGCATCCCTGCCAATACAGGCTGAATTTTATCTGTTCTGCTGACCTTTTTGCTTCCAGGTGGCTGAAGACTGTTTCTCATACCATTTTACTTCTATGCTCTGCATCTCAACACAAACAGGGAGAAGTTTTAAGCTGCAGGGATCATACTGAGACTTCATAACACAGAGGCAGCATAAGGAAGGAAAACAGCTTCAGATTTAAAGGGAGAGAAGTGAGCAAGGGACCTTAAACAACGCAGCTGTGCTGTGGTGATGCCGAGGCATCGGCAATGCCCTCTCCRGCCTGGCACCCTGGGAACACGCTGCAGTCAGGGCTTGAACTACTCCCAAATATTGCACTGCTGAAATATCCACTCCTGGGCTAAGACTGGAAAACTTTTTTGCACCCAGTGGTCCCAGATTCAATACATAATCCTATTTTTCTACAGTCTTGCTCCTAACTGTGTGGCCTATGCTAACAGTACCATAGATATGTCACGCTTAGATGCACAGATATCTCAGATATCTGTCAGTTCTCCTGTCAGCACCGCTTTCCCTTGGCCCAGGCCAAGCAGATGTTCTCCCACCCCAGGTCCACAAACCAGAGGGGTAGTTTTCCCCCATCCTTGCAAGCGAATGTCAGACCATCCTTCTGGGTCGGTCAGGCAGCATAATAGCCCAGGGAAGGAGGGTTTCCAGACGGTCTCCAGAGGCTGACTTTCCAAAATGCAGCTTCTGCTGATTCATCCCCTATCAACACTGCTGACTTCCCATAAACACCTGACCTAGGAACATAAATTACCATTAAGGCTGACAAGGATATACCCTCCGTGACGATAACTCACAGGGCTGCTGTTTCCTAGCACAAAAGAACATCCCTTTTGCCTTGGCACAGTGAGTATATYATTTGGGGTTATTAATGCAAGCATCTCTTGCGGACATTAATGAGGCTGATGCACTCCTGACACAGGAGAACAACCCTGCTCACACCACAGGGCTCAGACACTGCACAGCAATGATCGTTCTCCGGGGTGGGGGACTGATTTGTTGCAAAGCACCCGTTTCTTGATGTCTTCCTTCTCAGCACAAACCTCTTAATGGCATTACTCATCCCTCATCTTGCAAGAGAGATCCTAGAAAACGGCCACTAYTGCTAGGCAGGATGGAAATTACAAGGGTTATCAAACCAGTCCTCAGGCTTCCGGGCATGAGCTGTTTGCCAGGTGGGATCAGGAAGAAATCTCTCCTCTTTCATAGGGCTACTGCAAAAAGGTACGTGTTGAAGTGATCATGGGGCTGGGAAGGCAGGGAGGGAACTTGGCTTTGAAATGCTCAGCGGGGCCATGGCTAGAAAGTACCGATTGCACTAGATAGTTACAGGAGACCCTTTTAAAACAAGCAAAGTAAGTGCAGTGTCTTCACCCTTCCTAGAGTAAATTTCCACAATGTTCCACCTATCATAAAGCAATCTTATAATTCAAGGTTAATGCTTCAAGACACTCTTAAAGGTACAAACTTGTTATGTGTGCTATGTTAATTACATCTAAAATTATTCCCAGCATTTTTCCTTTGGCACTGAAACATCTGTCTGCATCCACAACAAGCCTCTCTCATCCCACAGCAAATTGCATAATGTTTTCATTAGCTCCATCTAGCAAATGACAAGGCAATATTCCAGTAATGTTTCTCCCACTAACAGATGTGATCTTGTTGAAATCTCTCCCTTTCGTTCCCTTTACCTTCTTGCTCTCCTGGAATGAAGAAATAGGGAAAAAGGGGAGATCAAACATAACAATAAAGGGGAAGTTAAATAACCTATTACACAGAACTTAAAGCAGCAAATGATTTGAAGTTTGCGGAAAAGAAACTTGCATGGTATTTGCACTTGTTCTTGCTGATGTAATGACCAAAAATGTTCTTTTCTTTTTTTTTTTTTTTTTAACTCGAAACTTTACTGTTAGTGATGTAAATGTAGCTGCCACTTTTAAGAAAGATGACTGGCTGCCTTACTAGGCTATTTAATTTGTAGATTCATCCACATCTTGTCAAGTACATTTCCTCTCTCAGCCTGATTTTTAGGCTCAGGATGGGATCCCACAGCTCTCTGTCTCAGCCCACACGCTGTCTGGCTGGCTTCAGCCACCATTCCCTTGCCAGGATCTGCACCCACACCTGGGACCCTGTCCTTTCTGGTTGAGGCAAGAGTGCCRCTCAGTGACCAGACAGCCTTTGAAATATGAAACATTTCAGGGCAAAACAGATCCAACAATGAGCAAACAGACTACTAACACACATTGTTTACTGGATATTGAACAATTTTCCAGGAGTCCTGGCACAACCGAGCTCCTCATGGTCCCTCTGAAACTTCTAGGGTCTGATACAGCCCACACGCTTCACCCATAGACCATTTCTGCACCTCTCTTATTTCAGGAGAGTCTCCTTAAAATCTTCTTAGGCTTCCCGATAATCCTGCCACCCTGGGAATTGCCCTGTTAACTTGCAGTCCATCTCTCATCGAACCTGAACTCCATAATCCTCCCATGAAGTTTCTGTGGTGGCCCAGGATCCCAGCTMAGGTTTGGAGTGAGACTTGTGGCTCACAGGCAGGGAAATGTGGACATGGGTGGAAGATGCTGGCTCATACTGTACCCTGCCCCTCAGGGTGATAAGGCTGTCATAGTCACTGGCCTGCTTTAGTACAGCTCACCCAGAGCCTTCACCCTCTTGTAGTGTCTCAGAAAGCCTGGTGGACTCACCACACCCCCATGTCCTCTTGTCCTGTCCCAGTGCTGTCCTGCCCCAGTGGCCTCTCACATCAATGCTGCATGCAGCAGAGACGGTTCAGTGGAAATGGGGGAGAGGGGCAGGATGAAAGCTGGGGAACGCAGGTGAGCCTGAGCTTCTCTCTGCTTGAACGTCATGGAGATGTAACTGGAATAAGCCACAGATAAACTAAGCACACAGAGGCACCGCTGTCAAAAGCGGTAGGAAAATCTCTCTAGAGACTTTCTCACTTTCTTTCATTGTTTATAGATTTTTATYTACTAGACCTCAGAATTATTGGAATAAATCCTGCAACCTGTTTTCAACAAACTAATGTTTGGTGTCTGGATCCATTATGCAGCTTCCCGTTTCTCTCTCCCCACCACCCCACTGTTCCTTATTAAGCAAAGGCAATTCATTTATACAAGAAACCCCAATGATGCAGTAAACAGTAACTTTATACCACTGATCAAACACTTAAAACATTCTTAAAATTACTGCATAGCAGTTCCACGGCTATAAGAAATCTTTCAGTTTTTTATTTTTCTCACTTAGCTGGGAGTATACCAAGACTTATTTTTCTAAAATCAATATGTTTACTCTGCTGGGGAACCTCAGAAGTGAGAAGAAAGTCAGATTTAGTGAGTGAAAACATCAAAAAAGTGTGAGTCCCTCTTACCCTTTTCCTACTATGTTTCAGTATTGTCCCTCAGGGATCATTCCTAAAGGATTAACCAACCCACCCTCGGTTTCTGATTAGATTCTGAACAAGATTTCTTAGGTGAGTTGATGGTCCTGGTGAAGCCAATAATGATCCACAGATTGCTGGACTGAGACTAAACTGAACTTTTATATTTCAAAGATTTACTCCAGCTCATACAATGATTGTCTGTCCCCAAATATCCCTAATGTATATTTTAGAAGCTAAGAACACATGAAGTCACTTTGAAAAATCATGAAATTGTCAAAATAACACACACTCAGTTCATTTTAATCTTTTCCTGTTTTTTTGAGC
Source organism: Apteryx rowi (assembly GCF_003343035.1). Lineage (NCBI taxonomy): Eukaryota > Metazoa > Chordata > Aves > Apterygiformes > Apterygidae > Apteryx > Apteryx rowi. The sequence goes on along the minus strand of NW_020449641.1, from coordinate 3,927,956 downwards.
TTTTAGAACTCAGTTTTTAAGTTTCCCTCCCCAATCTKGAAGGCTAAAAAATAAACAAAAGTTGAAATTCTTGCTTAGTCAAGTGGGAAATTAAAGAAAATCAACTGTTGCAATGCCTAGCAATATTATATTCTCACACACCATCAGTAATCATCTAGTAAACAGCTCTGATCTCCAGCCAGAATTCTTCCTTATGTTTTTTTCCTGCAAATGCCTTAAGATTGAGTTACCCATCCTGCTTGTGCTAATCTCTCTTCTGTGGATGCATCAATATTGCAGTCCTCATTTAGAAGTTTTTGCTCGTGGCTCCCCTTTCCTCGATAAAGCCTTGATTGCTAGAATGGAACAACCTATTTGGTGTTTTCCTGTTTAGTCCAGATGCCTCCAGCTTCGTGCCTTACACAACGTATCATAAGTGTGTTTCTACAGGACACACAGCTAAACTTTTAATTTCAAAATTAGCCAGAAAGCAACAGATTCATGTCAGGGCCTGTGTAAATTCATTTGAACCACATTTGCATTATCTGTCAAAGACAACAACAAAATGATGCACCTTTTGAAATAAGGCTTAAAAGTGACATGATAAACACAAAAAATATGGTTATTTCAGTTTCAAATTGGGCAAAGCAGGATTAGTAATCATCATTACGCTGAAAATCTGCAACAGACGTAAGGCTTGAATCTGGCATTGCTTCTCAGTCCAGAGTGATCTATACTCCAGTTCTAAATCAACACCCATTGCCAGGCTTTATTTTCCTTCCGTTTTCTTATAACCAAGGCATCTGATTGATTACCCATTCTTTATTTCACAAATGTTGCCAAACTTTCTATTCGCCTATAACTGTGTTCTTGTGTTTCTGGATCGTTAAGCATGCAAATTAAATTCAATTGCAAACTGAATATAGAATTATGCATATGCAGGGTCTTGAAGAATAGGGAGGACTTTAATGATAGAAGATATTCCCACATCTGTAATTCTGACCTGCTCGGTCTTTCAGAAAGGAATTGCTCAACAGATTTGAAATTGCATCATTTCAAATCATTTTGGCAGCTTTTATAGACAATTATTTTTCTCTCATTGAAATTTTCCTGAAACAGAAGGGCAACCTTTTCATCCCATTCTGGCTGGAAATGTGCCTACTGCTAGAGTGGGATTCCTGTGAATTAAAATTAGCTATTTAAACTTAGGCTTCTAAGCTAAGCTAATAATATACCTTGATTGTCAATAAGAAGAAATGCTTGTTCAAATTCTAGAGCCGAGTCAAGGACTGGAATACCTCATCATGGTGGCTTCAGAGGTGACAGTTTTCCCTGTGAATCACTAGTGAATCAGGTCAGGTCAGACAATCCAGTTAACCTTTTCCTCCCTAATGCAGAATACCCTATCTGACAAAATTGAAACCTGTGTCCATTCATGGGTGGAAAAAAAACCCACCAAACCTCTGAAAGTCAGCTTTTATATTTTCTTTTCTTCAAAGCAAAYATAAAGAAGAAAACCAACTAGTTACAAGGATTTTTCTCCTAGAATTAGTTGGCTCTAATATTGGATCATCTGTGATGCAATAGCATAGAGCTTTGCTGAGGATGTTTTCTTGTTGGATCAGATTTACACATGTTGTTCATTTCTGACACCATACTTTGCATGTGATTTCCTAAATATCAGCTGAACTCTCTGAGTACTAAAGTACTATTAAATGGGAAGAATGAGAACAGAGTCTGCTTCTTTGGGATTAGCAGTCAATAAGGGCTTACAGACACTTTTGGCAAGGAAAGAGGTTTTATCCTTCTAACCTTCTGGATACAATGTCTGACTTGCATTGTATAGCTTTTACATTGCTCTTAGGCCATTTTAAATACCTAAGAGTAGCTTGATGAAGCATCAGTTCCTTAAGTGGATTAGCTTATTCCACTATCAAAGCAGTAATCACCATTGCAAGTCTTCTAATAAGCAAATAAACCCACAGTGTTTTGGTAAAGTTCTAGCCATGTCAGTCCTAGGAGCAGAGTAAATAATTTCCAGTGATCAGTTTATAGCATGGCTTTTACTGCTTTTCTGTTTCAAGAACTATTTGTGAGCTGATTTTAATYTTCTCATATATATTTATTATTCAATTCTATTCATTACATTCACTAAAATATTTTTATTTTTTGATATACATTTTATGGTTGGCTTGCAAGCACGTAACCATGAGGATTTGAAATCTATGAGACTGATTTGCTGCTTTGTGTGACTGGTCAGAACTACCTGCAATATGATTTCTGTGTCCTGGGGAAAGGTGATAATCATCCCATGGAAATTTTAAATTCATTTCAGCAGTACATGTACCTCTGAAATTTACTTTACCAAAATTTCATGTCAGTAAAACTTGATTGCCAGTAAAGCAGAACGTGAGCATGAAACGTTTGTAAGAACTGCTGAAGTAATTGCATTTTTAAATTAAAGAATGATAATAGACATTTTTAGTTTGCAACATTTGTCCAATTATTATGCTCTGCTTGCCTAAAATTACAGTCTGCAAGACAGTGAGTGAAGTTATTCTTGACACCTTATCTAAACTTTGCGTAATTCCTCAGTACTGGAGATATCTGCTCATTTCACTGTTGCATAGTGCTACTGCATTAGGTGCCAAGAGAGATTTCTGGGCATGTGGTCTGCAAAGTGCTTTAGGGGTACTGATATATGCGAAAGGTAGCAGCAGCCGCCACTTTCTGCTCCTTCTTTTTCCTCAGAAGATTTTAAAATGAGCATCATATCTGACTCTGTTCAGATTACTTTTCAAAGCAAGATATGCAAATAGCCTAAAATTAATCTGCACAGGGGATATGTATGTCTGCTTTTAAAGATATCCGTTCACTCAGCTTGCAAACACTCCATTTCCAGCTGTCAGTTCTGAAGCATGAAAATCAACAACCTTAATTATTTATTGYTCTCTATACCTACTTATGTCCCTTAATTGTTTTTTAACAGGGTATTTTTAGAAGGAACTGTTAAGTTTTCATACTGTGGCATTGTCCCAGCCTAGGGAATTAATGAGAGGCTATTAATTCCACCATAAACAACTGACTTTATTTAAAACATTCCAGCTTCTGATATCCATTTCATTACTTTAATCTTCACATCCAGGCTTGTCACACTGCTGCTTTCAACTGTGAGGTATTTATTTTTTTCCCCCAGGGACGTCCACGGTGTGCTGGGTCCTGCTGCTGGCAGGGTGTCAGGCGGGGTGCTGGGCTGAGCACGGCAAAGGTGCCATCTGGGGAGGGCCGCTGTGTTATTGGCTGCCTGTCCTCGCCACCTCATCCTGCGTTAGCCCTTTTCTTTCCCCACCGGCTACCCCTTTTTAATCTATGGCACCCTGTCATCTACAAACACACCTTTAGACTTAGCAGGAGGGTTTCAAGGACAGACCGCACCAATGGCTGCGAAGCGGCCCCRGCACATCTGTGATCAAACAGCCCTGCCTGCGCCCTACAGAGATGAAATGACTTCTAACGCAGGCAGGAGCTCTACAGACATCAGCATGAGACTTCCTCGTGAATAACTGGAGCATATCAGCCCTGCCTTGGTCCCAAATTACCTTGAAAACATACTTCCTAAGAGTGGCCTATTTGGGTCCTAACCCCAGCACAGAAAAGGTGCAGAGCATCCAGCAGAAAGTGGAAGGCAGGCACTGAAAAGTCCAGAATTAGGCCCAGAACCGAACCACTGTGGTCTACAGCAATGTCATGGCCATGTTTATCCAGCACTTGCCACTGTGGAAGTGGCGGCTGCACAGCCTGTCTCAAAAAATCACTCACTCATCGCATATAAGAATGACGTGTCTCTAACACCAGATCCTGCGAAACCACAGATGGGTAGGACATGGAGCACTGGGAAAGGTTCTTGGCAGAATCCAAGTACTACAGAAAACAGATGATAAGAGGACAATTTAGCTAGAGAGAGACATGCTAAATATTTGCAGCTAGGCTGTGAAACCAAGCAAGGTTCATATGGTTGTACCATGCCTTCAGCCCCTGTTCTAGGACTTGGCTCCTCCTCTTTCTGCCTCCTGCCCCAAACCTTCCCAAGTGGCTCTGCCAGTCTTTTCTGACTCTTGTATCTTTTGAATGGCCAGTATCACCATCGCTAAATATAATGCTCTTGTTCCACTTCTGATTTTCTCTATAATCCCTCTTGGTATAGCCTCTTTGCCTCCACAATTAAAAAACACCAACTAAGGTCACTTTCTAGGGGCCACAGAACAGCTGCTTTCTTATACTATGCGTTTTTCCTGAGGTTTTCTTTATTTAAAAATAAACAGGATGATTTTAAAATAGTCATCAGAAGATGCCAACTGACTGAAATAAAACGTCCTCAAAGGAACTGATACCAGGGTTTCCCTGCAAAGATATACTGCTCCAATGAGAGATGTAAGACATTTAATGAGCCAGCTTTTCATGTCTCTGCCGGTTGGAGCACTACACATTCTCTGATCAGGTAGGGAGAAAGGCAAGAGAGCAGAACCTACACTTGCACTTTCCTACTTAAGTATTTTCCTACTCTATTTCAAAGGACTCAAGTTTTAAAACAGTAATTAGAATGAGAAGTAAAAGCTAAAAAATAATTCAAGTCTTGGCTTCAGTTTTGAYGCTACCCACTTTCCAGACTGACAACGAAGCTGCTCGGTTCTGGCACCAAGGCCTTTCTGCTTAGGTAGCARTTTCACAGCAGCACAGTTTTGAAAGAACAATTTGCCTTCCCCTTCCTGTTCCTGCTTCCAAGAGGACTGCCCAGACACAATATATGAAGCAGAACAAGGCAAAACTCCACGTCCCAGCTAGGTACACAGAGAGATCCTCACATAGCAGTGAGAACAGAAACAAGCCCTATATCTCTCTTCAGGAAAAAGAGGCATACCCCAGCAGACTGAGATGGCCTATGACAGCCTACCATCTTGGATTAATGGGACACTCTGGCTGAAGCCCCATCTCCAAACACTCCGTCTTCAACTCCCTTTTGTTTTATATCGGCAACATGAGCCATGTTCTAACTTGACCTTGGCAACGTGTGCAAGCTATACAAGGATTAAAACCATCTGGATTTTAAAAAYGATAACCTGCCTTTTTCTTCCTTCCCCTAAAAGGGCTGCCCAAATGGATTAAATCCATTTGGATTAATCAGTTTCCTTAGAGAATTAATAGAGCTGAGTAGATTAATATGAAGACATGCATCTAAGAGGAGATGTTCTGCTGCATACACATCCCACTCCAAAACCTAGATTCAGCCTGAAACTGCTGGTCAATTACCAGAGGGCAAATCAATACTTTTTAGTGGCTATTTTGCATATTCAATGTCTTGGCCATACGCCTTGGAACAAGAAGGTTTGCAGCTTTCTGGCTTGCTGTGTGATTTGCTTTAACTGTTATTGGAGATTTKATGTTAAATATTAAAAACAAGTTTGCAATAAATTTGTAAGCAGTTGTCCTGAGGCCTCAGGTGTTTCGTGTACAGGTGACTTACGGTCCAGGCAGCCCATACCATAAGTTTCACAACTTCTCTTCAGCCTTCTCCTGTTTGCCATGTCCTGGAGAGGCGACTTCTGTGAGGCAAAAGGAAAATTTTGCTCCCCCATGATCTCAGTTACAACAGTAATTTTGCTTCACAGTCAACTGTCCACTGCGTGCTGTGGTGAAACTAGGGACATTTCCCATGGGCATGAAACACATCCATCAACAAACAATAAGTCTGAGCTGTTTTTAACCTAATGAACTAGAGAAGTAGTACTATATATTCACTTACTACCCATTTCTGCCAGCTGGCTTCCCCAGCCTCTGTACTACACGGACAGGAGCTGCAGTCACAAAGCCTCACTCAGCCAGAAGTGAACTGGGGTCGGCACGTGGTGTGCTAAGACGGAAAATAAACATCACTCACCTCCTTACAGAATTGCTTTTCTCCATTAACGCAACCAATTACATAGTAAGATTTCTTTTCATTACCTATGCTGATTAACTAGCCAGTGAGGAAAGACCACAGAGATTTCAAGGCAAAAAAATGGAGGCGCTGCTGAAAAACCCTGCAAGCATTTTAAATAAATATTTGCAGGGCCAACTGTTCAAATGTTGTATAACAGAGTAGCAGCATGAAGGAAAGCAGGAATCATAAGAAAATACACGAAGCAATTAGAGCATATGAGAGACCAATTACTGCTGATACTGCGGAGGCTCCACTTGCTATCACAACTCACCGGGAGCTCTTGCTATCCAGACAGCATCAGAACTGGACAGAACTTGGTAAGCCTTTCTTGTGAAATACAATGAAAAATTTTCCCTCTAAAATCAAAGCCAGCTACAATTTCCTTTTTTGTCACTCAGACTTTTACTGCATTTGGCTTTTTAATCCTAAATTTGTTACTAAACTTTTGAAAATATAGGATAACTAGTTTTCTGTTTTTTTTCACTGAAAAATACAAGTAACAGAAATTTCTGTATTTTTTTAAAAGAGCCTATGGTTAATTTTTAAAGAAAATAAAGCTAATTTAAAGAGAATAAAGTTCAATTTTATTTTATGTAATTTCTTTCAAGTATAGAATTCTGTCTAATTCCATAAAAATATTTGAAAAAATCTCTATCAGTTCCAAATGTCTAATCTTTATCTTGGCATTGTAATGTGAATATTGCAAATAACATATTATAACAGAGGTTTTTAAATGCATTACAAGGCCAGATCATGTGTTGGACATCTTTGCATTTTCTGTAGGTAGGTCTCACTGGCTCTGTGTATACACCTTGCTGCATTCATACTGTAGAGACTCAGGCTCTCAGCTGGATACACCCAGGTCATGATCAGGATGGCTAAAGGTATCTGTGAACCATTGGACCAGAGGAAATGGTTACAGTCCCTGTCACACCTGGAGGCCACTTCACATCTGTATGTGGTTATAAAAGTGTTCCCTGACCTGTCCCTATTCAGAATTAATTAGACTAGCAAAGACCTGCTGCTGAAGCTCCTTCGTATAAGACATATTATTCTAGCAGGAAACGATTTAGAGAGCTACCACACAAGCAGATGAGTTGGGGTGACACTCAGCATCAGATGAGCTGTGAGCATTCACCCAGCTGTGGGGGTTGAAATGAAGAGGATGGGCTTCACAGCCTAAAATGGGTGACCACGACAGTTACACAATTTATCTTTTTTGACAAATCTCCTTCCTCATTCAGTGCAGAGGTCAGGTATTGAGCAGAGAAAGGCAAAGGCGCAAAGAGACCAGAGTCCAACTCTGAGTCTTAATAGTATCAAAATCTCGCAGATTTAAGGCAGTGTATATGCAAGTACGGAGTGCAATGAGTGTAAGTTACTGGCCTAATGGCTACCTGTTTTTCTAAGAGTGCAAAGTAGCCATCAGCTGGCGTATTGCTCTGCCTGGTCTCTATCAACTGCCATATGAATTTGGGGCCAAACAGTTGAATGTTGTTATGAATAAGTGACCTTCCCTTCTGTGGAAAGGAAATGTATGTGAGCACCATCTCTGTACCTGGCTGTTGTATTCAGTTGTTATTCCCTTCCTTCACAATACAAAATCAGACTAGAGACAGGGAACTGCCATAAGGACAGCAGATGAGAACTGCTTGTAATGTCCCTTTAGGGCTCACTTTATTCCTCTCCAGATAAATATTGTCAGCTGCAACCATGTTCAGTAGAAATGACAAGTGGTCAGTCAAGAGTAGAAGAGACAAGTAAGGACCTCTCAAGGGACCACTAACCTATTTTTCTATGGTAAGGAGCAGCTAGGATGAAATTCCTTGCCTTTATACCACATATTTTAACAAAACAAAAAATATATATTAATTTAATACTAGATGTGAGGACTGGACTGAGATCTGAGGAGAACAGAGCCTTATCCTTACCCCAGACACCATATGATGCAGTGAAACATGAAGAAAATTCTACTTCACTGCTTTTCCAGGGTGTGTCAGTCCTGTCCTGGACTGACAACTGCTGGAGGTCAAAACAGCCCCGATCTCCATAGTGTTGTTCACCCTGAACCTGGGTTGGACTGCCACACTCACTGCACACATGCCACTACTGACAGCAATAAATTGGACTGTCAGCTGCCTATGGATATCTGACCTAGAAGGGCAAGTTTCAGGACTCCATTACCAGCTTCCTCTAGTTGAAATGATATAAGGTGTCACAGAGAGAGAGAACGAAAAGAATGGGGCCATCCCACCAGATAGACTCCCACTTGAGGGAGGAATTAGAGATCATGCATATTTCTTTCCCAGAAAGAAGATAAATTAAAACAGCTTTTCACATGAAAGCTGGTGGAATCATATTCCTGTTAGCATACCTATGTCCATGCAGCTGACCTGTTTTGATGTCAGCTAAAGCATGTGTATTTTTTCATGTCCTAAAATGATACTACTAGACGGGCAAAACACTGCCACCTGATACAAGAGTCCATCCACTCTGGGCACTGCACGCTTGAGCCACTGAGACGGACTCTCTGCTACAGAGCTGTTCACCTCTCAGGTGCCCACACTCCCACACAGTCAAGAGGGAAGATGAAATTTCCTTCATGTAAGCACGCAGCAGAATTGGAGTAAGAGAGCCTTAAAAATAGTTTAATAGGGGTCATTCCACCAACATGCTGGAACATGCACATATTTATAATTCCCTTAGTGCTCTCTAAGAATAAAGTGGTTGTGAATAATTAAGTCCTTGCTAAGCCTATGTCTCCTTGCTTTTCACACTGTACACAAAGACCATAACTACAAACCTAGATTTCCCACAGAGAGTCGGAGGTGTTTGTCTCATCACACAGGAACCACAGAGAAAGCTGACACATTATCTATATGGTAAATCTCTACGTGATGGGGAAAAAAAGATAAAAGGTGTAGCTGCTAGTACAACTCAGATGCTGGGAGCCAGATACAGAGAACCACTGTGGCCCTGACTCAGGGGTCTAAGCAGTGTGGAGGGGGACCGGAGCATTCAGCCAGGTGTGTTTTTATAGAGATGGAGTGAGTCAGTTTTGACTGGTGCCAGGACAGTTGCAAAGTCCAAGAACTTCCTACAATTCAGGAAAAGGATAGAAGCTTTTAATGCTAAAAAGTCCAGAGTTCTAATGATTGCTGTAAACCAAGCATTTTAGAAAGCATAGACTTGCCTACTTCAGGATTTAGACCATCATTAGGATGACACCTTCCCAGGAATATGTGCTATCTCACATCAGAGGCTCTTGAACCCTTCTCAGAGATGTAGGTCTGTGCCAAACTGTCAGCTTCTTGTGACTCCTATTCAAGCCCTGAGCTCCAGGGTTACGCTGTCCTCACAAGACGCACCAGCTCCGTCTGTTTCAATGCCGTTCTCACAAGGTTATCCTTCCTTGTACAAATGTGGTGCCACAATACAATCCCCTTTTAATGATATTCCAAATCAGCTGCCAGCTCCCCCTTGGTCTGCCCAGAAGTCACAAATCAAATAGCTTGTCCAACTGATTTGTAGGGCGATGCACAGCTACCTTAGAAGGGCAAAATAAGGAAATCTGTATTCTCTCCTCTGGCTCTCCCCCCACCAGTTTCATCAAGCTGTTTTTCATCAGTTTTGTGATGAGTGAGCAGGCATTTAAGCACCATGTTACAGATGCTTGGAAACGGAAGAGCAAAGGTCCCAGGTACCCTCCTTGCATTGCTGGCTAACAGGCTTTCCTAAGGGTGAAGAGAATAGGGCAATCTGATTAACTTCAGATGATGAAGTTACACATTCATCCTCTTTCCACCTATTCTTGCATCCTTTATTAAGATAATTAATAAAGCCCAATGAAAGTCTGTGTACACTTTGTAGACAAATTTTTCCCCTTCAGTTAATGGCAATATATCTTTACACCTATTCAGTCAATTTTTAAATAAAAGTAAAAAAAGCTCTTTGACTTTTTATTCAGAATATCAAAGGCAATTTTCAAAGATCTTAACAACAGCTAAGCACCCAGCCTCTGCTGAAAATAACTGAACATTACATACTGAACTGCTTCTATATATGTCTTCAAAAATCTCTCATACACCCAGAGATACATTGTATGATGCAGTGAATGAGCTAGATACAAGCAGCAATGTAATGTTAGTTCAGCACTTCACTAGGGCTTACTTATCCTGTTTAGAAATATGCTTGTCTGCTTCTGGTATTCCACCTAGCTTGGGTATGATATTATTCACTGAAGATATGCCCTGCAGATAACAGGAAACATACACAAAGCATTTTCACTATAATTGATTTTTCCGCCAAAATGATAATAAAAACAGAATAACTTCATAACTATCTGTAGAGCAAAGTCATACTTGGTCAACCAGATCAGAATTAGATCTCTTGACTGAGCCATTGAAGATTAGAGCTAATATATATGAAAAATCAGAATCCCAAAATCAGAATATGAATGTCTATTCAAGAATGCAGATTAATTATGCACATACACGTATTAAATTTATATGTTAAGCATTGAAGATATCACTATGTGTAATGTACACATTATATATGTGTATGTGTGTGTAATGTACACATCACCTATGTGTAATATTCCACAGGACAGCAAATGTCTATTTTTCATCACAAAGATGCTCCAGATGAAAACATAGTAATTATGTTCCAGGCATTGTGAATTCAGTCCACATCATAGATAGTCATGGCAGCATACCTTGACATACCTTCCCCATCATACTTGGGCACTGATGATATGGTCTACCTTGGGAATAGTTATTCTGGGGGATGAACACTGAAGTCCTGAAGGACTCTTACAGTTCTGCTTTTTTTTTTTTAATTTTTATTTTTGAAGTGTCTTAAATATGAATCAGGAATCTCCTATCTGAATTTCCTTACAGCAGCATCTTCACTATAACCAGTAACCCAAATGAGTAACTGCTTCCCAGCAGGAAGAGTGTTGCAAATTTTCTTTCTCTGAGACCAATTGTTTGATTTTTATTTCTTTTTATAAATACAAGATATTTAGAATTGATCACAAGTTCTAGGAAATCAGGTCTTGCCCTCAGAAGCTTTTTTTTTCCATCATTGTAATGATTTAGGGGGTATTTTTAGGAGAAAAAAGCAATTGTTCCCATGTTTACAATTATTGGTTAATCAATTAGTATGTAACAGTCATTCTGGCTCTACCAAACATGTAACCAGAACTTTGCAAAGCTTGGGGTTTTTGAAGTTTTCTACCAAGCCTTCCGAAATTCTATGCCAGCTTTTCTAAATTTTCATTCTGATCACTGTGTGTGAGAAGTTTCCAAATTCTTTAGATCTGTAGACTCCTAAAAATGTTCTGATGAAAACATGGCCCCCTGGGGTCACAAATTTCAGTCTACAGATGGCAAGCTTTATGGTTTTCCAATTTAGTTTCCATGGGCTTGTAGAACCTAATCCTTAGATTGACAGGGTGCCATGGACCACAGCTTGAAAACCTCCAAAGTAATTCAAATAATGATTACTCTCTCCTGGTATGCAGGAACAGGTGGTGTTCCACAGAAGAAGTAGGTTCAGTAAATTACATTCTCATTGTAAAATGGTACAAGCAATACAAAGGATCATAAAGATCCCAGCCTCTCTGGGAAGGTGTTGAGAGGATAAACACAGGACAACTTTTAAGAACCTCAGAGCCTATTGTTAGTGGGGTCATGCAAACTAGACTCATTGATTTGATTCACCCAGTCTCTCCAAAATAAACATCATTGCACATAGACTCCATCCCCACATTTTCCTCTCTTTTGTGTCCCCTCACAGCCTAACGCCACACTTAGCTGTGTCTCCCTTCTCAAGAACGGGTCCTCCCTCAAGCATTCAAGCCTGGTTTGGCACAGTTCTCACTGCTCCTTCTTTACGAGCCTTCACAACCATGGGGCATCCCCATTAATGTCTAAAGGAAAACGTGTTTGGGATACAAATGACACTTAACTGATCTTAAAGTTTTCCCCAAGTGTCAAATTTCTCTGGTTTCTTCCATCCCTGTTCATTTTTTGGAATGCATTGATTGCTTCCTTTCAGAATTAACCTATGGTAATCTGTCGGTCATCTCCTATCCTGTCCTATGTTGTATCTCCTTTTCAGCATTTTCGTTAATCAATATCCCCTCCAGACTCACTAAGTACTTTTCTTTTTATAAATACATCCTTTGCTCTCGCCCAGGAGATCTGACATTCAGACAAACTAAACGACCTTTTTCATCTAAATAATTTAAGGTATCTACATCCCTTATCAAAGACTAATACATCTGGCACCGCCAACAAGACACCTTCATTGTACTTAAGCGTATATTTAAAGTGCATTCCCTGCTTGGCAGAGGTCCTCTGTTGAGCACCCTAGAGGCTGAATGATCTCTCCACAGAGCAGTTGTGCTATAAGCAATGGCAGTGCAAAACTTTCACGCCAGAAATAACTGTTGTGATCATCTACCCCAAACTGCAAGCCATCAACAAGGGAAATTCATGCAGAATACCCTCGACTGCTCAGTGTCTCATAGCTGAGCTCATGTACCTCTCAATGTAAAGCTTCCAAAATGTAAGGCTCCCCACATTTTCAGATAAGTTTTTAATTATCCTCACTGATGAACTTACATATTTCATGTCTGGAGTTCATGTCTTCAGCTTCCAGCCACCAAATACTGTTTTCACCTGCTCAGTTAGTGACACCTTTGCTCTCAAAAAATCTCTTTCCCATGTTGACTCCGAGCAAGTCACCTCTGACCTCATTTTTTGAGAAGTTTAAGCTTGAGGCAGATTTTTCTCACGTGTATTTCTGTACAAGCTCTCTTTGGAAGCCTTTTCTAATGGCTGGATATTGGAACGAGAACAAGACTCTATCTACATAGACATTCCTCATAGAGCCTTTCTGATGTGTTTTCCCCCCATCTCCTGCAAATGTCACATCCAGGTCACCCTCTGATCCTCTATCCCTTTCTGTGGTTATGGACAGACATCAGTTCTGCCCATCTGTTGCATGAGGAGAAGCTACAATATACAATAGCTTCTGAGGCCAAACTTTGAGGCTGGTCCATTCACTATAAAAAATAGAGCCAAAACTTATGACCCAGACAGCATATTTCAGATCAGTACTTTGCAGACTGGATTGACATCCATAGCCTTGTGTTTAGGGTTTCCAGGAAGGAGAACCCATTAACGTTATCAGAGCTGTTTAATGTACACAGTGCTACTATGGAAGAAAAATGAAAGCATTTCTATCAGATGTTGGTATCCAGGGTGATACCTCTTACTTACAAAAATGACTTACAAAGTGCTACGAAAATCTGCCTCTCCTCTCATCTATCCCTCTGTCTGGGTATACCGTATCTGCTGTAATAGTATTAACACAGGTTGCCACAGTACATTATCCAGTCTTAAACAACAATCAATATAAGTGGTGTAAAAAGGTAGACAATACCAATACTTTCAGAAGAACTTCAGGAGACAGTTAATGAAATGAGCTTCACGCAAAGGAAGTTTCTTTTTAACGCCCACTACTTCTGAAGCCCTGGAGCAGAAGGGTTTATTTCCTTCCAGAACTACTAGGTTGAAGGCAAGTGCTTTCCAGAAAGACAACAGCTGAAGCAGACAAATGAAAATATATTGCAGCATCTTCACCTCCCTTGGCGATCCCACCCCACCCTTCCACTCAATTTCACCTTCACAGAAACTCTTCCAAGCAATGCCTTGGCAACAAAGAGAGGAGAACAAATCACCACATTAGATACAATTGCATCCTTCTTTTTGTTAGGAACCAGGGCCAGGAACCAGCTGATGATCATGATGCTCAGAGGCACATGGGTTCCTACACGCTCTTAACTGAGAAGGAGACCTTCCTTCATGACTAGGCAACACAAGGACTGTACAGCTAATTTCAATCCATTACTGCTAGTGAAAGAGAACTGTTGCCATCCAAACTAATATGGAAATTTTTCACTGTGTCATTTATATAGTAGAAGGAATTGTTAAAATAGCTCCATGACAGATAGCTGTACTGCTGGAGTTTCCTTAGTTTGTCATTGCACACAAAAGGATCTCAGCCACCATAAAATTAAATTTCTCCACATTGCAATTGTTTAACAATGAGACAAACCAAATTTTCTGCTAATTGAATGCACTGAGCTACTTACATATTCATAGCGAGCTGGCGTTTTCAGCACCACTGAGTCCTGGCACTGCAGGAGCCTTCCCAAAAGCAGAGTCAAACCCCACAACAACAGCTACTCCCGACAGACTCAGTGAGGGGGCTGGCACGGCAATCGAGATACCTACAGCGCTTCTGGCATCAGCTGGGAGCCAGGGTGCAGTGTGAAGATGACTGTCTCATGTCTCCTGTAGGACATTCCCTGCTGGGGCCTCAGCATGCTGAGGACTTGGGGCTTGTTGAACTATTTTTAGGATGCTACTGCAGACAGGCTTGGCAGCTGTCTGGATGAGCCCCTTATGCGTTCCCATATCATGTGGTGCAGAGACGTGCACAGTGCCAGGCAGGGGTGGCGCTCAGGGCTGCGGTCCCCCTGCCCTCCTTGGGAGATATGTATGTGCTCTTCAGCTTCCCTGGGTCTGTCCAGCTGCATCATGTTCTCTTGGGCATATTTTCTGGAGATGGTCTCTCTCTTACTGCTTCACAGAAATGGGACTGGACGGCCCAAGACCAGCACTGATTCCTCCAATTCACTGACAACTTAAGCTTACTTTTTCCTAGTACATTAGCTTCTTGCACTTCAGAGCATAACTCTTCAGAAACCTCTAACAGATTTAGAAGTTTCTAAACACAATTCCCCATTTCGTGGCACAGAAAATGCCCAGATTCAGACAAAGTAAGACACCCCTCATGAATGCCTGTGCCCCAGTTTACTTGCTGCTACAGGACACTTGGGTGACATGGGCATCCCATAGAGCACCCAGGATCCTCTCTTACAGGTCTGACTCATGAAGCAAATGCCCCATAAACTCCAGGTCACAAAGTCTACCCTCTTGATTAGCTTCTAATGCTTGTCAGCCTCTGATATTAACCCCAGACATCCTCATCACAAAAGCACTTCCTTCTCCCTCAACTCTGTGACTCTGAACTCTGTTCATCCAAGTTTCCTAGAACTGTATTCTCTTAAGGAGCTGTTATAACACTTGATGTCTTCAGTCAAGCCCCAAGTGAAATATCACTGCTCTAACCCCCCTCTTCATTCCAGGTTATCAGGCTCATTGTTACATACAGGCCCAGTTTGTTCATCAGTGAATTGCCTTTACAGATGTGTTTCAAAAGCAGAAAATTTGACACCTCTCCTCTGTTCCATTACATAAGAACTAGGAGGCAATAAAGAGAATAAGACATACAGAGACATAAGGAATATCATCAGCTGATAAACTTAAAGTGGAATTTACATACTGTAGGTAGAGAGGTTACCAGGGTCGCACAATTGCATTCCTTGAATGTATTATTTCACCTTCACTGATATCAAATTTGCCATGTCAGTTTAAGTTTCAAGATTTTTTTTAATGTTTCTTACAACGCCAGCTACTGGAATCACCCTGTTTAAAAGTTTCCAGCTTTCATTTTCTGAAGTACTTTTCTCATCCCTATGGTTGCACTGAGCAGCTTGGAGCAAGTATACATTAAACTCAAAATAACATATGTTTAAGAAAGATCTCATAATTTCAATCCACTTATGAGCTCTGAGTAATAGACTTGAACTTTATATGTGTGTCTGTGCACATGCATATGTATACATCTTTCAGACACTCTATCCAAAAGGACAGAGACAGAAGAAAATGAAACAGAAACTGGAGTGATGTCAAGGATTCATTTAGGAAGGCACCTCATCCAGTTCTATATGTTGCATTAAGAATAAAAGCATTTAAAATGCCTGCAAGTCCCAGTACCTGGAAAAATGGGGTTTTAAGAATGTATGTGTTGTCATACATGAGTAGAGCAACCCCAACTTGCCTTAATATACAAGGAATCAAAAGGCAGCGGTTAAAGCCCAGAGTCCACAGCATGAGGCTTCCATCCTCTAACAAATATTTTGGACAAGACATTCAAGTTAGATACCTACAGGTACTTGGAGGTCTAAACTCTTCCTAAAGTCAAGTTCCCCAGGAAGAACTGCTAAATTTTTGTAGACATGAAAGTGCTGCTTTGTCAGCGAGTTCCCAGAAGAGGTGTTGGGTTCATCAGAAAAAAAAAAAAGTCATTTATTAAGAACTGAACTGATTCTATGTACACCATTTCAGGGAAGTGCATTCAGACATTTTGCAGCCCTCTGTACTGAGGCCAGTTTTATTTTCAATATACAAGCACTGAGGTCTGCTGGGATCTGTGTGGGCTCCCAAAAGGGTTCTGTTCACAGTGGTCATGCATCCACTGATTAGTTTAGTTGCTCACAACATTATTTCTACTGCACAACATTATTTCTATTGCAAACTGTGGCTGGTATCTTTTATACTTCCTGCATTGCAGGAGTATTATGAAGGTCTGTTACTAACGTGTACAGCAGGATGAGGTTTAATCTTTCATTTAATATCTATTGTATTTCTAGTACACCTTTCTTCACAATATTCAGGCAGCACACTGATGGTAAATCTACACCGATGAAAGACATTGCAGAAGTGCAAAGTATTCTTTATCAAATATTTTATTTTATTACCAAAACTCCTCAAATGTCTGTAATATATTTTTTCAAGTAATTTTCATTTGGCAGTGAAAAGACTGATCCTTGCAAAGCCTTTGTCTTAGTGCTTAAACAAGCCAAATCTATATTCACTCCCAGGTACAAAATGTCCCATTGATCCCAATAACAGAGATTATCCATGTTTCCACTGGTTACTAGGGAGACGGTGATGGAAACTCATTTGGTAGATTAGTAATTGAACACTTCTGAAGGAGAACCTGAAGAATGGCTGGGCCTTGCAAAAGGGCTCAAGCTTTGGCCACAGTCTCTTACAGCAGGGTCTGGCATGGAGGGAGCTGCGTTTCCTAGAAGCAAGAAGCAAATGAAGCCACAGATTGCTCAGAAATTCGTGCACTACTAGAGCAAAAAAGCTGAGACACTGAACACAGTGGGGTCTTTTCGCACTGAGAAACCCGTTGGCTTTGCTCACTGTGTGCCTGGCCCAGCACAAAGTCATTCTCCAGAACGCAAAGCAATGTGCAGGAGGGCCTCCAACTGCACAAACACTGCTTCACTATGTCCTGACCTACCATGAGGCCTCATACTGTGCATGCCCACAACTGCCTGCTGTGTGCAAGTCTTCAGGTCCAATTTTCACAGAACCATCTCAGAGCCCTTTGAAAACTGGAGCCAGATCCAAGTTGCAAACCCTTTTATTGATGAGTTGATCCTCAGAGGGAGTACTAAGTGAAATTATCCATTGAGAAAGACCAAAATGTAAGAATATCAGCTGGACTCAGCACATTTCTTATTCCATCTGATGATTCTGACTATCTTCTTGCCACGGTGCAGTATTACTGACATGTTTCTCTAAAGCAAGATGAAGAAATCTGGCATTAATCTATGCTGCTCTTAGATTCTTTAAAGTGGAGTCATCTTTCCAAACTGCCTTTTAGTTTAAAAAACACCATTCAGCAACCCTAAGGGACTTTTCTTTCTAGGAGAATTAACTATTTCACAAAGGAACAAAGTCTCCAGCACCATTGTCTCCATTTTTTTATGAGCTTTTTGCTCCAGGAAATTTTTGGTATATTTGGCCAGTGTCTCATTATATGTGTACTGTCAGATTAAGTCACTATAATCTTTTCAATCCTCAGTCTCCAAGGTAAAGTGTTTACTTATTAGCCAACTTCATCATTTCTCCTCGATTTTCTAATGCTCTTATAATTCACATATTTCATTTTTCAGTGGTAAATAAAGGTGCTCTGATTAAACGTCTTATGAGGCTTAGAGGGAGCCAGACATTTACAGGAAGTAAACCCAGAAGTTTTGAGTCTTATTGCATCACTCAGACTCCAAGACCAAAGTGGTCAAGCACAAGCAGAGTCCTTCACAGTCAGGACCTCGCCATGAAGCTGGTGCCTGTTCTAAGATGCCACGTTTTTACTAGCTCCCCACCATGAAATAGGTACTTTCCCTCCAGAGGTCACAGCACCAAGTCTCCTAGCCAATGCGCTACCAGTGGCCACTTTCAGAGACATAGTTCAGGCAATACACTGTGAATGAAGGGCTCATCTGTTGTATCCCAGGGGTATCCATACTGTCCTTGCTTCTCCACATGCCTCTGCTAGGAACGAGCAAGAGCAAGCTGCCAACGCTGTGCCCATGAAATTCATCTACAAGCCGCATTTTCAAGAGACGCAACCACTTTTAAAATGTCAGAACACCCCCAGGATATTAGCTCTTGGATGAAGAACAGCTGTTGAAGCTGAACCCACGCAAGGCTGAAGTGATGGCGCTCAGGAGTAGGACATAGTTTCTCCATTTTCCCTAGGAGGCTCTTAAGTCAACATGGATCAGAGTACTTAGAAGCCCTGGGGTCCAGCAGGGTTCTCTGCTGAGAGGGATGAGCAGGAAGCATTGATTTCAAACTATGTTTTTGCACTGCCAGCTTCCTAGGATGGCA
This sequence comes from Apteryx rowi, assembly GCF_003343035.1. Taxonomy (NCBI): domain Eukaryota; kingdom Metazoa; phylum Chordata; class Aves; order Apterygiformes; family Apterygidae; genus Apteryx; species Apteryx rowi. Next base: position 3,909,392 of record NW_020449641.1, on the reverse strand, counting down.
GTATCCTCTCCTCTTGGATGAGAATCTAAGAAAATTAATTCTCAGGAGGATTCACCATGGGGACTGGGGCATGCTAAGGAGGCATTTCCTCCTCCCTCCCCTTTATAAACCTTAGTCTCTCATCCCCTTTGTATATCTGGCACTACTTGTATTCCTCATTGCAACACTGCAGCTCCTCTCCAGTTATATCCTAGCAGCAAGCAGGAAACTGGGAGATAGTACCTGTCATGGGAGACCAAGTCAAATTGCAAGCCCGTCCCTGCCATATGAGCTGACATAAGGAGGCACAGACAAGAAGGAGTGATGGCAATTCAACATGTCTTTTTCCATTATGGCTATATCTGCCAGCTGTCCCTTGGAGGCCAGGTTACTGCAGTTGTCTCTTACAGGCTGTGTTGGCAGCCCAGTGTACAGGTGATATGCAGGATCTGGCTGGTACGGACTGTAGCTGTCTGTCTGCCCCATGAACTGGAAAGCCCTGAGCACATCATGGCAGTGAATAGGGCCCCTCCACTGAGACCACTCTGAAATCAAGGTCCTCATTTTCAAAACAAAAAACAAAAAACATAGATTAAGCCCTGCCTACATCAAATGCCTGCATTTCACCCTATGACATGTGCCCTGTACACTCAACAGCCCTGCTGCTCTAGAGCAGTGCAGACCTCAAAAGCCCTCAACACAACCTGTGGGAGCTGGGGAGAAAGGGTTGTCTAGACAGTGGGCCCAGGTAGGGCCTGATCCCCCAGAAATGACCATCTCCCTGGATGACTTTGCAATGTCCTCCTCTGCATGAAAACCCCTTTCCCCTGAAAATGTCACTTACAACCCAAACAGAATTTCTGTCTATTCTTTTCTCTCCACAAGAGAAGTTCTGTTCTTAGCAGAGCTTTGAAAAGAGGAAGAGAAGAGGGCTGTACATGTCAAAGGCTACTATTATTACTGCCTTTATGTGAAAGGCACAGAGAAAGGTGGTTGTTTAAATTCTAAGACAAACAGACAATGATAGGTAGCAGATGGATGGACAAGCTCCCTCTGGGAACAGACAATGAATTTCATTTTCTTACAGCACTGTCTACTGCAGAATAGGGATGATACTGCAGTACGTGTGCCAAGTTCCCTTCTTTGTAATGAATCCTGCACAGACCGGACTCTCACATACAGCATATATCTTTATATACGAAACAGAAGAGAAAAGGGGCCGACTTACAGCTTTTGTCTTCAAAATCCATCCACAGTAAAAATCTAACAGGAAAGGAAGACTGTCCTACTTTTTGTAGCGCCAAGAGATGCTTCGATCTAAAGAAAATCCCTCAAGACACTTCACAGGTTTGTACGGAAATTGCTTTGCTCATCACTGCAATTCAGGTGCTTATTGAGAGAAAGTTAGCGAGCACTGAGCAGCATGCACAGCTGTAGCTTACGGCAGACAGTGCAGAAGGCATCACCTGGAAGGGGCCATCTCCGCAGCTCTGTATTCCACACCCTCCACAAGCGTGCAAGGGCTGGGGATCCCCTGGCAGATCCTGGTCCTGCTAAGCTGGGCAGAGCTGACAAAAAGCACAGAGGCTGCAGTTCTTCCCCCCCCCCCCCCCGGTGTCTCTGGCAGCCAGCTGATCCCCTCGCTGTCAGAGCAGCTGTCCCCTGCCTTCCCCTTCCCTCTGCACAGTCACATCCAACCACCTGCAGTCAAGGTGAGACATGAAAGACACAGGGGAAGGGGGAGGCAGGGGGGTTGCCTGAGGCACCTCAGTGATTGTAAGGCCTTTTAAATGACATTGCCAGTTTGAAAGTGGGTTTAGAGCCTTTAAATGGTAAATTTCAGTCTAATCATGCTGCTCTCACTCCCTTTCAAATAATGCATGTGTATACATACACAAACATCTCCAGGCTGTAGCCAGCCCCATCCATCCCAATACTGGAGCTCCTTATTAGCTCCAGCACCCTGGCATACATCCTAAGACCTTCCAGCTGATGGATTCAGGAATGATTAGCAGTTTTACTGCAAGAAAAATAATTTTCTAGACTGGAGGATGCGACTCCACATTGAAGAAACAATCCACTTCTGCTTGCATTTCAGCTTCAGATCTTCTCCTAAAAGAAGTGCTGGCAGAGTAGAAGGATCATGGCTACTGCTGACCAGTGCAAAGGGTCCTGGTTCTGAGAGCTGGTCATCCTCATCAAGGACAGCTAGACTGTCCTGTTGTGGCTCTGCCTTATCACACAGGAGCTCTTAAAACACTGAGGGTGCTTTCCCACACATTTTGTGCTGCTAGGATTCAAGTCCTCTGTTTCACCTCAAACCTAAGATGCTTAATCAATCTATCTCCCACTATGGCTCCTGTAATGCCACTGACTACTTGGAGGGCTGGAACCATATTAAGTTTCAGTATTTAGGACAGGTAAATATCAGCTCTGTGACACTCGCAGTATTGCCTCTCATGGAGAGAGTTGTCCTCAAATGTAAGCAGTTAATTCCTTCAGCTCTGGAAAGTATTTTCATGTTAAGGCAACTGACTCTAGTAAATCCAGAAATGCAAAAGATGTGTGTAAGGCTGAAGACAACCCGTGGAAGAGTATGGACATGAGGGAATGAATATGGAGATCCACCTGAACCCTTTTGCAGCCTCTTCCAAGCATGTCAACTCTTCTGATTGATTTCTTTCCTTCCTGAGACAGGTCCAGCCTTTTCTTCAAGTCCCCAGATCTTCACACATTGCAGTATTTGAAATCTGCATCCCAGCCTTCTAGTCTGGAGCATGCCAATGCCAGCTTAGCAACAGTAGCTCTCACTCATGATTCACAGCAGTGAAGTTAACAGGATACTTTTTATAAGGCACACTTTTAGGGATAAGGTGAGCAAGTCTGAGCTTGGAGACAGACTTACAACACTATCATCCCATACTATTAGGCACTAAAACTAAGCACTTGCCTGAAAGGCTTCAACCACATCACAGAAGTCTGCGAGCAGCCCAGAGCTCTACTCCGAGCTCACAGCCTGCCCTCGCTGCAGGGTGAGCTGTGCAGGTCCATGCACTTAGCTCCATGTAGACATTTGAGGGTGTACCCAAGGAGGCAGTCTTAGCTAGGATGGATCTGGTGACCCACCACTGATCTGCTCCACTCCTGTGATGGCTTACACACACCACAGTGTAGTCACTAACCGACATTGTCCCTCAGAAGTCAAAGCCAGCTGCAAACTGTAGGGACTGCTCTAGTTTGCGTTGGAGCCGAGTACTCCATTTGTACTGCCTTTGAGCAGAACAGGTCCGACTTTCTATGCCTTTGTCCACATTCATATAGACAGGCATCCTACTGACAGGCAACCAGTATCAACACCTAGAGCAAGAGAAGGCCCATAGCTGCTCAGAGATGTTTGCTCTTCTTTCCCTTAGCACTTCACCTGATTGTTTGCTCCCACTTCTTCTTTGCAATAAGGGAAGGACTAAGGACAAGATTAAAGAAATGAGATGCAAGGAGTGACCTTCCCTATAAACTCCATAGGCAGAAAATGAGGCTGAGCAGTAAATTAGAAAGTGCCTGCCAGAGCTGCCCTCCCAGGTCACCTGGAACCACAAAGGAGGAATTGCAGCTATTGCCATGGCAATTCTGCAGATTGTATTTTATACTGACCTCAGGGTAGATCAGTTCACTACTGAGTATATAGTGCTGGAAATGAAGAATAGATATGGATGAGGTGGAAATATGTACTGGCACTGATTACTCTCCCTAAAGAGATTCTGAAGTTCAGTAGAAAAACATCTGCATTCTTTCAATGGCAGACTCATCCCTAAGGATGCCACCTGAAGTCCTCCCAACTCTCATTCTTACTACAGTGACAGACAGGATTTGGGTGCAAGCTGGAAGCTAAGCTTGTCCACAATACACCCACCACCAGCTTCTACTACAGAGGTAAAATTATGATAGGTGCCTCCCATTTTCATGCAGAGTAACTATTTTCACAAAGGAAGTGGAAAGAGTTAACTGAAGTTTCAAACACTGTTCGACTTCTAGATTTTTTTTTTTTTTTTTATCTTCTTACTCAGTACAAAGAACATCTTTAAACTTGCAAGCTGAAGTCATTTGTCTTTATGATGCCAGCTGCTGACCACTGGGAAAAGGTCACTGCTGTTACCAATGACAGAATCCCAGCAGATCTCTCTCTCTTAGCATTTTTCCTCCTTCGTTCCTTCTTTCAACAGAAGGTCAAGCATCATCTCTCCTCCAGGGAGGACAGACTAACATTTCCTCTTTGCATTAGGAACGGTTAATGGAAATGGCAGTAAATCAGCCTTCATGTTCTCATACAGATAGTTATAGAGAGCAAAGACCATCTGTTTGTCTGGACTACGAGCTATAAGATAAGGAAAAGTTTTGGTTTTTTTTAAGCATAAGCCTTTGTTTTGAATCCATAGCGTTACCAAAAGTCATGGTCCAAGTCACTTTTATTCCTAGCTTAGTGGAGATGATGGGGAGTCTTTTCTGTGGCAGAGAGGAGGGCAAGACAGACAGAAACTGCAATAACTCAAGATGCCCAGAGCACTCCCTACCACAAGGACCTGCCACTAAAACCTCCACACTAGGTAATCCCAGGGTGGGGAGGGAGAGATGCAACCTATCACAGATTCCCCTGTCTAATCCTCTATTCCTTGCTAGCAGGGTCATGTCAGCATTTAGTTGTTCTGGACAAAACCACTGCACTGGATATTCTCAGACACTTATGAAAAGCTGAACAACTTATGGTCCAAATAAGGGGTTTGACTGAGATTGCAGGGCAAGGCCATGGCAGAGCTGGACACAGACCTACCGAATCCTCACTCGCAGCAATGTATCCTGAGGGATACACTATCCCTCAGCCACACTGCCACCTCCAAAACTTGCAAAGCCAGTTACCTTTTCCTGATTTAGAGCAGTATGTAGGGAAACTGGGGAAGATAAACTGAACAGTCCCTGCTTGTGCAAGGAGACAAAACAGCATTGTCCTGTTGGTCTACGCAGGGATTATACAGAAGTGGGGGGGCAAAGAAATGAGAAGCAACTAAAACGAGCTATCCAGTCCATGTTTCCTCTTTTCAGACATTTTCTGAAGTCAATTCAGTAACAAAGTGAAATGATGAAGGAAAAAGCTTGAAAGTCTCTGACAAACAGCAATGGCAGTAGTGAAGTACAGGCCCAGAGGAGGAATGAAATAAATTCTGGAGTTGTGTTAATGAGCTTATTCCTTTCTTGGACATTAGTAACAATCACATGCTGGCAATACAACATACAGGTTATTCCTCACTTTAAAAGAAAGCTGATGGCTCAGATTTTGTCACTTTATTTTTGTTATTAAAAGGTATTTCATTTGCAAGGCATGTGCAGTGAAACAAGATCCATGCAGACTTAGATGTAGATATTTAAATAGGTTATGTTTAATTTACATCTAAGTAGGTGACAAGTTATGTTTTAACATGTTTAAATAGGCTGCTTACTTTTTATTGGGTTTAGTACTTAATCAAATGGTCTGCTTGGCAGATATGACAGTACTGTCCAAGSCATTAGGAATTAGACAAAGCAGAAAGCTTGCCTTTTCCATTGCTTGTGTGATAATATAGTTGCATACCCAACTTTCACACACAAACTGTCTCTTCAAACAAATCAGGGACTTTGTCCAGAGACAAGCTGTAATTTACCCGGTATGGTTACAACAGAATGACTTAAACTGCTTTAGCAGCAAAACATACTCAGTCTCATAACATGACCAAGTCTCAGAAGTGTTGAGTTCTTTAACATGTTTTTAACTGCAGACCCAAAGACCACTTTGTTCTGGCCTTATCACTTTGATTTGACATCACTCAAGCTTTAAAGCAAGCCCTTTCATCTTTATATGCATGAATCTGTACTTCCTGTTTCCAAGTATGTATTTTGTGGTCATGTGATCAGAGGAACTCTTTTTTAAGTTTAATATAACTGACCCTTAACAACCCAGTAGTAGACAACTGATAATACCCAATACCAGTCTGAGCAGACAGGTGGTTTGATTTTTCTTTTCACACTGCTTGGAATTCATATGTCAGAGGTCTTGTATCATTTTCTTAATAGGCTTTATTTCTTTTCTGTGTAGCAAGCAATTTACAAAGTCTGCTTCTGGCCAAGCATGTCAGCTTGTTATCTGAGCTATCCAGTGGCCATGCTTCTTATGCCTCTTGATGCCCCTCATGCAATGCAATCGTATTAAATATTACCTGTACTTTCAGCTTCTTCACTGCTCTGCTACACTACATACAGGGATGCAGATAAAGAGAGTAACTGTTGTTGCTCCTGTTTTTCTAATTCAAATATTTTTCTTGATAGAAAAAGTGTTTTTAAATGAAGATGCTGTCTTGCAAAAGATTAGACCCTCAAATATTGAAAAGTAACAAGGCTGTTAGGATTTGTAAGTCTCCCATCATGCATTATTCCCCCAAATTTCAGATCATCAGGAATTACATTGTCATATGTTAATACAACCTATTGTTTTGTCTTACCAAAAGTGTTTGCAGACTTATCAATTACCTTATGTTTATGTATCAGCACACTGAAAAATGTGAGACTTAGGAAAACAAAACAGGTTTCTGAGCAACACCAGCATGCGAATAGTGAATCTTTAAAGAGATGGCTCACTTGCAGGGTGAAAACTGTCATGCTTGCCTCCATCAAGCCTTGAGGGTTGATGCAGGTTTCCTTGGGCTTCCTTTGAGTTGCGCAAAAATAATGAAGCATGTAAAAGCCTTTCGGCCTATATGAACTCATTCACTGCAGGCGCTTAGCTAACTGTGTCCCTTTGAACCCTTTTCAGTAGGAGAAAAGATGGATTTGAAAGACTATATCACTGTTTAAAAAAAAAAAAGTTTTTCTGAGGCCATCTCACTTTGTATTACACTTTCTGGAGAAACATGCTCTAAAACCAAGGATGAGAATTTGAACTTATTGCCTCACTCAGGGAATTCTGTATTTATAAGGCAAATATAAAACTATAAGAATACTTTTTCTTAATATAAAACCTGTGAAAGATATTGAAGAGACACAGCTAATCACATTTCCTATAACAGAAATATAACTAGTAAATCAAACCTCTCTATGGCCCTGAAACACAGAAGATCACAGCCCCTCAGTCACTCCAAGGCCCTAGAAGGGAACCAGACCTACCTCAGCCCTGCTGCTGCCACCACACTGTGTGGCCATGGACAAGCTCTGCTTCCTGTGCCTTGGTTTTACCTGCTTAATCCTGATTACTATAAATTCTCCATTTCAGGGAGACACCTATACAGGGAAACTATAGCAAGGGTTGGCAGTGACCTCTGTCACTGAGGATAAATCAATGCAGGATAAATGCTCCTTGGCAGAATCTGACTCTACAGCTTTTCTGTTTGCCTTTGGCAGTCTCCCCTGGGAAGCTGATCCTGTGCCCTGACTTCCCTACTTACTTGCAGGCTTTTGTCCTGTCATAATCCCTCCTCTTCACTCAGGAGCTAGCATGCTTGACCTTCCCTCCTTCTCTCAAAAGGAGGGTGTGGGGGGGAAGGAAAAAAAAGGGGGGGCCTTATGAACAGCACCTCTTTGAAGCTGCAACTCAGCTTGAGGATATGTGCAAAGGCAGAGACTGGCTGCAAGCTGCTGAGGACCCCCAGCCAAACTCTCCCCCTGTCCAGGAGCCCCGTATGGGAAGTTATTTGTGCCGGCTGATGCCACAGCCTTCCTGTTGTTCCCATCTCCTTCGTCCTTGCTATTGCGCCAGGAAACATCCCCTTAGCTGGTAGCACACTGTGTTCTCCTGGAAATGGAGGGAGGGAACTCCACGCAAGGCAAGAGCAGCACAATGCTTTGTTTGCTTTGCTGCTCAGCATCTGCAGCACCTTGGCAATACTGTTTGCAGAGCTGCCCTTGGAAGGCGAATCAGGCAGAGTTGCTAGTACCAGTACCTGTTGTCAGACATCTCCCTTAGTCCAAGTCATTAGCCGGTTTAAGAGCTATTGGACACTGGGCCAGGTTTTAGCAGGATTACTGCTGCTCAGGCCATAGTCCCTCTCCTTCTCATTTGTTCTCATTTGCTCCAGAGAGCAGCTCTCATGACAACTCTGTGGCAGCACATCCTTCAAAGGTCTGCGGCCAGATAAACAAACTGGTCTCTCAGATATTTCAGCAGTAGGTCTCAGCCAAGGAAGAAGCAAATCTGAGTTCTTGTAACTGCCCATACAATCCCCAGCCCCATATAATGGCAACAGAACGACTTCCACGGGGAGGACTGAAGTGAACAGGCTTCGGGGGACACCTCTGGAGGAAAAGCTGCTCAAGCTAGAAGGGAGAGGGGAAACTACCTCCCTCGCTGCCAGGCCCCATCCCTTGGAGGTAGCTGCTCACCACAGCGGAGAGCCAGCACATCTAGGGCTGCCCAGAGAAAGAGCAGGCCTGGGAGGAAGGAGTGGAGAAGGGCAAGCAAGCTTGAGCACCAGAAGGATGCAAGCATTGCAGAAAAAGGCAGAAAACCCACAAAGGGTTAATTGCCACATGAAAATTCCCTTTTCCAGCACATCCGTTAGACCATATGAATGCCTTACTCTGGAAGGGGGAAGCAGGACAACCTGAGAGTTATGCCAATAAGCAGACTGGGGTGCTGGAGCAACGCTTGGGGAGGCACATCCAAAAAACACCTCATTTTTTTCTACCTGCAAGTTCTGCAATTGAAGTGTGAGAAACTCCATTCCCCAGGGAAAGCTTGGTGTCTCCATTGCCACCACCCTTATCTGCTTTGATTTTAAATTTGAACCATAGAAACCCTTTCTTCAGGTGGGAGCTGATCAGTGGCCGAAGGAAGTCATTTCCTTATTTGAGCAGTTACCACATTGCATTTACATCTCTTCCCTAGCTGGGCTATTTGTGGCCAACCTAAAAAGGCTAGTGCAGAAATGAAGCAGATGTTATGGTTTTTGCAGTATAACCTATGCCCAGTTTCTAGCAAATTTGGCCTTTGTATTAAGTTAACCAAAATGCTAAAAATTCCTAGGTGGAGAATAGCCCTTCTTACTGTAAAGCAAGGGTATTCAAAGACATTTGTCCCAGTTTAATTAGATTTCAAAACAAGGTTTTAAATGAGCTTTAAATCTCTAATCTGCCAGAAAAGCCCAATATTTTGCCTCTGTGCCATGTGACAATAAATAATCTTAATGCCTATTCCTCCACACAGAATTCCCACCTTCTCAGGGCAAAGAGAGCAGTGTATTTATGTTATTGATTGAAACAACAGTTTAGTCTGCCACTTGGTTTTAAAGGATCTACCTGAGAGCAATCAATCCCATTCAGGTCTATCTCCCAACCCATGCGTGACTGTGACTGCCACTGTCACTGGCAGCAATACCTCCCTCCTGGGAGAGATGGAGACCTTCAAGATGGCAAGTCAGATTTAGGCACCTGTCCAGTCCACTCCATTATTCTTCCTAGACCGCAGGGGAGCTCTGTGTGATCTTCATTACAGAGCAGGGAAAATTAATAGTAGGGAAGCAAAGGACTTGTTCCTTCCCTTCAGAAATACCCTCAAAAGCAGGCATAGCATGGCTCACAAATATCTCCCAAAGTTGAGGGGAATAGCTGAAGAGCTGAATGGTTGAATTTGCAGGCATGTCTCAGAAGTGGGATTTTGATGGGGTGGGGGAAATACCTATGAGCAAGGCCATTATCCTCCCCATTTCATTATCTAATGGTCTCTGGCAGTGCAGCACTGTATAAAGAGCTCAGTGGCTGACAATTTGCCAGAGATTTCATTTGGGTAGCTGCAAGAACAGGGCTGTGATTTCTATTACGTGACACAGCAGCAGCTGCTCAGCCCCAGCTCTGGGACAGCTCTAGCCCAGAAAGAAAAATGAGGTACTCATTTGTATCAGTTGCATTTTTGCTTTAGAAAGAAAATAAACTTACTAAAATACAGAAGGACAAACCCCCCCTGACACATACACAGAAACAGCTGCATGGGAAAAAGGGAAGCTGTACAGTATTATAAAGGAATGGTAAGTTTTTCCATTGATTAAACAAGGTGAGTCAGCCACTCCTTAAAAGCAGTAAATCAAATTATGCCATCCCAGTATAAATTCCTCATATTTAGGTAACTAAAGCACTTGTTATATAGCACAGATCTGACCTTCAAGAAGATTTACACAGGTGCGTGTATGTGTGTGTATGCGTGCACATGCACACACTCAAACCTCTGGAGCCTAACTGTGACCAAGTTACAGCCTACTTTAAGTGCTGGTTTGTGCAGTACCTGCAAACAGCCACACAAAGACTAACAGCTCAGTCAATTCTTTCACTTGAACCTGAAGGGCTGCTTGCCAGGCTCAGAGGCATATCTGAGCACAAATCTCACCCCAGTGGCCTAAATTGGGGAATTCCAGTAAATTCTTTTTATTCCCTCCTGGCTAGACTGCAAGCTCTAACCTCAACTCAGAGCAGGGACATTGATTCCCCAGCTCTCCCCACCACTATCTCAAAGCCCTTTAAAGGTCTTCAAGATCATGTTCCCCACTTTAGAGCAGGGAAATTGAAGCACAGAAGTGTTATGCCCGGTCGTAAATACTAAGGAAAGGGGTCTGGTCCCAGAGGTAGTCTTCAGCCCACTAAGAACAAGGAGCTCAGAAACATCAGGTATTAACTCAATCCTTCTGTCCTATGTTGGTATTTCTTCTGCCCTCCCTGTACCCCTCAGCAGATCCCCAAACACTCCTTCCTCAGCTCACTTAGTCTGAGTAGATCAGAAAGAAAAGAAATATTCCTTTGTGAGGGGACAGAGGACGCAAGCGAGGAAACAGTGAGGTCTTACTGTGTTTGCAACTGTCCTGTCTTCTCATTTATTTGTAATGATTCCCCACCCCCCACCCCCGCTTTCAGCTTCTGGGGAAAATCAGGCCTCATGAGAATACACTGAGGTGAACTAAAGAACAGGCTGAAGCAGCTCCCCCTGAGAGCTGAGGTCGAGGGAGAAGGCTGCATCTCTCTGCACAGAGGAAAGCAAGGCTTTTAAAAGGGATAAAGAAGGATCCGGGGTGTTAGAGACCAGTCAGCTTCCATMAAAACCCCTCCAAAATATAGGGAAATAGAAGGTAGGTAACAACTAACACTACTTTGTCAAAACAAAATCACTTCAAGCCACCATAATATTTTTTATGAAAGAATAATAGGTCTGTGGGTAGAGAAGCACAAATATGAGTGTTATCCTGACTTTTGGAGACTTCTGTCACTGTCCCATATGGTGTTCCCATAGACAAGCTCCAGAAACATGAACAAGCAGAGCTGCAACGTAAGCAGACAGCCTGAAAAAGCAAACTCCAAGGGTGGTTTCCAGTGGCTTGCTGGCAACTCAGAAAGCGGTATCTGCCGATGTCAGTGCTACTGATGCTGATGGTCTGCTACTGTTGACGATTTCTAGTAACAAAAGCGATAAATGAGGAGGGGAAAAGATGCTTATTAGATCTGCAGACACTGCTAAGCTGAAAAGGGCTATAAGCATGTTAGGGGACAGAATTAGAATTCAAAACAATCTTGACAAACTAATGACAGGTTTTACCAATGTCATTCAGTAAAGGACAAGTGAACAATATCTCCATTTTGGCAGAGATAATTCATTGGCATAATGGCAAGCTGGCGAGCCACTGGCCAGGCAGCAGAGCAGCAGGGCAGCTGGAGCGCAAATGTCGCAAGTCAGAGAGGTTGGGCTGCCATGAAACGGGAAGGTGGACACTATCCAGGGAGGAAGAAACCCACACATTGCCTAGGAGACACAGGAAGGAATTGTCTCTCTTTACACAGCTTTGCCAAAGTCGTGTCCACTTCTAGAGCTGTAGCTCAGAAGTATGTGGATGAACTACAGACAAAAATTGTCAGAGGTATAGAAAACTTGAAGAGCTAGGCCAGGTTGAAAGAACAGGGGCTGTTTTGCTTAGAAAACAAAGGGAGGGGAAACACTTAATGGTCTGCAGACAAAAAGCAACTACGGAGAGGAAGTTTCACCAGTTTCTGTGGTGGACAAGGCAAGAAGCATGGGCTTGGACAGCAGCAGTGAAAATTCAGAAACAATTCCCAGTATTTAACCAAGCAATATGGACAGTGAAGCACTGGAATAACCTGTGCACAAGGAGTCTGGAATCACCAGCCCTAAAAATCTTTCAAGAACAATTTAGAGAAATGTCTGCCAGGGCACAGTACAGCGAGTCAATCCTGCCTTTAAACAGGAAGAAAGGGTAGACTCATGGCCTTTCCAACACAGTTTTCTGTGACTCCTGAGACTTCTATTGTTAGTGCTCACCTCAGTAAAATGAAACAGTTTCTAATCTTACTTTAACATACTTTGCCAAAGACAGAGCAAACAAAGGCATTTTAATTGCTATCTTCCCCATTCACCTTCCTTCCCTCCCCCACCAAACAGGTAAACAGTCAAGTCATCTATTACTAACCACATTCTCCCCTGAAGCTCTTGTAGAGAGGAAAAACCCAAATCCATTAAAAACACAGTATTGCTTTTCCTATTGAAATGAAAATAACTAAAAAAGTTCTTTTCCCCACTGAAAAAAAGTAGTGAAAAGAGAAGCAGCAGACAGTTTTTATGGAGGTGTTTATCTCTGAATTCATCAAGATACCAGTGATGCTAACTTTAGGGAAGAATATGGTCCTGTATGCTTAACACCCAAAGCAACACTGCAGAATGGGGGAGGCTTTGAAGTAGAGCACACAGCTGTACCCAGCTGAAACTAATATGCATCTGGGATGGATTTAGATGTGCAGAAAGTAATTTCCTTCTCAGGTAATTCCAGCTCAAGTATTTCTGAAGTCTGAAAAATTGGCTTCAGAAAGATCTTCAAATGAATGACTCAAACATTTTGCATTCGTGCTACTGCTTGCAACACAAGGATTTTTAATATTTTATTTCTTTATTCCAAGAAGAAAGCTGTCAAATTCAAGTTGGGGGACCAGATTTTCCTAAAGGAAACTAAGAGTTTAGGCTTTTTTTTCCCCCTTTGGGATCATACCCAATTCTGAAATGTAGTTACACAAACTCTTTGCAGATGTTAGCATTATGTCTCCATTCTGCTGCTGGTCAAGAAGAATGGTCCTAAACTTTATACAGAAATACATAYACACACACACAGAGCAATTGCATGTTTGTTTCTGGGTGATTTCACATAGAGTATCTTTATAAATATTGATCTGAATTCTGGCAAGAACCAAAATGAAACAAACTCTTGAAACTTGAATGAACTTTAAATGAAACAAATTGAACTATAAAAGAAAAATTAGGAACAAGGCTGGAACTGAAGCCATACAAAAGTTTGTCTGCCATCAGACTTTTAAACACCTCCCATCAAATTTTGTGAGTCTGGGTAATGAGGAAAACTCACATACAAGCACATCCCAGTGATCAGTCACATCTTCTGGACTAGGCAGAGGCTTGGGCTGGAGCATTTTTCTCCTCCCACCCATGTTTTGGATGACTTCCAAAGCTACCAGACTTTACCTTATAGAACTTCTCCCTCCCTGGTAAAGCCCCCAAACCAGCTCCAACTGTCACGGAAGTCAAAGTAGAACCTGCTTTTGTTCAGAGAAATCCTGAGGATTTTGCATCACACCTCCCTCAAGTCTGTTTCAAGGGGTCGTTGGTGCAAATGATAGATAGGCCTTYACACTGGTGCTTTATAGATATATGTATGTTTAACCATAAGCAGTGCACTCAGGATCACACAGCAGATCACAGGACAGAACCAAGGACAATTCCAAGGACCAGAACACACTAATGACTACTCTGTTTCTCCATCATTATTTTCTAATAAAGAACAAAGGAAAAAAGTGCCACCACTTAAGAAATAAGTTATTAAGAGACAAGACCAAGAAATCCATTTGCAGATTCTCCTGAGGGCTCTGTGCTGCTGTAGCTGCACAAGATGAACGAGATACTGCAGAAATGGAGAGACGAGAGTCCCCAAGACAGCACTAGAGCAGCTTTATTCAAGAGAATTGAATAATCTGTCTGATATAGTAAATTTTGTTATGAACATATGAATCAGAAGGAATGGTTCTGAAATAACACAGGAGAGAGGGACAGGCAGCAACAGACTTACAGCTGGCCAACATTGTGCATCTTCTCAGGCAATGCATTTTCTCTTTGCAACTGTGCGTCAGTATCTCAAGAGGTTTTTAATTCAACATTTTACCTTTTTCACTATGTACATGTTCCCAGCTGGAGCATAATGAATTATTCTTAGCTATCAAAGTGAAAATTAAAAAGCACTAGCAAATCTCCCTTAACATCCTAACATGTTTCACATCTCTTCCAAACCTATATTATCACCCTGAACAGAGCAACATAATCAATCCTCCTACATTCTTTTCAGTGCTCTAAGTAGTAGCCTTTTCATTTACTGTTTGTAGCTGTGACGCTGTATGCTTACATTCTTTCAACAGAGAGACTGTATATAAAGACAGGAAAATGCTGCTGGTTCCCTTTTCTCAGTGCCCTTCCTCTTTATATCACAAAAACAGCACCAAGAAAATTCAAAGGCACCACATTCACATACCTGCAGACTGGTCTGAATGATTGAAATACTTGGTACTCAAAGTTCCTTTCTCTCAGTATGCCACTGATTTCAGTAAATCCATTCCCATAAGTAGGAACAAGCTAGTGAGTTTATTTGAATGGCAATTCTACACTTTGGCAATACCAACTCATATCTTCATCCTGAGGTAGCTGTCAAAGATAGCTGAAWATTTTCCAGTTTAAGTAGACTAAGTTTCTTCAATCCTGAAAAGAGACAGCTAAGGCAAGTATAAGAATCCATGCAGTAAGGCGTATCATGGAGAAGGTTAGCAGGGATCGACTGAACACCCTCTTTTCCGATACAAGCACTAAGGGGTATTGAAGCCCCCTAAAGCAGGTTCAAAACAATCCGAAGGAGGTGATTCTTCATAAATGTATACTTCAGCTGGGGAATTCCTTGTTCAGGATGTTGTGGATGACAGAAGTTTAGACAGGCTAAAAATCAACTGGACAATTTTGTGGAAGACAAATCTAATAAGCTGTCAAAATGAAAGCCTTTGTTTTATGAAAGCCTTGAACCAAAAACTGCTGGAAGCAAGAATATTTGGAAAACTACCACTATGCTTGCTCTTATGCTACTGTACATGAGTCATCGGGCTAGATCCAGTATGTTTATTCTTACATTCTTACAGCAATTTTGGACAAGAAAAAAAAGATTGCTGGAGGAAAAGCAAAGTTAAGAAATAATGTTATTGAATGCTTTTAGCATTCTGATAAAAATGGTAAAGAAAGAAGTACTACCCTTCAAAAACTTTAATTGAAAATGATGTTTATGATGTCCTTCCCAAAATGTAGTCATATTTCTTCTTGCTCCAGTAGTTACTTTAGTCCCATTCCACATACTCATTATGCTTTTGAATGAAACCTGCTCTGAAATACTATTATGCCATACGGTACATTTTTCTTCCTTGTGTGTCCTCAAACAGACCTGCTGGCTCAAATGAGAGAACACGTTTCTACTCTTTTTAATTCTTGCTTGCCTTGAGGAAGAGAGCTCTGTCTTTTCTTGTGCATCACCAAGAAAACTGATTGCTAAGATTCAGTCCAGTGTTCCTGAAAACCTTCCCAAAGGTGTCTAATGTTGCATGACAGTTTTGTACTTTGATGAAGATACCTCAAGGGAAGAAAGAAAGAGACCCAAAAAGGCTCGAGGCGCTGATACCTCTCAGGGATCACAGGCTAACACAGTTTGCAACGAAACACATATTTCTAATTAAAAGATCAGGCCTCGCTAGGAGCTTGTCCTTGTGCCTAGAGAGCTCTTACTAGTTTAAAAGCACAGCAAATGAACATACATTCAAACATGCAATTGGGTGTACAAACCCTGTGGAAACTGTGGTATACTTACTGCTATCATTCATGTGACAGTCAGCATTCGCCACTTCAGCTAGAACTAGTGCCTTTCCATCCCTCACCATATAGGCCCGTTCGATACTGTGGAATTACACATTGCCTCTTACATACTATTCACAGGACAGTCAAAACAAAAAACCTTTCACAAGAAGTTAGATGTGCCTTAAGAGAAAAATGTTTCCATTTCATATGGGGAAAGTGATTAGTTCTGTTTGGAGCTGCCTGCCTATTGGCAACAAGTCAAATTCTGACCCATTTCATTTTCCCGAGGTGTAGGGAGACAGGAAAGGCAATGTAATCCATGGCACCTCAAACAATAATAATTTTCTGTAAATAAAAATGGATTTGTAGGGCTCAACCCAGACCTAAGGTGTCCAGACAATGCTTTATTTTTAGCCATATTTCACAATGTAAATGACACCCCCACCCCATTAAAGCTCTCAACTCTTCCTGTTCTAATTTACAAATTTATTCCTAGAAAAACACTTCAGTCATCCCTGAGCTGTGATTGCCTCTGAGGTGGCATGCAGCACTTTAGGATGCAACAAGAACAACAGAGACATAGCCAAGAGAATTATATCTAGGCAAAATGGTCAAATCCTCAGGAATACTTGGTTTCTAAGTCTCACTGACACCCACGACAGTTAGCCCTAAATAACTTCAAGGATCTGTGACAATGCAATTAATCCAAATGGAAATTGGTCAGCCTACAGTAGTACATGCTCTGTCCTTGCAGAGGGTGACAGACAGTCTTTAATGGGTTGTAAAGTTGAGACAAACTCAGTTTTGCACCTTGTGCCAGTGACAGCCTCCAGACAAGAGAGATAAGGGGATACCATAATGCAGTTACTAGTCTTGTTGCTTCTTCACACAGCGGATCACAAAGGAGAAGACTACCTGATGGCCATAGTAAGTCTAAGTTCTAGCATTTGTGTGTCTGTCAGTATCCTTCAGATCTGAGTAATTCACAGCAAGCTTCCAGCCCACAGAGTATTGAGCTTCTGGGCCATAGTGCTGCAAGTCTGAATAATTAAACTAATAGAGCCACTTCTGTAGACAGGCTTTACGGAAGGCAAAATACCAGGATCACTATGGTAACAACACACAGTGAATGATGTCTTCAAGGCCATGACAACATATGCATTTTATAGGAACAGCTAATTGTCTGTCTCTGCTTTCTGCTCACTGACACCATAGCATATTTTTTGCTAAATACCTTGGTATTTGAATTTTACTGCCTCCAGCTACTATTAACATATTTTGCATTCATGCTTTGTATAAATTCCCAGTAATGTTTCTAGTTAAAGTTCCCAAACATACATTCAATTTATATTTAATGAGACAGTGTGAGTTAAGTAAATGAGAGCTAATTAATTAAAGCATATGTATAGATGGCTGTGAGGATTAATTTGTTAATGTTTGCAGAGTGCACTGAAAAATGTAAAGCACTGCATAAACATGAATGTTGCTTTGAAAGAAAGCAGGAGGGTGAGGAGATGAAGAAATACAGTATATTATCATAACCTTTAACAAACACCTGTTTAATATCATGAGTGGTTTGTCATACAGTAAGTGTACCAAAAAAGGAACTATGCATTAGTTTAACAGCTGATAAACCAGGTTTTCTTTTCTGTTGAAAGCAAATGGGCCATACCTGCAGTTGTCAGTCTCTAYTGAGGAAGGCTGTCATGTAGGATGACTGGCCAAAGTTACCCAAAGCTCCTGGATAAGGTACCTAGAGGCCTGTGACAGCATGGGCCAGAAGGAGGAGCAGCATTTGCAGTCTCCCTGAYCCTGGCTTGCTGAGTCTGGGTCATCTCCAGCTAGATAGAGAAGCCAAATTTTAATGTGTGGAACCATTTCATGCAACTCCATCTCCAGCTTGAGGTACCAGGATCTCACAGMCATAGCTGAGCCCTGTGGCACAGACCTTGCATTGCTGCAGTGCAATGCCAGCAAACCCACGCCAGCATGACCTAGCTGCGGCTAGCAGCATGCTGCAGCAGTGCAAAGCTCAAGGCAGGCTGAATATATGCCAGGGACTCTTGTAGGGTTTGCAGCCACCACTAAGATCACTGCTGCCACAGCCGAGTGCTAGCAGTGTCTGAACATGGCTGAGACAGCGAGTGTGTGGTTGGCCTGCCCTGAGCCACRGAGGCGTGGGTGCTCAGGTACATCTGCCAAAGCAGCCACTACAAAAGGCTTCAGCAGCTCTGCACCTCTGCTCCTGCCTCCTACCTCCTCTGTAGGGACAGTGACACTTCCCTCTGCTCAGCTCAGTGGTGGAGCTTTAGCTGTGTTCTGTCCTTCAAATRGAAAAGCTGCATTAATTGATGCTCCTACTGTGTTATTATATAGGGAAAATTAGGCTGGAAGAAGTTACCTGGGTCACCAAGTTCTGCCTGTTCCACTCAGACAACTGCAGAACAGATGTTTTATTGGGGGGCACCTACAAAGCATCTACTCCAGCAGAGACCACTTCCCACCTCCCTATGGCAAACTGCTGTTTGTTAATGCAGTATTTCTCTCCACYAGCCACATCAGAAACATTCAGCTCACCAGATCTCACCTTTGTTCCACCTGAAAAGGATACCCAAACTCCTGCATGCCTACAATCACAGTACTCCCAAAGCAAGTCAGCTTTTCCCCCACCACTCAAATCTCACCAGCTTCTCCCYTGAAGAAGGCCTCTAGAGAAAGCTGTAAAGACAGGTTGCATTAGGAGATTCATGCAAGGAGACAGAGAGCTTTGGGCAAAGATCTGCATATGGCTTCAGGGGCAAATCCACACGCTGTCCTGAGGGTAAAGGCCAGCAAAGGAACAGAGTAACTTCCAAACTCAGATTAGCAGCACTGGAGGAGGTGGGATGTTTCACATTGCTTTAAGGCACAGGTAGCTTTAGGCTGGGATCTGTCTTCTGCACATATCACAGCACAACTAGAACAGCTAGACATTTATGCATCTTGCCCTCTCTCATGTCTCCCATTTCCCATGATATCCAGCAAGTCCCTGAGTTCAGTGTGGGAGGCCCTCAGCTTCTCTCCAGCCTCAGGGTGGAGATCTCCAAAATTCATATCCTGCTGCAATGACTCAAAAACAGCTTCCCTCTCCTCCTTCCATCTTTGCCTAACATCAACTATTTCAATTTTTCTTTGGGCTCATCTGTGTACTTGGAGCCCTGTCTGGCAGTGTGAATGAAGAACAAGAGCACTAAGAGAGCTTTCTAGAACAGTCTACCTCTGGCAACAAGAAGCCGGTTCAGTCAGTATTAACTCTACTGCTCCCTGAGTYGCCTGCCCTGATGGATCACCCCTCTGCAGTCTCAAAAGCCATTACAGATGTAGCCCTGCTGCTGTGGCTGAGCGCACTATTCTGTGGGCAGCGTCTCAGGGGAGTGTTGGACCCTTGAACCACACATTGCCACACATGCTTTCACTAGCCCTCCTCCAACACTCAAGGGATAGTTAAGGATAATTTGTGGCCAGACATAGGAATGCAGGATGAAGAGTTCAGTGTGGTTGCTATTACTCTGGTAGCAGCTTAACTTTTGTCAAGATAGTTTTACATAGGGTTGGAAAGAGAACGAAGGGACAGAACAAAATAAGCCACCCAGAGAAGACTTCTTTAGATAATTGATGTAAGCTGCATATTAGCAGAGCTGTCCAGGACAACACACTGGTTAACCTTATGCTCTTGCAAAGCAACCCCAGAAATAACCTTGGCTGTCTGTGTGTAACTACAGTCAAACCCCATGGCAACAAATGTAGAATAGAAGAGCTTGCCTGACATCAGGATCTTTTAAGCCAAAAAGGGTAAGGGGACATGAGAAGTGTTCTTCATTAGGTTTTCAGGAGGTGAAGATGGAAAAAATAGGCTGATGCAAGTGAGCCTACATCTAATAGGCAACACATCATCTTGGCTTCAGTGTCTTCAGCAAAGCCAAGGACCGAGCATGCCATGAGGCCAAAGCTCTTCCCACCTGCAGGTGAGACTATGCTAGGGCAGCAGTAAAGCCTTGGGTGGAGATAGGGAGGGAAAAGCACGCACCAGCATACCTGTGCAACGCATGCATTTGCTGTGGTGCCTTCATGGATGTCACAAGCCAGGGAAGGGGGAACAACACAGCATTTTTGTGGGTTCCTGCTATGATGGGAGGCTTGGGTGGCACTCCTGGTGCTGTGGGAGTTTCAGGCACATTCAAGCCCTTCCTGGTTGACCAAAGGGTCATCTCTGGATCCTTCCCCACAGTTGCAGGACATGGTTCCAGCCTCAGAAGATGTTCCCATCCTCATTACATTTTGAGGAGAATGATGACAAAGGAGTAACAGCTTGCCTTCACAAAATGAGAAGTTAGAGGACTGCCAGTAGGCAACAGGTTGATCAGAGAAGTGCTATGATTCTGCTGCTGCTCAGGGCAACTACATCTGACCCCAGAGAGCAGCAATGGTTAGGACACCCTCTTTGATGCCTCCATTTTCTTCCCAGCCATGTTATTTCAACCAAGGGCCCCAGAGACAGCAGGAAAGTGACAACCTAAACAAATTGTATGCCTGCCCTTGCCTCCAGGACTGGATGAGAGAACACAAGTAACAGAGGACCCCAGTCTTCTCAGACACTAAGTGTCCCCCAAACAGCTCCTAAAATTGCAGTTGAACTCCAGGACCAGGAGGGCACAGGGACAGTGAAATGTTTAGGACTCTAGTAAGGGAGCTTTCATGCAGGTTTCCCAATACCTGGTGAGTACAGGACACCCAGGCTGGCATCCCCAGTGCCCCTGCACCCAAGCTGTGCCAGGCAATGTGCAGTACCAGTGTGGCAGTGCTGCTAGATGGCTCAAAACCAAACCAGCCTGCCTGGCCTCCRCTAATGCCTCACTTCCCTGCCTGGCACTCAGCCAGCTAGTGTCACTCTGAAGGAAAGTGACTGAAAACATATCTGATGGCCTGTGCTCGGAGCTGTCATCACCCGCTCCATTTTCAGCCAGTTTCCAGACRGAGATGAAGGGTTATCAGTGACTGGGTGAATGCAGGATATGAATGGATTTCCATAGCTATCCAGCAGCTCAGACTAAGACATCTGTCCTCGGTGGCCACAGCCTGCACGTATGTTCACCCACAGCAGTGAACCCAAGGCCCTGAACTATGAAGGCAGTCAGGTGCCTACTTACCCCTGAAATCAGTGGGAACCTCCCAGCTGTATCCCTTTGGAGTCCTTAGTGTCCATCCAGAAGGGGCAAGCCTTCAATGAAACAGGCTCTGAGCCACTGGGATCCACACTGAAAGCCCAGATACAGAGCAGCATATCCCTGWAAGTGTTTAATTAGTTATAAACTACTACTTATCACAGCCCTGCAGCTGAAGACCAACTAGTTAAGCCCCCTTTCTATGGCTGCTACTGCAGCAAAAGGCAGACTTTGCATTCCTCTCACAAAGAGATCCTGGCTGTGGGCCCCGGTGCAGCACCCCACAGGTTAGTAGATGGTTCTGCCATTTGTCTGGATGCTGTTCTGCAGCAGTGCCAAGAAAGAGGAAAGCCCTTGGGCAGCAGGGGCTGAGACAGAAAGCCCAATAGTCAGATGATCAGATGCATGAGGGGGCAAAACAGCACAGAACAGTGATATTCTCCAGAAGTGTCTGTCACTAGGCTTCATTACACCCCCAAAGAGGACACTGACCTGCTCGCACAACTTGTCTGTTGGCCCACCAGCCACACTGCTAACTCACAGGGCTAGCTGGCCAGCAACCCCTGAGAAAGGTCTTGGCTGCTCACATGCCTCCAAGCAGCTGCTGCCAGCATGCCTGGTGTGCAGCTTGGAGGAGAAGCRCCTCTCCTTTCAGGAAAATAATCTTCATTTGTTCAGTATACTTGACAGGGTCTCATTGGTAGGGAATGCTTAATTTATTCAGCAGTGCCTTTGTCCTGGAAGGACATAAGCCATTCCCTTAGGAGACCTACAAAAATCACATTAACACTAACATGTTCTTTGATGATTAGAGAATTTCCCTGGCAACACTCCATCAGTGCAGGCTGTTGAAATATATTGCCATAATTGGAGATAGACTTTTCCCCTTCTGCAGTACAAAGCAATCCAGGGAAAGGGTTCCAAGTGAATTCTTTTGCATATGGTGCCATGGTATCAATTACAGCTTTATCTCCTTTGAGGTGATAGAGCACATTTTCAGCAATTTTCCCACACTGGCGCTTGTGTTCATGTGGTTTCATGAACCACAAAGAAAGAACTGGATCCCCCATCTATTGGTCAGTAACRTTTAGATGAATGTTTGTTTTATTAATGGTGATATCAATACTAGATGGTATATTAGGATTTCATCTCATACTTTAAGCTTTACATCCTCTATGGTACTTTCTATCCTAAGTTCTTGAACCACTTTTTCCTGTCTGAACCTCACTGCCAGACTGTGACCTACTGAAGACAATTGTTAGAACACCTAATTGGAAAAAAATTGAGACATGGAAATTTACTTTGGATTTTGAGTATCTAAGCTATGCTTCTGTCTGCTAATTATGAATGTATTAGCACCTGGTAAGAGTTCAGCTCCAGAAAAGCCAAACCAGTCAAGATCCCCTTATGGCAGAGGTATCTTAGCTAGGCCTTTCCTCTGGAAGCACAACTGCCTATTACAAGTCATGCAGAGAGGTTTGTGCTGCTTTTTGCAAGCAAACACTGGGCTGSTGTGTCAGCACTCAAATCCCATAGAAACTGCCTCACACAGTTCTAAGCAGGAGCCAGTTCTGAGGCTTGGCACCACAGGGGTTGTGGTGACACACCCAGGCTGGACACTCTTGAGCAAATGGCAAGCAGCAGTCACACACCATAACTTATTATGAATGACTTTTTCAGATGAAGTAGGTATTCATATGTATCATAACACAATGCAGTGCATCAGCAATTCTAAATACTACAGAAAGCTTCTGGCTAGCCATTTAGCAAAAACTGGCTAAAAAACAAGCCAGCAGTAATACCCAGGTCTGAGTGCCCTTTGCCAGGGTATCAGCTGGTTCAGCTATTACAAGAAATCACAACTATTAAACTTACTGAGTGAGACTGCAACAAGTCTTAGAGTTGTTGTTGCATCAAGCAGTGAAACTTCCCCAGGCCTCTTTGCCTCTTTACTTCTCTGTAGATATGTACAGTCAAGACCCACAAGGCCCCTTACGTTTGCTGGAAGAGTTCATTAAGTATGCAACCCAAGTACCACCACCCACTCAGTGAAGCCAACCGGGCTATACTCATCTGTGTTCAGTAACTAAACCTCAGACAAACACTAACCTGAAAAAAGATAAGGGGGTTTAAGAATTGATACCTGCCAAGACCTGTTCTGTTTTCCTGAGCTGGCTCCTGTGAGCTATTCAAGCAGCTTCTAGCCTCAAAGATCAGCTGCTGAAATAATCACTGATGAAAGGGCAGAGCCTTAATCTTCCCGCAAAAGTTGGACTTAGTCTAATAAAGGGTCCTGAAGAAACAAAGCRTGAATTATTTCTGTTGAAAGCTCAGAATTAAAGTTATGTTACTAGAAGTCATTTGGCCACCTGAGCAGTCTCCTAGCAATAGCATAAATTACTGACTGAGCAAGCGATTTCAGCTAGAATGTCATTTCATGGCCAGACACTGACTGATTTCCAGGCAAGAAATAACAAGCAGTCTGCAGGGAGCTGCTCCAGCCTGAGATGAATGGAGTTAATAAGTCACAGAAAACTGTTTAATAAACAAATTCCACCTTTCTCTTGTGAACTGTATGGAAACTTAGAGCACGTGAACACAGAAGCCTTTGCTATTTCCACATATTTCCCAGACCATTTCTTCGTCAAGCCCTTGCCCCTTAATTCCTCTAAGCACTTCACTTCTGAGCCATGGGCTGCTTTGATCTGGAGTGGACCCCATGGCACTGCTGCCATTTCCCGAGAGGGCTTGTCCTCAACTGCATAAATTTGTACTGTTCAGTCAGATGCAACRGAGGTAGTTATTCCACTGTTCTCTGCCTCCAGAGGCAGAGTGGTGGGATTTCAGTTCAAATCTGTTATTCCTCTAATACTCTAAGACTCAGACTCAGTAGCTCATAAGGAGCAGCTTAGAAGATGGAGCAAGACGTCAAGTTCCCACACAAGAAACACCAAATTGTAGCGTGAGCCTTGTGTACAACTTTGTTCATGCACCCTCAGACTGGGAAGCATGAGCTGAGGGAGGCTGTTTTCCTGGAGCCACACACTTCCCAGGTCACTGTCTTCCCAACCCAATGCTCTCTGTCCTCAGAAGTGGCTCTGGGAAAGGTGATACACTTCACGCAAAAGCATTATAAAAAACCCAGGTGGAAAGCCCATGCAGTGAGGACAAACTACCYAAGACAAGCCATAACAGAAGCTTTTACTGGGCTGGAAAAAAGTCACTCAACTTGTTTTTAATTATGTCTGATTTATATACGGCTCTGTACATTCCCAGGGAACAGCAACAGAGCTGCTGAATCACCATGAGCAAGACTTGTATCTAGGCAGATCTGGGTTTGCAGAAGTAACATTTCAAGATCTCTAGCACTGGAAGGATGGGAAGGAAATCTTAACTGTGCACACACACAGCATTTAACACAGGACAGCTGACTCCTCCAGCTACTATCACAGTATGGTTTACAATGACCCATGGAAATTGGTATTGGAAATTTCATTCCCTGAGGCATTTCCATGTGTAGATCTGTGGCTGCAATCATTTCCAATTTACCTATACTGTGCCCAAAGTCAGCTCAATCCCATCCATCTCTCCACGCCCTATGGCGGAGATGCCATAGAATCTGGCTTCAGCAAGAGCTGATCTAGGTTTTCACCATCCATAAACAGAAGCCTGTGGCAAATGTTTAAGACACCTAGGGAGTTAGACCAGACGGACCACCTCCTCTCTCAATCACAGGTTTGGATCTGARTGTAAGAGGTCAATCAGCCTCAGAGGACGGCCTGGCTCACCTGCAGCCAAGCCGTAGGAATACCCCAGATTGCTTTACTACATGCCCCATAGACAGACCCATATTTCATGTTTCTGGCAGCACTTTGCATCAGTCACCTCTCTTCAAGGACTGCACAAGACAATGAATTTTTTGATCTGAGTTCTGCTAAGTATTTCCCTTGGCAGCAGGGCAGAGAGTCACTTACCAATTCCAGCACTAGAAAGGGACATACTAGAGTGCAGACCCCTTGATTGCAGCCTAGCATCTTGGCCCCTTTCTGTCATGGGATTTTGCACAGTGAGGAAGCAGATAAGGGGAGGTCCTGACCAGCCYGTGCTAATCTCACACATTTCTGAGAGAACCTCTTGGTATATTTTACACTTGCAGCAATTGTATGGGCTCCCTTTGAAAGCTGGTTACCCAAATCTTCCTAGATCTTCAATTCTTTATCTTCAATTCTTTTGAAAATCCAAAGCTCATTAAAAAACGAAAAGTGAAGGATGAGTAGTGTGCTGCTCTATCAAGCCTTATCTCAGAAAAGCAAACCTGTCAACATTGCTGCTGCCACCCAGCACCAGTTCCAGTTTGACCTCTATTTACTTAGTGCTCTCCACAACCCACAGAGACATCAAGCGGCCAAATAATCTAATTACACCTCTACAGCTGCTGCAGAAGGCTTGCTGAAGAAGGCTTGAAAAAACAGTGGGACAGCTCAGTTTAAGCAGTTGGACTATTCACAGCTCAGCAAGAATGCATATTCTCTCCTTGTCTATTGAAATGTTATTTCATTTTATTCTTTTCCCTCTTGATTATGAGCCTAACAAAAAAACAAATATGATCCCTGAAGATTTTTGGATCGGTTTGTATGCCCCTGCTCCACACACAGACACTAGCTCTGCAGGTGAGTGTGTGACAATAAAGCCCCTCAACACGAAGTTCTGCTTGGTGCCTGCTAAAGTAAACCCAGGCATCAGAGCCTGTACTGGGCAAGACAGACCTTGAAAAATAAAACCTTGAAATAAACCAGTTGGGCAACTTTTATTTCCTTGATTTTGCCCTCTTTCTCTCTGTATAAAGTAAACCAGGCTTTTCTGAATCACTGTTGTAAAGTTATCAACAGCACACCAGAAGAGAGCCTGGAAAATCTGAAAATCATTTGCTGTTTTCTGTACCATAGGGAGAAGTCTTTCTCTCAGAGAGCTCAAAAACATTTCAAAGCTATTCCTACCAAAGCTCCCATCAGCTGTTCCTTCTTCCCACACTTTTCCCCTCTGGTAATGAGGGACTGCAGGCTCGGAAACTCAGCACAAAGCCCAAAAACCCTGAAGATGCTGGTAGGCACCATCCCTTAAGCCTGGCAGAACCTTATGGGAACCAGCTTACTAAATCCTCTGTTAAAGAAGTTGATTCAGAGGGATTTTCTCCTCAGACCAAAAGCTAAGAAGGTGAGGAATTATGGGGCAATTGTTGTCTGCAGGTGTGAGAGACGGAGATCAGAGTTACAGCTTTTTGAAAGCAAGCCTTGCAGATTTCTTGTAATTAAACTGTTAAGCACCCTGCAGCAGGGAGCAGTCAAACCCCACTGCTCTTTGCAGTGCTATTGCTGAAGACACCTTTGCTCTCCAACTCCCAAGCCCGTCCTGCCATGGGCAGGCATTAGTGCTGACAGCATGTCACGAGGTTTAAAGGCAGGTGTAATGGCAAGGCCCCATGCCTGTGAGCTTGCCTTTTCTCCAGATACCACATCAATTAGGGACACGATCAGCCCCTCCTGCTTGGAGCAAATAACCCTCTTCAACCCTTTTGTTTCCTGAGAGGAACAAGGAGGAGAGGCCCCAGGAGGAGACTGCAGACACCTGAATGGAGAGGCCAAGCTGAAGGTGTGAACAAATCTTGCCCCGGCCCCAGCATACAGGACAGGCTGGGCACCAAGAGACTTTGAAGACACAGCTAATTCAGCTCTGTTACTTTGGTATGTTTGCCACTAGAAAGGGAAAGGGACAACATTAAGGGCAACGCTGTGTCTGAAGATGTTATTTTAAATTGAGACAGTTTGACATCTCTGGCTAAGCACTGAAGGACAGCCAGCCCTTGGGAGCCATACAGGTACGGGCACCTCCTGCCCCCGTTGCCAGCTGCCAGCCCTAAGCCACACTGCACAAATTTTCTTTTACCGCCAGGGAAGCAAGTGTGAAGTGATATGGACAGGCAGTTACAGAAAAATGATATTAAACCTGCCAAGAGATAAGTGTTTCACATTAAGGTTCTGGCACCCACTTGGATCAACAGCCCTTGCACATCTGAACTGTTGAATCAGGCCAAATTTCCTCCTGAAACTTGGCTTCTGTTTTCTTTTTCTACTCTCCATCCCCACACTGCTGCCTGTGGAGGCTCAATACCCARCTCAAACCCGGTGTGCTTCACATAGCACCTAGGGACAATGGCTGCCTGCCTCCCGTGGAGAGTTAAACRCAACTTACTCCCCGCGTAGAATTTAAAACCCATTTTTCTTCAGTAGTGGCAGATGTGGATTCTCTGCTGTCTAATATAGTTGGATACATGCTATGTTATCTAAAATGCCTCTGGCAAATTTCACTAAAACTCACCCATAGCTTCAAAAGTTAGAGGGGTTTTGGCAGACCTTTTGAGCGTATAAACCACAGGAAGCTATGCTAAAAGAAATAAAACCCTGCAAAAACAGCCAAACAAAAAACCCAAGAGTATATCTCAAAAGCATCTACTGAGAAGAGAGTTTCTCTGGCTCACAAGCCGAGGCTTCCTCAGTCGCTAGACAACAACACTGCATTAGAGACCACAAAGCTTGTGTTACCAAGCTTCAGAAGTCCTCTCTGGAAAAAGCTGGGCTCCCCAGGGCTCTGGGCAGTGCCTTCTAATGCATATTTGAAAATAACGTTAAGATAAACTGTTCCACTTAGCTTTCTTTCCAATGCAGGTCTAAGCTGTGCAGAGTGTGTAGCACTGACACYGCTACAGTCAGAGCTGCATGAGGAAATTCCTCTGTTTAAATTCAAATTTTGTTTTCTGTTACTTTTGGTCAGCCACAGGAAACATGGGAGTGGAACTAGAACAGAAGTTAGCTCTTGGATTGTTCCCAGTTCTCCGAGAAGCATCTCAGAAACAGCCTTCCTGATATCATCTTTAAGCTCAAGACAAAAACAAGAGCAAATGCATATAACTGATTTAGCTTTGTGAATATCAAAGAGACAGCTCTATTAAACTCAAAGGACAATTGTCCTCTCTGTATTTTAGATTGAGCTAAAACTGTGCTACAGGGGACAATTAATCTTCAAAATCAATTTTTTGTCAGGAGGCTAAATTTCAGTTGTCTCAGGAATGGTGGTGCTGGGCTGGTAATTACTTTCTGATGAGGTAACCTCTGAATTCACTGCCCAAGAGAACACTTTTAATAATAACTTTTGCCACTAACCATAGGTCCTTTTTTATGACTTTGAAAAAACATGTTGCCTTATTTACTGTGTTAAATCTCAAGCTGTCAGGAGTCAGAAGATTTGTTTTGGGAAGAGTTTTCATTGTATAGCAAAACAAGGAGCAGATATTTTCTTTTCCCCAGGAAGGCAAAGCAAAGACCCTGGCTTGTTCTAGAGGAAGTGCAATAAAAATGCTAGCTTGCTTTCCTTTGCATTTGTGTCCTTTTTTCCTATGCCCTATTCTGAACAATTGCAATAATCCTGACTTCTGTCTCCCGCTTTGTGCAAAACCCAACGATTTTCCCACCCTGTAAGAAGTTACACAGTTGCTTATTGTCTGGCCACTGCACATCTATTAGCCTTTTGGTTCCTAGACTCCCTGCTTTCCATACTGTAGGAGGATATGCAGTACCCAGAAAYGCCTCCTGAGGGTACCCAGCTAAGAGCCTTGGAAACAACAGAAACACCAACTCCAGAGCCACCTGCCCAAGAGTTGTGGACACTAGAAGTCCCATGTTCAGCTACCTACACCTGGGACATTTCAGAATTTAATCCAGTGACAATGTTAAATGCATAAATCACTGGAAGCAGGACTGATCCAGAGCTCCCTTCTTTTTGAGGGAGGCCTAAGGCTCTTCCTTGTCCTTTTTCACTTGGCTCTGGAAGCTTTTAGCTCCTCATTTCAGGACAGCAGGGCTTCAGCAGGAGCTGGAGAGCATGGTCTTTTCAGACTAGACTTGTGTAGCCAGCACACTCTCCTGGGACAGAGGAGACATGGTCTTGTATCTCCATAGTAAACAGATGGAATAAAACCCAGGTTTCCAGCCTGCCATCAAGATTTTGAAGGCAGAAAACTGGTACATTAGTCCAGCAGTTAGTCTGGAGGGATTCTAAAGGTCTCAAATCACAAAAGCAGGAGATGTGGGCCTGTGTCAGGCACACACCTGTGCATCACATTTCCTGGTGAATAGTCCAAGATGTGTCAGTATATGGATCTTCTAAATCATACTACCAAAACACAAGATTTCCCCAGGAGACTTCCAGGTCCTGGCGAGGCATTTCATACTCCTTGCTGGGATCAGGCACCTCCTGGTCAACTACTTCGGTCCAAGTCCTTTGCCGGTATCCTGAACAACTTGCCCTACATTACACAGGGAGTTTGCATTAGAATTGAAGATTAATCTACAGCTCCTAACTTATGGTCCTGCATTTTCTGCCACAACTATCTCTTCACAGTGGAGGGATCCTTACTGTTTCAGCAAATTGGGCTCTGCGGGAGCTTTTTTTTTTTAAAAAAAAAGCAAGGGAACTATGGAGCTGAATTTCCTTTCAGTCCCTGTTCTTTATCTTCCAGCTCACCCAGCTAAACATCATTTTATTTAAAGAAAATTCAAGAAACATCAGTTAATAAAATTAACTTTGTAAGGACTGGATTTTTATAGCACATGAGACAGTGAGATTAAGGGACAGGCAGATACTAAGAACTTAAACACATCAAACAGTTCTAAGTGAGGTATAAAACTCCCATCTTCTAAGGGTCTAATATTGACACTGGCAATGCCAATGCAATTCCAGGATACTCCATACCTGTGGAGTCCTTTTGCATTTACAGTTTCTGAGAATTGCAGGAATTAAACATAAGAACACTGCCCAGCCATATGGTTTTGCAGATGACTTTCACAGGTTGTGGTTGTTGCTTCTCAAAACACACCCCCATGGCTTCCACCACACACCAAGTATTTCCAAGAAAACCCAAACTTCTTGTCTTAGAGAGGAACCTTCTTGCTGAAAATTCTACAGTGTCAGGAAAAAAGTTGTCTTACAGTATTTTGCACTTGTACAAACATTTTACAGATGTTGCTTTGTGAATACTACTTTACCTTCCTTTATCAAGTACAGGATAGATAACATCATTGCCACTGGCTAGCTGCTCTGTAGACAACAGTTACCACTTGTACCCAAAAGGGAAACTGTGCTGGCCTGTCTGTTATGAGCAGGACATTTCTGTTAAACCCAGGAAATTCCCAGGAAGCCTGCCTTTGCAGAAGGTCAGGCCGACACTAGGTGTAGACAGCCAGATCCCTCCTAGATCTCAAAAAGGCACTGCACAGGTCTTAGAAAATAAACTTTGTCCAGGCTAGATTTGCATGCTATGAGATACAGGATTGCTGCTGAATAAATATTTCAAGCAACACAGAAATACCAGATTGCAGTTCACTACTGCAGGCTGCCCTGTCCCCAGATTTGCTCTGAGCCTTGCCCAGTCTATACAGGCTAGAGTTTCTCCATTACGGAAGTATATAGCAATTTTCCTGTGGAACAAAATAATAAGAGGAAGGAAAACTCCAGAAAAGAAAGGAAGATGCACCACATGTTTGAAAGTGAGGACACTAAAAATACCTATTACAGTATTGTTTCTTTATATCTTGTAATATTTGCATTAATATTTGCATCGGCTGGTCACAGCTGGAAGAATTCATTCTCCATTAGTGAAGTCCGTATTAAGGTGAGCTTACTAAAAAGCCCTGACAGCTAAAAAGCCTAGTAAAAATGCTTAGCTGACCAAATATTGTGTTAAGCGGTTAGCACTGAATTAAGCTCTTTCACTCTTAACCACAGAACCATCCTCTTACCACATCCTGGTATGCTTGAGAGACAGCTTACATGTATTAAAGGGAAAGTGAATCACATGGCCTCTCCAGGGCTGCAGAAGTGTTTTCTGAACAGGCTTGCTTTCTAGCACCAAAAGGGGAAAAATTTGTTTGCGACCTCCATTACATTCYCAAGCATGAAACATAGGATGACACCTCAATTCACATGTCATGAATACACCACGTATGTCAAGAAAAAGGAAAAAAAAAGATACTTTCTATGACAAGGAAATGCCATTAACCACACAGACTTGGGCTGCTGTAAGCCATAGTTCAGCCTATGAAAAATTAAAGGCCACATAGACCTCAAATGCATCATGTATCAGGAACATTAAGTAATCAGTTGGCATCCAGTTTTAAGGGCATTTGGGGCATAATTCAATCCTCATTCATTTTAGATCATTTCCTTAGTGAAGTAATGCACTGGACATAAATATTTCAATGCAAATCTCTAATGCCCTTTAAGTAGCAGGCAGCCTTTAGTAAGATAGAACCCAGTTAAGCTGTAATGGGTAAACACTGCAAAAAGGGAGGAAGGCAAGATCCAAGAACAGTTATGTGCTTAAATCCATGTGAATTAGGCAAATAAATACAGCAGTGCTTTTGGACAGAAATAAATTTAAAGAAAAAGGAATGGCAGTAAGAGCAGGTATTAGTGAGCTTCTATTCCTATTTTTTTTACCTTCTTTCTTTCATGCCCATACTCTGGCAGGGGAGATGTCTGACAGCCACATTAACAATTATCAGTAGCCAATATCATTGGCTTCAGTTGAGAGATTAGAAAGACACATCCCTTCCAATTTGGGGCAGAGATCGTTTCTCCATTTAAAGTTTGTATAGCAGCAGCAGAGGTTCAGGAAACTCTTGTAATGCAAGTTACTGAGGTCTTTAACAGCAGCGTTGCATTTTCTGCTTTTGTATTCAGCAGAACTGRGGGTTTCCTAGCAGGAAGAAAGGTTCCTTGACTGCTGCACCCTCCCCCCCCCCCCTTCTTTTCCTCCACAACAGGAGRCTTTAATTTTACTAGGGGATACCTCTCTTCTACAAGCTATGAGTAACTCTGCAGAAGTTTTAAAATGGTTATGCAGAGAGCMCAACCACAGCTTGGCTGCAAGGCCTGGGGGCAACTTTCTGTTGCAGCCTGCACCTCACTGTCACCCCAGCGCTGTAAGAGTCAACCACTCCGAGTCCCTTTGGAGGGAAGGCTGCAAGACAAGACCTCCAGAGGGGCTGCTTCATGTATGGGTGTCCAATGCGTCTTACTAAAAGCACTATATTGGGGGGGGGGGGGGAACATCCACATGACTAAAATTCAGCTCCTGGGAGCACCTCTGAGCTCTGCACGAGCCTCTCTAGAAAGCAGCAGCCACAGTTTTTGCAGAGGTCTCACTCACACCATAGYAAGAAAAAGATTCTCCAGAACACAACAAAATATTGCAAGCCAGACAAAACTGTCTGCTCCCTTTTGAACCACACACTTCAGTATTTTGTGTCAATAACCAGAACACACATTTTCAGAGAAGAAAAAAAAAATTAATTTTAGCATGTAAGACCCTATTTCCCATCCTCTGAGGAAAAAAAAAGGAAACAAAATACTCACAGTAAAATCCAAGAGAAGTCTAAATCCATCAGAAACCTTGGATGAAGTAACTTTCCTTGTGTGAAAGGGCCAGTTAGGAAGAGAGCAAGCTGGGAAAGGCTGGCTATTAAAGGGAGGAACCACTTGCCTCAGGGTGTTTAAGAGCATATAAGGGACTGAGGCAGACTTGCTAGTTCCTGGCTGGAGCCTTGGGTTGTGGTTATTTGTTAAGAAGCAGAACTGCCTGTGCTTTGGGGATGGCTTGATTGTTCATTTCTTTAAATTGTTCAGTTTTCTTTTTTTTCATCCTTACATCTGGTGTGGTATTGTAGTGATAGCTGATGGCATTCCTGATCCTGCTACCAAAACTTGGTGTGGTGGCAACAAATGGCACCAGCCACCTGGCACCAGTCACCCCTTATCTCCCAGCAGGTCCATCCTGGGGCCGTGAGGTAAGAGTCTGGGGGAAGAACACTGATTCTGTCATTAATCTCACCTGAACAAGGGAGCTAAATTAATACTACCTGTGCAACTTCAGTTCTGGAATTTCCTAGTTTTTGGCTTTGCCACATAAAGGACACCATTTAAATCTGTATTTTTGGCAGATGATTTCTATAATAAAAAGAACACAAGATGTACAGTTCTGTGGTGCAGTACTGTCAATAGAAAGATTGCCCAAATGTATTATCCTGAAAGCAATCAACAGTTTAGGTGCTGGTAGTTATTGCCAGCCTTGCTACCAAATGATAGCAAAACCAGAGGTCTCTGATGATCACTGGCAAACCTAGATGAGGAATCCTCCCTGCTGGTGCTCTTAGCCAGGGTGTGCTGAAAGCAACCAGGCAAGATCGTAAACTGCCAGATCTGTCTGTAACCTGCGTGACACAACTTCCATGTGAGTAACCATGCACTGACCCCATCTAAACTGTGTAAAGTGAACATTGTTTGATCCACCAGATGCCTAATCTTCTGGAGCACTCAGAAAAGGGCTTGATCCAACTGCGCCCATCTGCACTTTCTTCCTCAGGGCCTTGTAGGACTGAACCACTGTCAATTTACCTGTCTCAAATTTGATTCCTGCACTGGCAAACCCAGCAGGTAGGATGAGGAGAGATGGATCATATATTGAATTTTCCTGTTGCCCTTGTGGCTTAATCAGTCCWTGTGGGAGGCTTGTCAGTGAGAGGGCAGCCTACCCCTGCGCTGCTGCTCTCTGCTGCAGGTGCCAGCACAGCTGAAACCCCGGTCCCTTGGCACGAAGTCACTGATTTCTTACTTGAGATGCAGATGTAGCTCTGTCACTGAGGAGAAGCTCTAGTCTTTTCTTTTTCTGTGGTCCAGCCACTAGAGAGAGCCATGGTATAAAATGTGCTGCTGTGGATTATCCCTGGGTCCAGCAGAAAACTCCTGAACTGTCTTTGGTGGGAAGAAGTTAACTTAAAAGCAAGACAAAGCATTTTTTTTCCTCCATCTTCACTGTTTTTTCAAAATTATCATAATTTCTATTATTATTCCAAGGCTATTTTCAAGTTTGTATTTTTAATTTGCTCTTCATTTCCCAAGGGACAGTTGGGTTGAGAGTGGAAGGAAAGGCAGAACTGATTTGTGCAGGATATTTGGGGAAAAAATAGCTGGCTAGAATAGTTCTGGTGGAAAAGATTTCTCATAAGAAAGGACTGGGTTGCACACAGTGACTGACACTGAAACTGAGAGTGAATTCACTCATGTGATGATCAGCTGAAGAAAGTGGATGCAGAGGTGTCAAATCACCTGCATGGGAGCTGGGGGTCCCATTTTTAAACTGCAGAAGTATCAGGGCTAGCTGTGATGGAGTTTTATCCAAAATTAGAAGCAGTGCAGCACTATGCTTGACTAGTTAGCCTTGCTGACAGGCTGGGTTGCATTGCTCCAGCACTGAGCCAYGCTCATGTATTTTACCTACGTTTAGGACAGATCAAAACCTGCACAGAATTGTTTTTCATGCACTGAGGCTGCAGGGTGGTCAGAGCTAACTTGAGTCTTTGCGCTGTGTGCTGTGAGGTACTCCAGGGAATAAGGTTTAAGGAATAAGACCCACAGAAGCTCCCCCCTTGCCCAGGTTCATACTGCCTTCATGAATATCCCAGTAACCAATTGCAATGGTGATAATCTGTATTTAAACAATTTTAGGTTTATTTCTGCAAGAACTTCCAATCCTCTGTGGGTTTTTTTTTGTTTTTTTTTTTAAGGTAAGAAGCTCATTTTGAGTATTTTCTGTTCAAATTTCAGGTGAGCTAGTCGGGGTTGCAGAGGGTTTGGTAGTCCAGATGGTAAAATCTTCCCTTGTTTCAGATGTTCAGATACATGCTTTTCATTTTATCTCATTCTCTCCCAGGGAACACTTGCTGTATTTGCACACCTGCTCTTCRGCAAATTGATAGAATATTTACAGAACACAACGTTCTCAGCAGAGCAGAAAGTGACTTCCAAATTAAAATGAGCGGTCCTTGGGTTTTGTCAGAAAACATGCCCTGCTTTTAAACKGATGTCCTCCATCCAACCTGCTGGGGACCAGCTAACCGTGTCTGTCCCACAGCTATGCTGTGTTAAGCTGGGCTTTCTATTCACTTCCCTTCTCAAGAGACCCAGGTTAAGCAAAGGGGGCAAAACAGACCTGCTGTCTCTACACAGAGCAGAAGAGATGTCTCYGCTCAGCTCACACCAGGAGCAGGTAGGCTGGTCCTCTCAACCAGGAACTGCCAGGGTGCTGCTCTCTTTCCAGTCAAAAGCACAGAAGACTCAGAAAAGAGCAGGGCTAGAATGGATCAACTTTGATCCGCTGTTTTGGTATCTTCAGCCTACATAGAGTCAAGCCTACATTAACTTGCCCCTTTGCACAGCTGAATCAATTCCCCTGACATCAGAGCCAGCTTAGGCTCCCAGAGGAGCAAGAGCTAGCAGGAGATGGCCTTTCACTGCTGTGTTACAGTTCTGCCTGGTAAGTGGAGACCTGGCCACCCCAGCAACCTGTGCTGCTGCTCCTGCTCCCTCTTATGCTGTGGAGATGCTGACAGGACACAGCTGCTGCCGGATCTGCAGCCATGGCCGTGCTCTGAGAGTCACCACAGCTGCTGCTCCTCTCCTCAGCAACAGCTCATGCCCTTCTCCTGTGGGACGCTCTGTCCTGATCCTCCCAGGATCCTTGCAGGGACCAGGTCCTGTCTGTGTACATACAGTCCTAGTTTTCTGCTCCTTTAGGACCTTTACACTAGGATGAGCTGGCTGGCTTTACTAGCTGCCCAGAAATTCACTGAGAAAAACTGGTTCCTGCTGCCTTGGGAGAGGAGACTGCAGGGAGTCTCGTTCTCCGACTCCAGCCCACGCAGCAGGTACGGGGGGTGCTCCCTGACAGTGACGGGCACCCACAGACTGGCCTTCAAAGGTTTTTCTGCTATGACTGATTAACAGGGACCTAAATATATGAAATTCAGCGCGTGACAGGGGTTGAACACAACCCCCGAGGACAGCATGTAGTTAGCTATCACCAACTGTGGCAGTAAAAATCGTGTGTGCAGGCATCYTTACCCCCACCCCATTCACCTACCTTCCCCTGGTCAATCTGTTATATTAAGAACAATTAAAACAACAAAAACTACAAAACAGCTGTTTTTCAGCGGTTTCAGATGCCAGGAAGCTTTGTGTTACTGTGTTAACCATGCTCAGGGTGCCTGGCTGGGACAAAGCTCCTGCTTCCTGCGTGCCCTCTGGTGACGAGCACGTGTGTGGCCATGCCGTGGCCCTGCAGGCACTGCCTGTGCACTGGGAGGATGAGCAGGGGAGGAAGGCTGGAAGTATGCCCAGCACTGTGCTCACAGGAGGGGAAGCTAGCTTGCTTCTGCACTGGCTCACCTGGGTGTAAACCATACTAGTGAGGAACACATGTGTTCTTGCTCATAATTAGGCACTGCAAATGTCAACCGTGTTTTAATAGAACTGAAACAGCATCCAAATTTAAAATAGCCAGGGAAAAATTGTCACGGTGACTAGTCTTGTGATGTGGCATTACGTTGTTTACACAAGCCTAGAGATCATCTGGCAGTCTTGGACCTCCAGCACCAGCTAGGGGCTATTTGTGTCCGTGTTCGAAGCCTGGCCTCAAAAGGCCACAAGGTGAGTCACTGGGGCTGTGGTTGCACTGGAGAAGTATTAGGAAGTCAGATTTGGGGCAAAAGATAAGCAAGGGAAGCTGTTACTATGGGTAGTGCGAAAGGAACAGAGAAACTGAGCTCAGTGCTGCTGCCTGCCACCAGCAGAAGGAACCAGGAGCAGATTTCAGCATGGTAGCTGTGGGGTGCTTGTCTTGGTCTTTCTGGGGTCAGAGATGCAGAGACATTTAACAAGTACCCAGCTGCTAGACTTCAGTTTTGTACTTGTTTTACTCATAATCTTTGCTTTCCAGTTTGATCTTAGGTCTCACTTAAATCTCCATTTTATTATTAACTGTGTTAGGAATTCTGGCTGGGGTGAAGCAAGGTAAAACTGATGGACTTAGGATGCTGCCTCTGTGAAAGAACAAAAGACAGTGATGGACACACGTACCTCTGACCTGAGATAAGTCATCGGTGCCAGGAGCTGTCACTTGTTTGCTAGCTGGATGGTGCAAAGGATTGAGATGTGGGGGCTGCTGCTGTTCAACACTGAGTTTGGGAAGGAATCATTTCAGGCATAAATCAGGGTCTCAAATGAAAGGGAGGTGCTCTCTGAATTCAGGCAAACTCTAACCCCTCAGGTCTCCAGCCAAGGAACTGGGAATGGTATGTATGTAGCACGTGTAGTACACCAAGTTTTTCATCTCTCTACTACTCTAAACA
The DNA here is from genome assembly GCF_003343035.1 of Apteryx rowi. Taxonomy (NCBI): domain Eukaryota; kingdom Metazoa; phylum Chordata; class Aves; order Apterygiformes; family Apterygidae; genus Apteryx; species Apteryx rowi. The sequence continues at coordinate 3,871,968 of NW_020449641.1, read as the reverse complement.
TGTTCAGGCCTTGGGTCACTCTGCAGCCATGGTTTGCATCATGGACAGGAGGAGCAYCAATTGCAGATAAACACAAGCTGAAATCATGTGCAAACACCCCTCCTGAAGATGAGAGGTGGGATGTGACTGGCTTTGCCCTTGGAGCAGGCTCTCTGCACCTTGTGCCCATTCCTGATTTGTGTTTACCCACCTGTGTAGTAAGCATGAAATATTAACGAATACAGTCACAACAGGAAAAACCTATTAGAGTATGGAGTGGTTTAATCCTCTGCAAGCACTGCTTGGAGACCCTGGCTCTGAAGGGCTCGATCTGCTCTTCCCTTGCTTTCTAATGTGAGCTTCCAGCAAGGGAGGGAGGGTGAGTTGCTCACTTGCCCTCTCCTCTCCATTCTTTCTTCCTCCTATTTTTAAAGCATCTTAAGAGAGCCATGCCCCTGCACCAGCATCTACTTTCACTGCAAAGCATGAGCCAGCACGTGCCTCTGTTTAGCACTGGCTGTCCAGGCAAAGCTGAAGAGCTTGCTCTGAACCCCTTGTATGTCACTTACTGTGTGTAGGCATCCCCTAACCCTGCAGTATCTCCCACAGAGAGCCTCTAAGAAGGAAGCCAGCCTTCCCAAGCCATGAGCAAGATGCTGAATCTTTGTGGCTAAGAGCTCCCTGTTACATGTCACATACTTGGGTGGCAAGAGAGGGCCAGGAAACGTGCATGGGGGGAGACGATGGCTGCCCTCTGCAAATCRCACCTTGCCAGTGCAGGATAGAGCAGTTGAGCGGGCAATTAGACCTCTGGGTGCTCAGCAATGCTGGCTTGAAGCAGTCTTTGCCAGCTTAGCCTCTTCTCATGGTTGGAAGATAGCTGGTAAGCTTGGATCAATCACCAATAGCATGATGACTCCCCAGCCACATCCAAACAATTTGGGAGCTGCACATGAGACAGAAACCCAGAGATCAGCAAGTCCTATGATATGGGACAAATAAAGCTACCAGGGGCTCTTAACTGCTCCCTTCATGGTTCSCACATATAACCCCTCTGTGCACATGTTCATGCAGCAAGCAAAAGATGCTCCTTGGCACTCCAACTGGCTCCCTCCCACCAACGCCCAGCCCAGTCTAACGCTTAAACAAGAGCCAAGGCTGGCATGAAAGAAGGTTTTCAAAGAAAACAGACTAACCCAGCCATTTCAGACAAGAGGCTACAATAAATTGCAGGTTGGCAGAGCTCTTGGCATTTCTAACTGAGTGCCTTGTATTTACAGCAGGGCTCTTCCCCCTGCTAGCCCTGTCCTATGACTTTTAATTTTCAAACTGTTTTGCTGGTCCCTGCCAATTCCTAAAGAGCCTGATCCTAAAGAGCCTGCACCCTGCGATGGAGCTGGTGGGAGGTAAAGATTTAATAGCATTTGAGAGCACTGGGGTAGTGCTACAACACAGGCCTTATCAAGCCCCAAACTGAACTCTGCTGCAGTGAGAGCACTTGTCCTGGCACAGGTCACTAGCTCATGGGGGGCAGCCTGGTGCACCATGCTCACCTCTGCAATGGCTGTATTCAGCATAAAAGTGGAAATCAGTGAGTAAATAAACTGTTAAGAAAGGTTTACAGTTTGGACTCAAGCTCCTTACCTTATATTTAGTAACCTCCCATTTATTTTAGCATGCTCAGTTAGAAACTGAATTCGTGACATGGAAATGGCTTCGTGTCTGATCGTGTTTGAATTGCATGTGGTTGGCATCCTCTCCTAATTGCCTTTGAAGGCGTCAGTCAGTCACAGGACATTTGTCATGCTTCCTTCTTGCCTTTCATCACACGACTGTAGGTTTGAGTTGTTCTTGGGAAGCTTCAGGCAGGCATTTTACAAACTAAAAGCTATGCTAACAAAAATAAAGTATCCTACCCTTGCAAATAATTACACTGCTTTATTTTTCAGTATCACAGTCTCAGGAAATGAAACAGTCCAGATTCTTTCCAAGACATTATACAGCTTTTTTTCCATCTCTCTGGCCATGAAATAATCAAATATAAATTGTTGTTTTGCTACATCTATCAAATTGGAAGAACATAATTATCAGTAGAAGAAGCTAAGCTCCGGAAAGGAAGGGTGGAACGAAGCGCCGTTTTCCCCTGCTCTTGTGCAACCAACAGAAGTGGAGCATCCAGCAGGAGGACACACTCAACACACCTCTGACTCACCGCAGGGAAAAGGACCTGGTTCAGTGCTCCCAGAAAAGCACACACAGGGACAGAAGTATGCGGTGGATAACAAAAGACAATGGTTTATTGAACAAGATGGGGCAAGGCAATGTTCTCTTTACATTCAATGAATTCAGGAGTATGAAGCAAAACATGCTATACACACACACAGACATGATACTTTGGTTAAATGTCATTCAGAAGCTCTATGCCAAACCTGGTAAAATTATAGTGAACAGTCAAAAATAAGAAAAACAAAAAGGCTTGCATAGATGGATTATTGTCAGTGCGCAATTTGCAATTAAGGATTAGCTGTTGCAACACAGGCTAAACTTGCAACTCTGAGGAATTTAAACCATTTGACTAATCCATCATATCCATCATTTGACAATCCACCATATGGCTAGCATTTAGATTCAACAGGCTGAAAGTTTACCCTAAAGAGCTAAATTAGAGAACTGCAGTTATTTCTCTGAGGAAGTTAACTGTATCGCAGTGCACAGATGCAGCTGGAGACACACTGTGGAGTCTACTTAGAGCGAACACTGATACAGTGAAACTTGTTTACCGTGAAGTAGAAAATACTCATTTGTGTGTGCCAGTGTCCTCTCCTGGGAAGAGTCCAAGCTGCATGGCCTAAGCCTTGCCTTGTGCTACCCAAGGGGCAGGAGGCAGCTGATGAAATTTCCAACCCGGAGGCTGAGGGCAGTGTGATTTCCCAACAAAATCTGCACACTGCAGCCCACCCTGGGCACAGCAGTCCGAGTGGCACTTGCACGCAGCACAGCGAGAACCTACCCAGTGGTATATTTTAGGTGAGGGGCACTGCTGTGCCTCAGTGCTATCCTGTACTTGTCTCCCAAAGCAGCTGCAAAACTAAGCATTCAGCATCTTGAGAGACTTGCCTGTCTCCTGGGGGAGAAGATAGGGCAGAGTAAACCTCAAAGTCACCCCAAACTGGAATTCCTGCTGCGGCAGCCTCCCCTGGCGCGACTGCCACAAGCAGGACAGCAGAGAGGTCAGCTCGCTCGCTCGCGCCTCAGTCCATGCCTGTGAGCTGTGCTTTGGTTCCTGTTGGGTCCGCCCAACACCTTGCAGCGTCAGCGTGCTGTGAGGACCAGCAGGAGGGATCTGCTTTGCATAGCAGATACCCAGGGGAATATTCTGTGTAAGAAGCGTTGTGCTTTACAGCCTGGCTGCGCTGGATTACAAGAGTGTAAACTAAGCAGGGGATTCTCACACTGTCTCTAAAGTGCTCCCCTTTATATATAAATTAGCAATCCACAGTTAGTTTGCATACAGGTTAATATGAATTAAAATAAAAACCTTGATAATAAAAATATATATAATATACACATTGATCAATAGCAATAAACTGAATTCATACCCTTAAAAAAAGGAAATGTAACAGTGGCTGTAATTTGGCACAAAAAAAACCTTACAAAGATCTATCACTGTAAAAAAAAAAGTTCTTTTTTTTTCCTAACTGAGAGATGTTATTAATTCTGATTCCAATCCTGACAGGTAGAAATGCAGAGATATAAAAATACTGTACATACAAGATCCCTTTTACAGAGTGAAGCAGACTGCAGGATTTGTAACTTCTATCTCTCCTCCCCATGGGAGAAATCCAATGATAAGACTTAATCTAACAATTAACAGCTGATAATTTCCCTTCCCCCACTAAATTCAAAACCATAAAGTTCTTTGAAAACCATGAGAYTAACCTGCTGGATCTATCCCCATGATGACAACCGCTTCTCCCTGCAGGAAGCTGTACAGTCCACATTTTAAGACAGTGTTTCAAAGCAAGTTGACTCAGATCAGATTATACAGGGGACATCAAGTATCCCCGCACGCACGTAAGGCACGATCACTCGGCTCGCCCGCCCTCTCCTCTGCGGGCTGTTGTGCTTCGGGCAGAGGTGAGGAGGTGGGGGAGCTCTTGCTGGTGAGGTGTGCCTACCACGGAGGTAAGGAAGTGACAAGATTTCAAGGTGATGAACTTTTCATGCAACTATTGTTGCCTTATTAACGTGCACAGTAAGAAAGGGATACAGAGTCGAAATAGCCTGGGCACACGTGCCTGACCGGGACTCTGACATACTGTTAAATCCAGAACAAAGCCATAGGCAAGGCTACTGAAACTTGGCAAAAGAAGACAAAAAAAAAATTATTTAAACATTTTGTCCATCATGGAAAGGAAATATTGCTCTGGTTGTTTTTTTTCTAAAAACCAATGACTTTAATGTGCCCCTTCCCAGGGACACACACGCAAGTTGCCAGTGTTGCATCTGGCCCGTGTCACTGCATCTCCCTGACTTCAGCAAAACTGTGGCTGCTAAGCCCCAAGGTGAATTGGGTCCTTGTTGATCCACAATCTTAACTCAACTCTTGCTGACTTCAGTGGGGCCACGAGAGGAGCCAGAGTGGCTGCTAAAATGTTTGCCTCGGGAAGTCTCTAGCCTGCTGACTGCATGAGGCCCGCAAGGCCTATTAGAGGAACAGTTGCTCTATTTATATCCTATTTATTATATGCTTTTCTCAGTTACTAATTTTACAGTTTCTCTAGGTATAGGTGTTAGCTCCCATCCAACATAACCCCTGGGCCTCCTTCTTCAGAAAAGCTACAGAAAAATAAAATGGGGAGAAAAACAATTACAAGGGACAGCAAATAACCAAGGCAGGGAGTAAAAATAAAAAAGTTAAGGATAAGGGGCAGGGGGACATAGAGATGAGCAGCCCCTAAAGCAATCAGCCCTCCCTGAAGGCATCCAAGGAAGCAGCAGATGTTCCTGGGGTCCTTCCCTTGAGCTCCCTCTTCTCGGTGCCATGGGCAGATAGCTTGGCAGGCCAGAAGAGGCTCATAAGGAGACCCTGCAGCATCACAGTCCAGGCTTTGGGATGGTCTTTGGACTTTCCCCAGATTCCAAACAAGTCAATCAGAACACACTCTCACACCACCTAGCCCCCGCTCCCTCCCATTGAAGTCAACAACTCAGACACTCCTGAGCATTTTTCCTGAATTCACAGGTTCTTCGGATGTCAGCAGGCTCAGGGCCTTCATGACTTCTCTGACTAGGATAAGACAGAAGTTACAGCAGCCAACTGCAGTGCAAGAAAACCCATCACAGTCAGCTACAGAAGCCCACAGAAGGCTGAATTCCTGGTTGCTGATTTCTCCTTGCCCTTGCACACCGTCACCATTTTTCCCCATGCACAGTGACTACAAAGGACAACTACTTTCTGATTTGGCAGGATTTTTCCCCATCCAGTTTTCACAAGTGCGCCAGATGACACAGGCAGCAGGGCCTGGGCTGGGGTATTTGCAGAAGTATCGGTACATAAATCCCCACTAGAGATCCATTTCACAACAATAAATACAGTCTGATGGAATGCAAGGGAGGAAGAAACCCACCAAAAAAACTCCCAGCATTTTCAGCAGTAAAAATCTTGACTGCTACATGAAATATAAAAATAAACATTTGTAAAATAAAACCATTGCAAATGAGGTTGCCACATTGGCCCAAGTTATCAAATAAAAATATACGGTCTACGTTGTTTTTTTTCCTGTTCCTTTGAAACAACGTTAACACTTCTGAATGGACAGATGGAAAGAGAAGAGGGCACAATGCAAAGACAGTAAAATCTAGCCGCAGGCTGGGATATTTCCTGAGAAGAAGCAGCAAGCAAGCAAGCAAGAGCTTGCAAGTCACTTAAGGGTTGATGCATGTGAGCAGGCTCATGGTCTGGAAGCAAGGGCATGCACTTAAAGGGATGCTGCTGATGCACAAGGTCCTATGTGGCTACATTTTCAGCTAGTGCATGCCTGGAGCAAATCTCTATCAGGGGACTAGCTGATACTTTGCAGGTAGGGAACTGGTAGAAACATCCCAATCAGGGCAGGAGGTGGAAGTTTTTCACTTGGGTTAAGGCGAAGCACAGGCTCTTGCTGTGGTATTAGATATGCCTTTGCAACTTATGTGAAGAACAAGTTGCCTTGTCTTCCTAGTGATTTGTTTCACAGTAACTTTCTGATCAACAGCTAAAGTTAAAGCCTTCCAGCTGCCTTGAGGCTTAAACTGTGAATTAGTGCAAGAGAAGAGAGCCATGATTTCTTCCAATTTCCTACCAGTGCTTCAGGCCAGCATTTCCTCTCTACAAAGCTCTGCAGAGCTGGCAGGCTCCTCTTTCCTAGGCAGAGGAGCAGGTTGGCGAGGGGGTGAGTACAGTCGCGGCTCTGCCCCTGCTCATCAAAGCCGGCAGCAGAGTTACAGCAGCCAGCGAAGAACAAAGAGCATGACGGGACCGACTTGGTGCCAGGCAATAAGGAAGCTGGGATGCAGTGGCACCACAACCAGGCTCTGCTGCTGTGAACCAGACTGCCAAAGTGAGTAACTAGCCTGTATGGCTAACAGACTCCAAACCATTGTCCCTCTGCTCAGCTTTGCAGGTTAAAATGCACTTGAAAAAAAACAAATGGCAAAAAAAAGATTAAAAAGACCAAAGATTTAGAATGAGAGGAGGCCAAGGGCAAAGTCTACCTGGCTGTGTAAGAGCAGAATGATTTTCAAAGAGTGGAGGGAAAAATATATGTATCAGTGCATGAGCAAATTTGTACAGACAAACTTGCAAGCACAACCATGCCCCAGAGAGCAATCACTTCATCCAGACTGGAGGCTGCCTGGGGTACTGTATGGAGCAATGTGGAGGCACACACATTGCACAGACATTTTGTTGACTGATTTGGACTCAGTGTCTCTGAGTTSCCTGTTATTGTGGGTTTTGGATTCAATGTCCAATGCCCATACGGTCCTCCTTCAGCCCTGTGTTTCCAAGACAYATTCAGGTTTAGACATGAGTTACAGTGCTCAGTGCATCAGCAACTGAGCAAGGAGTAACAGTAGTCCCTGCTTGGCCCGAATGAAATTCCTTGGCTTGCATTATGCTGAAGCTCAAAGCAGGTGACCACAGAGGTCCTTTCAGGCATTGAAATCAGTGTGTGTGATTCTTCCCAATCCACAACTCTCAGCTTTGTCAACTCACTGGAGCCCTTTAGAAGTCATGCACATAAGGTCTAATTTCAGTGTAAACTGTCTTTCCTCTTAACTATCTTATCCGATAACCTTGAGCTGAACGCCTGGTTGCACACTCTACCCATAGAGAATTTAGGAGTGCTTGCTGGAAACCCTAAAAAGAACCACAGCAGTTAAGAAAATTTGTTCTACAAGCAAATTCTTCCTCATCAGTCTCAAGTTCTAGCTTTTGCTGGTGTACATTGTGAAGACGCTCTCTCCTTCCTGCAAGCTAATATGCCTCTCCATTGGACTGGCTCAGCTTTCTTACCCAGCACAGAGAGAAACACATGTTCCCTCTTACAACTCTCTGCACTAAGTCATCCTAATATAGTAAGGACTTGTATTTCAGATGTTCTGCTGCATTGCCATAACCCAGCTCATATCTTGGATTTTCTTTCTAGTTGTATATGCATCTCTATTTGTCCAAGCTCCAGTCAAAGCTTAAAAATAAAAACAAGAAGGAAAGCCTCAAAGGAGTAAAAAAGGGAGCTTTTAAATCAGCTAGTTGATTCACACAGCTCAGTAGCGGCTAGATTGTACTGCACTGCTTAAGTGATCACATACAAGTATGAAATTGAAATGAACAAATGTTCCTTATTAAAATGACGACACTTAAAGAGGAGATCCTGGGGGTGGAGGGCGGACCTCCTGTTGGGTAAGGAATCAAGAAAGTTGCCTGGCAATTCCAGGAAGTTTTGCTACAGAAGAGTCAGTACCAAAGCAAAAGTTGGCAGTTTACTGCTTCCTACGGGAACCTGGAAAGCAAAACAGAGAGAAAAAAAGAAATCAGCATGGTAGATCCTGGTGAAGAAAATATTACCTGCAGAAGTCTTACTTGTTCTGCCCCCTTGGATGTCTGTGTGACTTCAGGATGCTGGTGAAGTCAAATACCAAAGTGGAGACTGTACATAACATTACTCAAACAAATGGAAGGATAGGTCAATGAGACAGGCAGAAACTTGCATTTCTCCCAGTGAACGTGAATGGCATGACAACCACTTTCCAGTGTCCCACTAAAGAAAATGTAAGGAACACTGGGCTTATAAACTATAAAAAAAAAAGTCATCAACTTTCCAGCTTGTTTGATGAAGACAGAACAAAAAAGGCTCAAACTTTAAATTCTGTAAAATAAACTCCACATTTAAGTTATAATCAGTGGAGTCGGATGAAATCTGAGCAAGTTGAACACTGGCTGCACCTTTCTCCCCCCACAGACTCTAGAGATAACTCAAACAATTAGCTTTTATACTTCTAAAGTCAGGCAAAAAACAAAACCAAAACAAAAAGAACAACCCCCACCCACACTGTTCTGGTGCCAAATGTTTTCAGGATACAAGCCAACAAAACAGTGCTGAGATGCTACAGGAACAAAACAAGCCTGATCTCAGGACAAGCTTCTGTCTGGTCATCCAGCAGCCAGACAGGTGATACTGTGAGGGTTTTCTGTCTTGTATTGAATCACTTCATATGGTGACTCACCTGAAAACTATCACATCATTGTCTTCATTTTATTTCTCTTTCATTTGCTGCCTGGATTTACAGTCATTCATCATTAAGAGATCATAAAGGGCAAGCCAGAGCAGTTTGACATGGCAAACTAATTCAGTTTTTTACTCTCCCAGCCAGCAACGTGCTCAGCAAGTACAACTTGAACACTGAACAGCATCACATGCCTGTTGGGACAATATATTCATTCCTCCTCTCTATTAGCATCTCTCATCCAAAAGTCCTATCCTTCAGGCTGGTTATTTGAGGAAAATAGCACACAATAACCCAAGTGCTGGGGCAACTGTGGACTCAATCCTACCTTTAGGAGAGTGCTCATGTTTGGGAAACTGGCGGGAGGGGCTAGGCTGGCTTGTGTAATAACGAGCGTGTTCAAAGTCATCAAGGAGAGGCTGTGACCTGCCAAGCACAGGAAAAAAATGTTGGGATGGGGAAACAAACACACAAACAAAAAAACCCACACACTAAAGGCACAATAGCATGGCTAAAGCAATACCTCGGCTGCCTGCTCTGTCCCTGTTGGTTTGGTACAAACTGGTGTCTGGCCCTGGCTTTCCACCTGCAGACCAGCTCCTCTGAGCACAGCTGGTCAGCATTTCTACAGTGAGAAATGCCCAGTATTCACTGCTTTGCCATGGTCTGGTTTCATTAAATAACAGTTTCAAGTTGTCAGAAAACAAAATATTCCCATTATGAAATTTAATGGGAATCTCAGTCAAAAGGAACAAGGAACATTTCAAAGTGCTTAATATGCACCCACTTTTAACTCCAGAGTGTTTTAATGAGATCCCTCTCAGTCTCCACCTGCACACCTTGCTTGCTGCCTCTTTTGTTAGCTAAACAAAAATTTCTAGGCTCATCTCAGGATTGGAAACCAAAACCACCAGGGTCACCTCCAGGATTCAGTCCCATCAGGCCAGGATGCTGACTGATTTGGAAGCAGCACTGTACTACATCCCTTTCCCATCAGCTCTGGAAGGAGATACCCCACAAGCACAATGCACTTGCTTGCAGCAGGGTCTCCACATGCAGCAGCAGGAGCAGCGCATAGGGCTTAGCTGGGCAGTGGGGACACAAGGGAACAATCATGCAAATGTATCATGGTTCCTCCTTCTTGCCCAAAGATGATATTTGGTTTCACATACCCAGAAGCTCTTTAACCCTCTCAGTGCTTCTCTGCCATTTAACAAATGTCACTGCACAAGCTCATCAATCTCTGTCAGTGCTGGGCAAGGAGACTGAGATGGCCAGATGCCACAAGCACAGCAAATGACGCATGTCATTGAACACCCCCCAGGCTCTGTGCCCTCCATATCTCTTCAGTGCTAAAACCTCCACTCTCCGCCAAGCCCCTTGAGGATCAGGCTGGTCTCCCCACAGCTACTCCCCAGGGCTCAGTCTCTGAGCAGCCTCTTGCGTGCATTTCCTCAGTTTTACTGGCCATGTCTTTAGCTCACCGTAAAGACTTGTCGCCTTTGTGTCGCTGAGGTTCAGGCCCTTCTTTTGACTTTGAGCGCGTTGACTCGCTTGCATCGTACTGACGGGAAGAAGAAGGGAGAGTGGCTCACCAACAGGCTGTCCTCAGGCCTTGCAAGAAACTAGCCACTGTGTCAAGGCTTCCACAGCTCTGCACAGYCCTTCTGTGCTCAGTTCACACACACAAGTAACTACAGCCAGATACATGCAAATGGCAGGATCTGGTCCAGTTTCCAGTACCTTAAACAGCCTTGCCGAGTGTAACTGAAGCTTTGCTCTAAATATGAGGCTGAACTGGGGGATCCATCCCTAAGCTAGGGTCAAATGCATAAAATCACTGTGTAATGACTGTACACATGGTTTAGCAGAGCACAAGGCTGCACTCAGCTGTGCCCCTGCAACCGATTCAACACAATATGGAGGCTAAAAACATCAGAGCTATCTCCATCTGGCCCTGAAATTAACACACACCCCTCTTTAGTACCTTGACTATTGCTTCATTTGTGAGGCCTCCTGAAGCTTGACATACCTTCCAGTCTTGATCATGCCTCTTCTTTTCAAAGGAAGACTTTTCTCGTTCCCTCCCTTTCCTGAAAGCTTTCTTCTCCTCGGCCATCAAGAGACGGGCTATTTCCTAGAAGAAAAAATACAGAGCATGTGTCAGAGGATTTTACTGCTCTTGTGGGTTAGAACTGTTTAAGCCCTTTCCCAAACACATTTTAACAGAGCATCACCGTTAGAGGCCTAAAGCATCTTGTACTGTGTCCTCTATAACATGCAAGGTCCTTGGATCCCCATAAGGGATGGCTACTGAATGCAATGGCTGCAAAACCATAGGAGTCAGGATTTCACCTGAGCCTGTGCTTGGAGATCAAGTGACAGCAGAAACAAGACTGGCTACATACTACATGCTCAGTGGATCCCCGATTTGCCTGGTTTGCATGTGCAAAGCCTTTTGACCCCGTTTCTTTTCCTCCTGTGTGGGGTTCACCTTACACCACATGTCATAGTCCCCCATGGGATTTGGTTACAAGAGCTGCTCTTACACAGCCATAAGCCTTCCTGATCTGCTGTGGCTGCAAAAGGCAGTGAAATCCTCTGTTCAGCCAGCCTGAGTATGCAAACCAGCTAGGAACAAACGTCAGTGGAGCCCTGAGCTTCCCCGGCAGGGAGGGAAGTGAACAGCTAGAGCWTCACAGGGGACAAGTAGGGTTTAACAGTTTCTACTGTAAAGGCATAGTGAGAACATTTGGGTTCTTGCTCACCTCATCTTGGGCTACTTGAGCTGCCTTCTCATCCATCTGGTTGGCCTAAAAACAAACAAACAAACAAACAAGAAAACACAGAAAAAATAGCTACACCTCTGAATAACTCATATCCATCAACCTATTGGGCAGGGCAGGCAGGTGCTCAAACATCTGTGCTACTATCGCCTCCAAATACACTAAACTAGCTCAACAGTTACCTCACAACCTGATATTAAACTGGCATTTCAACTTCTCAGCTGAATCTTGCCCTCACCTTTCTACCAGTCACACTGTAATACATTGCCAACCCTGCTGCCCTCTCTCCCACCAAAGGTTCACACTGGCTCGTCTCACTTCTGGGCTGACCATGCTGACTATATGCCATCTTCACCCAAATGGAAATGTTCATTTAATGTCCCTCTGCTTTGATCATTTAATTTTCAGGTGTGCCTGGATTTGTGTTAAGCAAACTACAGAAAATAGAGCTCTACTGGGCAGAAACCACCTCTCACTTCACATGTGTGTATAGGAGAAGAAGATGAGCACCAGAATGCAGAGGAGCAAGGCTGAGGTTTTAAGAGTCACCATCAGATGTAAGAAGTTTGCAGAAGGAAATTGTCACTACTGGGAATGTTAATTCTTCCAAGCTGATTAATGTACACTCTCTACTTACCAGGAGCTCTTCTTCTTGCAGTTTCCGAGCAATCTCTGCATCAGACAATTCCTGTTCCCTTTGAGGTTTGTCATAGCTGGCTTGCTTTTCCCCCCTTGACTTAGCTCCTACAAAATTAGGAGAAAGAGAACAATCAATTCACCCATTTCCAAAATGCTTCTGAAAGGAAATCCCCACCATCTCCTCAGTGTYGACTCCTCAGCCACCTGCAAAACCCCACACAAGGGGACCAGAGAGCACAGCAAAGTCCCTGCCAGACAGCTATTTTGACAGGATATTTAGCTGAGGTGGAATATATGCCTTGGAATGAGTTTTTCCTATGTGCACAGTTACACCATTTCCTACATAACAAATGCCACTATGTGGCAGGAGAAGTTACCCTTGTTGCCATGGTTTTTGCCTGCACAGCGATGGTAGCAAAGGAACTGTAGATTTTTCACACTCTGGACTGATATACGTTTGCTGGCAAAACTCAGCAGTGGAGAGCAGCCTAAAACGTGCTATAAGCACAGCAGATTCTGTAAAACATATCTCTGGAACAGCGTGGGCTGCAAAAGTTGCCTGGGACAGGCTCACACAGGGTTTCCAACAATTTCTTCTTTTGGGCTGACCCATGAATTTTGCAATTCACAGTGAGAAAACAGACAAGTAAACATTTTTGAACTTCACATAAGGTTCAGTTCTTGCTTTGGGCAGAGAGTTTTATCYGTTTATTTTAAATTTAAACCATCTCCAAATGATCAAAAATATTGCAGTTTGAGAGTCTCTCCACAGTCTACTTGCAATAGGGCATCAAAGGAGTCTTACTGTATCCCTGTTATAAAATGTATGGCTTCATTCACACACAATGAATGCCTTCTCTTTCTATCTGCAGCCTGAACTGTATTGTTTGGTAATCTCCGACATCTAAATGAGGTTTCTGCTTTTTATCTGCGGTATATAAATACTCCAGATGCCTGTCTGTCGCTCTTCCACGCCAAAGTCAGAAAATAAGTTTCACTCAAAACTTTCATGTCTCCAGTTACACTGTTCGTGCATTTATTATAAATAGATGTTACATGTTACTGGGCCATATACCAGATTCTTTCTGATCAGGCAAGACCAAGGAAAAAAAGAAGCAACCAACTAACCTCTAAAAGCTTTCTGTGCATCTATCAACAAACCACTGTCATACTCTGCCACGTATCCCCCTCAGACTGCAAACTACACAGGGCCAGAGACCACATGCATGAACTTTSCATAAAAATGTAGGAATAGGAGGYACCTTCTCTTTGGGTAAAAAGGTGYGTGTTTTTTTGTTTTCATTTAAACTGAAGTCAACCGATTGATGATCTTAAGCAATTAACACCCCTCTTACAAACCATCCTAGCACAAGAAGAGAAACAACTTATTTCTGGCATGTTATAGCCAAGTGTATGGCCTGGCCTTTCCCAGAACAATTTGACCAGTCCAAGATGTGAAGAGCTGCAGTCTTAGGCMAGTGCAGAAACTCTGGCAAAAACTACCAGCTTGGGCAGAGTTATATCATTCAGACTGTTTCCAAGGCCACAGTAAATGCAGTTTTACCATGCTGGAATGAATGCAAGCTTGCTGACAAGCTCCCATACACCATTGCCTCTATGAAGGATTAAACTGAATTTCCAGGAATTGCTTGCTGGAGAGCCATGCTGAAACCAGGACCGAGCTTTCTTTACACATCAATCGGTGCCAGTCTTGATTTGCTCAGAAGACAACAATAAACATTATTTCCATATCACCTCTGCCCACATTCAGGGAAGCACACAGCTAGCCATGATTACACCCTGCAGGAAGAGGATGTGAGCTTCTGTTTAAATGTCTTGACTATCTTGACTATTTTAACTCAATGTGTGTGCGATAGGATACTGAGTCACTCAGGGTCCACATTGTATGAGGGTAAATCAGGACCTATTAATTTTATAAAGATCTGATCAACACCTTCTAACATCCCAAAACAAAACTTTTGCATTATGAACACAAAATATAATTCTCACAGCATCTCCAAAGACAGACACGCATTATCATCTCCACCTTTCCAAGTGAAGACCAGACAGATGGCTAGACATAAGCTTTACACCCTGTGGCAGAATTAGAGAGGTCCAAATCTCTAAACTCCTACTTTCACTTTCTAAGAGATAGATCACCCCCACTCCTACTGTGGTTTTAAAAGCAGAAAAGTGTATCTGGATTTTTAAAGCACCAAGTATTATTAAACAACAAAATTCACATCAGTACATGTTTTCTAGCAAAATCCACCTGTTTCAGAGCTTCACAAGAACTCAGTCTTTCAGACGTCTCCAGTTCAGACATCTAATTTCACCACAGAACATTCCCCAACAAGAATCGCTTAGGTTTCCAATAGGAAGTGGATGTGAAGTGCTGGCTTGTTAGTGCTTAAACAAACTGTCCTTATTTACAGCCCTGCAACCCAAATCAATGAAACAGAAAGGTATAACCAAAATACTTGTTATTTTTGTTCCTGTGCAAGGAGAGCTCAGCACTAATTAGATCATGAAAGTAAAGGGTGGTTTTCCATAGGATGCCAAGACCACAGTTTCTAACAATACCTTCTTACTTGTCCTCTTTGATGCCACAGGATGTATCAGGAAATAGAATGAGAGTTTTAATGGATAAAGAGAATCACACTGAGTAAGGGAGAAACCCGGGCAGGATTCATTGTGTACAGACAACAGAAAGATATTTGAGATATGAGTCTTCAGAGGAAGAAAACCAAACAAACATAGGTTTCAAACAACAGGATGGGGCAAGCAAGGCATCTTCCCCACACATATGTACACCTTCTCCATTACTTGGTTACCTGAGTCTCGTTGGCAGTCTCCAACCCTTCCCTGGGTCACTGTGTGTGGAGAGGCGGAAGGTTTTCTCCTCTGTCCTGTTCTTTTGCAATCTCTCTCCTCACCCCTCCTATGATCTTCTCTGGACTCGGAGTCATGGAGCTTCCTGTCGTGAGCTGTCCTAAGCGATGCGCGGTCATGATGGCGGGATTTATGGTTTTCTGGGTGCAACAGCTGCCTGCCACCACGATGCCAGGTTTCCTGCTCAGCTTCCAGCTCCACATCAAGAAGGGGAAGGTGTTTTTCTCTGTCTTGCCTTGATGGCTTTCTGTCATGTCGCATCTGGTTTGCAAGTTCATGCTCTGACTCCAGATTAAGACTGAGAGGCCTCCAAGCCTCCTCTCTGCTGGCTGCCTTCCTCTCCCGTGGCTCCCAACTATCACTGCGGTCAGGGGCAGCACGTTCGGCCCCTCTTTCCAGGTCCAGGCTGGGAGGTCTCCTAGACCCCCGCTGGCTGGCTGATGTCCACTCCTGCCGCTCTCTGTCATGCTGATGCCTGCTCCTGGTCTTGCTTGGTTGAGGAGAACGGTGAGGGTCCTCTGAGGGGTGACGCCTGCGCTCAGAGGCATTGTCAGGCAAAGGTGAGGGCACTTTCTGGTGCTCTCTCCGCTGATGCGTGCGCCTCTCACCACTGTGGGGTCTGTGAGGCTCAGAAACCTGCTCTCTAGAGTCACCCTGCAGGTGTGCTGAGCAACGGAGGGGGGACAAACAAGGGAGCTGGTTAGTGACACACGGGTTAATGGTAACTAACGAGGCAGGTCCCACAACATGCAGACAAAGGAGCCTGATGCAAGAAAAGCTGGAAATGTAGGTGGAAGCGAGGAGTGCCAGCATGGTGGGATCAGAAGGAAAATAATGGTGGGCAAGCAGGCAGCAGGTGCTCACAGAATATAACGGGAGACAGAGTGAAAAAGTAGCACAGCTAGCCCAAGTGCAGGCAAGGGATGGAGCTATGCACGGGCCAAGGGGCTGGAGCAGAAGGCACAGATGCATCACAAAAGTGTATCCAAGCACCTCTAAGACAAGGCCAAGCTGGTAATGAGATTAAGGGCTTTTATTGATGCAATTGGGGTGGAAAATGGACAGCAGAGCAACCCATCTCCTGGAGACAAGGTATTTCTGCAGGATGCTAGAAGGAGGTTTGCAAAGGAGAGCACAAAATGGAGATGAGGCTGGGAGCTAGCAGGGGAGTGTAAGGCAGAATAATTYAGGCCAGAAGGGTCTAAGCAGAGGGTCAAGCTAGATCCTAGTTTATGAGAACTGGTGCCTTGCCCTGGTTTTAGCCATAAGATGTTTCCTCAGAAATAACAGCCTCTCCTGACTATGGGAGATGATGACCCACATAATGGCAATCCCATTCCACCTCTCTTTTTATGAGATCAGGGATAACYGCACCATACAAACACAAACTGTCATCTATCTCTGGCAGACCCAGAAGCTTCAGGGTCCACACTTACTCATTGCATAAGCAGAAGCTTAGACTCTGACTGTAGAGAGGGCTACAGAAATTTAAGGGCAGGATAGGACTTGAAAAAACCTGACCTCCTGACCTCAGCAATGTAGGTGGAATAGTTGCTAACTAGGCAGCTTGGCCAGGTTGTTTCCTCTGTGCTTTCCAAAAAGCAGGTGGAAATTTTCTTTGCTTTTAGTTTCAGTAATAAAACTGACACAATTGTGAGAATGCAGCAGTCTGCCTCTACCCAATCTGCTAATCAATTTGTTTTCTAGTCAATGTATTTGCTAAGAAAAAAATCATTGCACAGAGTGAAATATTATGTCTAAAGCAGCTTTTCAGAGTGAAGACATTTCTGAAGAAAATATTTCCCTGAAGCAGAGGCTGATTTGAAACAGAACTATACAAAAACAAGCAGAGTAAATTCCTTCTCCACTCCTAAGTTTTTTATAGTATCTAAAAATATTCAAAGGAGATTTCACTGCACATGGATTGCATTCTGTCTTAAAAAAGGCAGAGCTATTTATTACAATCATCCAGATTTTGGAAGGAAGAGGGAAAGAAAACAGAAAAAAACCAAAAACCCCTGAATGTTCCTTTCAAGTTATACTATTTACAAAAAATTTTCTTAGAGCCAGCAAAAATATAGCCTACAGAAAATCCACCTTGAAAACAAATCTGTGTGACTTTTATCCAGAACAGGTATATTTTTAAAAAGTCAGGAACTGTAAGAGTAACCACAGCAGTTCCTGGTAAGTGGTGGGTTTTTCTGTTCAGTTTCAGATCACTAGCATGATTTTCCTTCTTTATTTGTTATAAGTAGCAAATAAAGTCTGGATGACTTACTGAACAACAGCCACTAGAGACTGAAAGCAAGACTCAGTTTCTGAATGATACCAGCAAGGGTCTATAACTCAGCATCCTTGAGAATTAGCTCAATTTTGTCATTAAGAAAAGCTCAATAAACAGAGCGAGAGAGAAGGAGATCATGAGAAAGCAAAGCGTGGCTTGGAACGCAAGGCTGTGTTGGGAAAGGATCAGTGCGGGTAACACAATCATGCCAGATGGCCTGAGCAGGAAATTTGGTTTTAGCGAATCTCAGGGCGATTAAGCTTCCAGGCAGGTGCCACTTCCTGTGACACCTTCTGCAGGGGCAGCGTAAACACTCCTTATGTCCTGGTGTTACTCTCTCAAGCAGCACGTGACTGGGCGAATACAGAATATTTTTCATGGCACAGATACTTCTGGAGGAACTTTGCCTTCCTTCATGTCTGTTTTTCTTCTTTTTAAAAATTGGGATTACTCTGGAGCAATAGCCCTAATCCACATTCCTTCAGGATGTGGGTAAATTTGCATCCAGTTTAAAGACAGACAAAAAAACAAAACAAAACAAAAGAACAAAGCAAGGGCTTTGTGCGTTTAAGTTCACACGTAATAAAGATGATACAAACCAAGGATGCTGGAGCCTAATTGAATGGTGCYCAAGTACTTAAGAGGTTCCAGATCAATGTACCAGATGGTCTGGGCATCAAAATCCACTTCAGTCTTTTCTAATTTTTAAGGAACGAGAACCAAAAGCAATACTAGTACGAATAGTCAGGCAGAAAACTTTCTACCTCACCTCCTACACCACAGATTATTGCAGGAAGAAAACTTAGACCCACAAGATACYCTGCTTTCCAAATCCACACCACAGTCTAAGTTCAGAAAGTCACAGGCTCTGTGCAATTCATCCTATCCTCCCAGCTCTGCATGGCAAGACTACTTCCTATACTGTATTTTTTTTCAGGAACTTGCTCCACATAATTCTGAAAATTAGGGTGAGGGATGGCCACAAGACTCCCAAATTCGTGTCTTTCCCAGCTTTATACACATAGCAGAGCTCATGGCCATGAAGTTCCTAGCTAGTTACAGTTCTGCACTTTGTGCTGTTGRTTTTCTTGGCCATTCTTGAACTTCCTCCCAATTGAGCCTAAAATACTTTATGTGCAAGTTCAAGTAAAAATATTTAAAATCACCAATGGCAGGGATGTTAAAGTAACAAATAAGAGGTTTGGTCTCCATCTTGACAATCTGTTAGTCAAAAACAGCCTGTTTCTTCCCCACCACATATTTTCTGAAGAAAGAACATAAGAACCACCACCAGCAAAAAGCAAAGCAATCCCCAGATTGCTCCATAATTAAGCACACCCTGATTGTCTCTTCCCAATTTAARAAAGCCTGCATTAGATCATAAAAGCTGCCCAAGAGAAAGCAATACAGCCCTGTGGGTCATATCTTTTCCACAACATACAGTCCCAGATGATAATCACAGTGAAGATATCCTGTGGAGATGACCTTGTTATTCAGTAAGTCATTCAAAGCAATTGTGCTAATTCTAGTTCTTAGATACATACCTGCAAGGAATTATTTTTGAAAAGCTGTCCCATGAACCAGAATTTATTCCTTTATGCACTTACCAGTGCCAGCATCACAGATGAGCACCCAGAACCATTTCTCTTCAAATGCAAGTGTAGAATCATCCTGCATTTCTCCTCTGCACACTTGCAATATGCAGTATACTATGCACACTATGCAGTAATAACTGTGACTTATGTAACATCATCTACTGCCTTTTTCCACTAGCCCCTTCAAAACATGTATGCATGCATGTGCATGCACATATACACACACCACCTCTATCCTTTAGGCCATCTTATAGGACCTTAAGAAAAGTATAACATTGTCTTCCCCCTTCCTTCTCCCCCCACCCCTCCCCCTTTCCTTACACTAGAATAAAGTCTGGTCCTAACCCCTGGAAACTGATGCAATGTTATAGTGCTGGGCACAGAACTGTAGGATAAGGAAAATGTCCCAAACTGAGATGCCAGATCAAAGTTCACCTGTATTACCATGATCTTGACCCTTTATCTAGAGGAAAGTTACCTCCATTCTCTGAATAATAATTGTCTTCATAGACTGTGTGTCCCTGCGATTCTGGGTAGTGCTTCTTGCGCTTTTTTTCTTCCTGCAGCTCCTTTTGTTGTAGGAGACGGGCAATGTCCTACAGAGATAAACAGTCATTACCTTTCCCGAAAGGACATCTCCAGATTCTTTTATTCAAATACACAYGTAAAAATCCTGATAGGTTAACTTTCCAGACTTGGCCGTGACAGGGTTACTTGCCTCTTGCACAGGAGATCTGTATAAGATCTGCATAAATTAACAATCCTTTTTTCCTTGTATCCTGTCCTATGTTCTTGCCCTTAGCCTCATTTTGTGGCAGTGACTCACACAAACTAACTATCAGCCATGTACAGYCTTTCTCTTTCACCACATGTAAGCAGGTTGTCTTTGTTGCTGAACATCCTTTCTTCATGCTTCCATATGAACACATCTCTAGGCCTGCTCATCCCATCATCACTACCAGGCTTCAGGCATCATATGATCACCCTTCCTCATGGTATCTGGTTGCCTTCTGCATAAAAGCAGCAACCTCTTTTTAGGGAGAAGTTCTGGCAAGATGTTCTGCTCATCATCAGCTCTACCCCACATCCCATGGGCCTGTAGCTTTCATTGTTTTATATCTATGCAAAATGCTGCTACTAGGACACAGTGCC
The DNA here is from genome assembly GCF_003343035.1 of Apteryx rowi. Lineage (NCBI taxonomy): Eukaryota > Metazoa > Chordata > Aves > Apterygiformes > Apterygidae > Apteryx > Apteryx rowi. The sequence goes on along the minus strand of NW_020449641.1, from coordinate 3,851,872 downwards.
AACGTAGCTAAGGCACCTCAGTACAGATCTGGAAGTATGAATTCAAGCCCTCTGCGAAGGGTGCTTCCAGCTTAGCCACTGATGCAAGGAGCCACCTCAGCAACCAGTATGTKATCTCATCAAGGTCCACCACTGAACTTCGAATCATGTGGCAGACTTGCAGGTTCCTATTCCAAAACTTGCTCCATCAGATTCCTATTCCATCTACATAAGACTACAGAAAACCTCAATGGCCAAAGATGGCCGAAGGGACTGCATGTACAAACACGGGCTTTCAGCAAGGTTTTGGAACTTACACAAGCATGCTCACACAAGCAGTGTACTAAACCTCTCTCAAACTCCACTAGCAAAAAAAMCCCAAAAAACAAAAACAAAAAACAAAAAAACACCACACACAACAACAACAAGACGACACAACCAACCAACCAACCAAAAAAAACAGAGATAAAGACTGCTTTTCAAGCTGAGGGCTCTTCTGACTAAAAGGAGTTCCCAGAACAAGYCATGAACTTGAAGCAAGTGGGGTGTAATTTACAGGGGCTGTAAGATGATAACAGGGAAATGCATCAATTTGACAGACAAAGGCTGGAGTGAAAGAAAATTGAATGGGATCTTAGGAAGAAAGAAGTAACGCACAATGCAGGAGYGCTGTAGGGACTGTAGGCTGTTTATCTTCTGTTGCAGCTTTGGCAGATATACCATCAAAGAGAACAGCACTCCATTTTCCTAATTGGTTTTCCTTTGAGATGATTAATGGTTCAACGAGGCCTAGCAACAGAAAACAGCTCCTTGGGGCTTGTTGATTTGGGGACCCAGAAGCTCATGAGTCAGAAGAGCTGTTTTGGAGCTAGGAAGAGAAGCTGGAAGATACTGGCATGGCAAGCTAAGTCTTAGGATGTTATTCATTTAAGCCTCCCTAAACCTGAGTTGGCCAAGGCTGACAGATGTGGAAGACACAAGTTTAGTTGCTCTGAACTAAAGCATACTTGAACACCAAACAAAAATAACAGCAAAGGTGAGTTTTAGCCATTTGATTCCTAATGCCACCAATGAACATGGCTGGAAAGCATTTCTTATCCTCCAGGGGTTTTGCAGGGACCCATACCTTACCAAACRTATTTGGGACACTTCCAAAAGCAGCCATTTTGGCCCAGTTGTGGTAAAATGGAAGCATGTTTCATCAGACTTACAGCCCAGGGCCAAAGACCCCTCCCAAGAGCACAGCTGGACAAGACAACAGAAACAGGGGGGAGCCTGGTTCAGAAGTAGGAGAGCCAAGGAAGGGGGGCAGATACATGGCCTTGTCTCCCCCATCCCAGGCCACCCTGTCAAAGTACCAACCCACCTTCAAAGACTAAGTTCTCCCTGCACTTCCTTCCGCACTACCATGGACTGTAGACTCCCTCCAACCCAATCACTGTTCCTGGTCTTCATTTAAGCCCCTAGGCGAGTTTGTAATAGAGGCTGAACCCACTTGGTGGATGAACGTCTTTATACATCCCCAAAGCAGAGGGAAAACATGCTGTAGAGGGCAAGGAAGCCACTTATGTCTCTGTGCTGAGTTTGCCTTGGCAAACAGAGTAATGAACAGCTTCCTGAGAGGCTCAGGGCCTTTATAGAGCTGTGCAGGTAAAGTGAATACTGCAGGTATGAAAGATATCACTGAAATGCAAAGTCAGAGCCAACACCCTCCAAAACATTGGGTGTCTGCCAACATTGATGGACTTTGGATGGGTGTTTAAATACAGACTTACTTCAGGATTCAGATCAGACTTAAATGGTAACCAGTTTTGTGAAGGATCTGGGGACAACACACGCTCTATAACAACAACAACAAAAAATCCCTTACCCTGGCTCAGTTAACCCCTTCTAACAAGTACAGTAAATCTATAAGCATATGAACTTAAGYGTATTATCTCCAGGACTGAAACAGTTCAGGACTTGCAAATCCACATAAGCCATTTTTTACAAAGTGGACTTCTAGGAAGATAGGCTTAGTGCTTCATTTAAAAATCTTCTGCACCAGACTGCAGATCTGCCCAAAGCACAGCACTGTCACAACACTGCTAGCCACTACTGATTTTGGGGACTTATCAAATATGCTGGGTAAATACTACGCTCTCATGTGCAGCAAATATAAGACTAATCTGGCATGTGTCCAGTACCTGGGTAATACAGAGTGACCTGCAAGGTATGTGTACAGATGTTGTGCCAAGGGCTACAAGGGTGTCTCTGATGGGGCCCCACTCCCTACAGAGCTGCACAGTGCCCTGGGGGGCTGTCAGCAGGCACTTGCCTTTCTCAGGCTCTGCATCAGCACAGGAGCCCATCCAAAAGAAATAAGGCAGGCTGGGACCCTGGAAGGTTATCCCATCTTTGCCTCTGGGAAGCAGGATCGATCCAATCTCTCCAAAAGTCCTGTTTCAAAGGCAGGCAGTATCATCACACATTGGTTCTCAGCTACAGCCTCAGTGCACAGCTAAATTTCAACCACACTTGGGAACTTCCCACATACCAGCAGGAAGAGAAAGCTTATTAATGGCTTCTCTTTATTGCTTTGAGTCACGTTCATTTAAAGACTGTCCCCCTACAGCATAGGCTGTCAGCACATTGGTTTGACAGGCTGCAGGGACCTGTTCTCAGACTGCTGACATCCCAGAAGCTCTCTATTTTAAGCAGAAAGGAAAGGTGCGATTGCCACAGCCAGCATGAGTACTATTGCGTCCCCTTTACCTCCCTGACAGAATCAGACAGATGGTCACATTTAGATCACAAATCCTTTAGCCAGAGTGCTTCTGAGTTTTTTCCACTTGCTACCACAAGCTTCTCTCATAAGCCCTTTTACCTTTCCATGTCTTCTTGGCCAGCTTTTGAGTACTTGTTTGGGCTTTATGACAGAAGAGGAAAGAGAGGTCTTATGCAAGCATCTGTCAGTTAAGGACAGGTCCTTATTTCAGGTTCTTGCAGAACACACAGCCTTTTGTTCAGGCTCTTCCAATAGGGCAAATGCTACCAGGTGCCTCTTAAGCATCTTAAGCAGCTGGACTTCTTAGGGAACCACTGTAATCAGAAATGGGGCCGTGCTTCAGGCTCACACTCAAATGTTCCTCCATTTCTGTGTCTTTCTCGAATACAAAATCTAACAGTCTGACACAATAAAGCAATCAACAAGCCAAATCTTTTGAAGGTCATGAACAGACCACACTGACCACTCTCAGGCGGCAGCAGTAGAACCATATTCTGCAATTGCAGAAGGAATCTGCTAGCAAGAGACTGCACCTGGGTGCTCATACTCTGAAAAACTAAATTGAAGATGAAGGAAGGCAATGGAGAAGCTGGAGGTGGATGGCTAGCTGAGGGTCCTGCTGAAGTCTTCACATCAAGAACCATAGCAATCACAGTCCAGGACTGTCCCAAAAGCAGTACATGTCTCCCTGCATACAAGAAAAAAAGTTCTCAGACTGCAGAAGCAATTACTTCCCTACACCAGGGCTTCGAGCACCTCAGCAAGACCTACATATTGCTTGGCCTCTTTGTTAGCAAGGCCCCTGGCATCCACAACCCTTGACTGTGAGGACTACGACTGTACTGTATTCCTGCAACATGGTTCCCTGTATTGTTACTGCGTGAGCAGCGAGGACCAGGCTTGACACCATGTAAACCACCTCCTCTGGCTAATGACTAGGAGATGCCTGCACTGAAATGGTCACTACAAATAGCCCTGCCATCTGTGCAGCTTTAAAGGTTACCTCATCTTTTTCCTCTTGCCTGCGTCGCTGTTCTGCTTCAAATACCAGCTTCACCTGGATTTCCTGAGCCATCTCACAGTCCTGTCGTTCCCTAGAAGGCAAGAAGACAAGGATTATACACAGCTGAAGTCAGACATCAGTCAGCCTGGAGACAGGGCTAAAAAGAGTGACAGAATCCATCTGATTTACACACAAGAGTTATTACTCAGTAATACTGCAGAGACTATGAACCCTCACCAGGYAGCAGGACTCCCTGTGCTTACTGCTGGACAAATATAGAAAAGATGTGTCCCAAAACATTCATAATTGAAGAATAAAGCAAGAGAAAGCAGATTAATAGACAGCTTACTAGAAGAGGAGATTGGAGCAATAAGATATGGCAGGCCAAGACAATGCGCAGCAGTGTCTGCAAAAAACAGCCTACTTCTGCTGAAGAGTTTTTGCATACATAGTGCTAAAGGAAGAGTTTGGGGGAAGGTTAATACAGTTGTTTCTGGGCAGCCGTTTTCACATGAAAGCCAGGAAGGAGAAAGTGCAGAAATGCTTATGGGAAAATGCAATAAGTAGGCCAAGCAGAGGCTGGAGGTGGCAGTTTAGTAATGAATGAGAGATCCCGCTGAGCTGGGGTGAGAGAGAGAAAGCAGAACCAGTGCAAAGAGGCAAAAGAGTGACATAAGTCGAAACAAGGGGTGAGGAAGCAATCACCGCAGTGCCATTGTGGATGCAGAAGCAATGCACGATTGCATTAACTGGGGACAGAAAAAGAAAAACCAGAGTAATTAAGACATGAAATAAAAGTTTCGGTGGTGTGGGCAGACTTGCAAGGCCGTATTTCAGAAACATTACGCAAAAAGCATCCGCAAGAACTGTGCAACGCTCAGCTGCGTGCTCCGAGGGAGAACAGTCTCACTGAGGTCCAGCAAACAGGCCTGAAGGATGGGCAGGGGTTGCTGACTGATTGGAGCACCGGTTCTTGGCTTGAGCTAGAAGTAGGGCACAAATGACCTGGCAAACTTGAAGGCAAAGGACTGGAAGGGAGTGCGGGACAGAAGTGGAGGAAATGAAGACAGTAAAGGCAGACAAGCACTTTTTGTAGTGAAACAGAGAGAAGTGGCACTGCTGGAGAGGTCAGCAGCATGGCAGGGGCCCCTTTTTTTGTAGGAAGTCAAGGAGAAAGAAAGAAGTGGAAGGAGTGAATAGGTACAGGACTGGGGCAGGGGAGAAGGTCACTGCAGCAAAAAGGGGGTTTAGAAGAAAAATGCCACCAGGGAATATCTAATCTGTTAGAAGCATGGAAAAGGACATACAACAGGATGGAAAAGAAGGCTCTGTATTTCCATTAACTGTTTCTTGGAAGCAGACCTACAGTTGGGTACTGCATGCTATTTATATCCCCTTCCCTCATYAATTTCAGTGTTCGTAAGGCTGGAGTTATCAATAGGTCAAATAACTTCAGACATCAGTTTCTTCTATCCAGTTAACAAAAGCTACAGTCAAGCAAAACACAAAAATTTGCCAGGCAGAGACCTGTTCCAAGTTCAAAGGCACACAAACTCTTACGGCAGCAGATCTGCCATACAAAAAAAAGACCTTGGCAAACCTGGTACGAGCAGGGAATCACAGTCYCAAGCAAAATTCAGTAGCTGAATACACAAGTCCTGTGGAATGGTCTGTCAGTGTGCCTAAAATATTGGATCCCTTATGACCCCAGTCTCAGAGGACATAAACACAGGTAGAAAATAACTTAGAAAGGTCAGATGCATCACAGTGCTGCAAGTCTCCATTTCCTCCTGGCACCTGTGAGCAGAGCTAAGGTGCTAAGTTCACCAGCACCAACTGACTTGCAAAGTGTTTAAAATACATCTTACTGCAGACAAATAAGACACTGAAACAGCTACTCATATTTCACAGCCAAGGCAACAAGGTCATTGCTTCTCCATGCACAGCAAAGAACAGTACAAGTAATTCAAAAGCAGAAGCATTTTCTTGTTCCTGATGATATGCACCTTGGAATACACCGTATCAAGCTCTTTCAAAACCACTGAACAGCAGAGGATTATATTTTGGGGGGTTTTTTTGTTGCTCAGCGAGTAATTAAATACTGAAACGAGATTAGTCATTCAACATATGCTAGTCTTTCAACTTGACTGAGCATAAGCAAAAAAGTTGAAGAGCTTTTACAGCTCTTCTTGTCCTTTAGTTTCTTTAATGTGAACTCAAGTTCCTATCGGTCCCCAGAAATCAGCCAGAGCAATATAAATGTCACCATCTCTAACCATCACACCTATGCGTCCTTCACTCCTGGGCAGTCAGGAGTATTGGAATGTCAGGGAAACTCTACATCAGTCTAGTACTAAAAAAGAAAAAGAAAAGAAAAAAAAAAGAAAAAGAAGAAAAGTAGTGTGATTGGAAAGCTCCCATTCACGTCGGCTCTGGCAAATAATTGTTGCCAGATGCAGAGAAAAAATAAACGGGTTTAAGTGAATTGTTCAAAGGAATTGCTCACATCAGTGCAACAGAATCATCATAGCACTGGTAGCAAAACAAGGAAAGAGCATACCTTCATGCTATTTCAGATAGTTATTTTAGCATCCTTGGTGCTACTATGCCTGGCAGTGTGCAGGCTGCTCAGCTAGATGTGAGAGAGGCTTTTACAAAAGCATGAAAATAAAGTTTGGTGCTTCCCAGAATTCTTAAAAAGAGGGGAAGAAATTCATTTTCTCATTTATCTTCCCAAATTCTTTCTTTCTTAGAGAATCTAGGACTTATAAGACCAAAAACAAACAAACAAAAACCCACCACCACAACCACACACATAATTCCTCACACCTAGACCCTGAGTTTGGAGAGCTCTTTTATGCTCCCCATTTCTAAAGTTACCACCCTGTTCTCCTTTATTCCTCCATTGCCTTCCAGTGTAAGTTGTTCTAGACAATACAGAAAGCAACAACAGTGAGGATCATTTTGTTGCCAGAACACACTGACCTTTCACAAGGAAGAGACAGCAGGAACATACAGAGAATTAAGGAAGGAGAAGATCCAGTTACAAAAGGATGTCTCCAACTTTTTATTGTTTTTGCAGAAGATCTCATGCTTTCAGGAATGGAACTGCTGCTGACACAAGGTTTTGCATCAGCAGTTCCGCCTGTAACCTGGATCACGAAGTGAGCAAATCCCTTTTACAAAGTCCTACAACAGGAAAATTGTTTCCGGTTCCTAGCAAGTAGCAAGAAGGGATTGTCTCTGTGATACAAAATGAATTTTGTTGTCATTTACATGCTCAGACAGCTAAATGCTAGCTAAGACAGAGCCAGTGAAATGTAGCACAAACTTTAAAGATGCAAGTATCTTCCCAGTGCTGCCTGGCTGTGCTAGTGACAGGGAAAACAGTGGCTGATTTGTAATATCTCAGGCTTCAAATACTTTCTGAGCAGTTCCTTTGAAGCCAGCCCTGTAGCTCACACATCTGCAGTCCAGAGCTCTTCTGCTACATTGCTGTATGTGCCAGACGAACCACCCCAGGTCCATCGGCAGTACCTGGTGGGTGGCATCATGGAGCAAGAGACCAGCCAGGATACAGTGCAGCAGCCAGATGTGTCCTGCCTTGCAAGCCCTACATCCGCCAGGACCCCATTAGAGKACAAGCTGCTATCTCTCCTTGTGACCTGATAGAGCCCTGTCACCTAACTCCACTTGTGACATTTCATGCATTGCAAGAGATTGAGGGAGACACAAAAAGCAAGAAAAGCACTGAAGTCAGCTCTTGAAGGAGAAGCCCAGTTTGGGTTTCCCTGCCCCACCATGTTTCACTTGAGAGTCACAGCATGCAGAAAGTCAAAACGTGAGCTATGGGGTTAGATCTGGCTTGAGACCTTGAGCAAACCTGCGCAGCTCTGCAAGCCAGAGCACTTGTTAAGGATCTTCCCGCAGCTGCTGCTGAAGCCTGTGCCTGCAAGAGAAGGCCTGCCCCAGCACTCATCTCCCCACCTCCACCAAGTGACCCCATGACAACAGAGGCAGCAGCTCCTCTTCCCAGAATGCTTCACCCTGGAGTATTTGCAAGCAAAAGCGGAGGCTTTCAGCTGTTTAGTGCTGTGGGACACCAAACTGCACTGTGCTGAGCTCCTCAAAAGCACATCATCAGGTGCAATGGAAATATGCCAATATCTGCAATTTCCACAACAGAGAGAATTCATTATAACACTGCGCATTTCTGTAATGCACAGTTCCTTCTAAGTCTTTCTCAGACCTTAGCCCAAACAGGTGGCCAACAGTAACCCTACTTTGCCAACATGTAGCAGAACATGAAAGCTCCCTTTTCATGGTCAGGCAACAGAGTCCAAGCCAGGGCTCAGTCCCAGGACCACCAACTTCACCTTGTCCTCATTGCTCCATGCCATAGAGCCTAGCATCAATATTTCTAAAGCATTTGATATCCAAAGAAAAAATGAAGCAAAAGCAGGAAATGTACTGTTGATCAACTCAAAACTAAGCAGCTAATTGCAGTGCTCTGACCAAACAGGACATGCATTTCAGTGGCTCCATCCCACACTCACAGGTCTTTTTGGCGTTTCTGGATTTGAGCACGTGCTTTCAGATCTTCCTCCTCTTGCAGTTGCTTGGCCACCTGCAAGTCATGTTGTACTAGACGATTACGCTGAACGTTTGTTGCCAAGTGATGCTCAACTGGAAAGAAACACAGACAGGAATACCAAAAATCAACCTACACAAGTTAATGGTGTGAAGAAGACAAAGCAAGTGGGAGGGAGATTCCAGGCTGGAAAGGAAGACACAGTTTTCAATAGGGATACACCATGTGACATCTCTAGAGGTGGGGGAGTCCTGAACTGAAATTGCACTAGCAGCTTGAGATTGTATTGTTTCAGCACTGAGGGGGCGGCATATAAGCATTTATTACCAAAACAAGATCTACATATCTTAATCACATCCAGATTTATAGGGAACGTTTCTCAGGCCTTATATTTCATTTTCAGGCCACAGAAAATTATCCTAGATGAATAAATTAGGGGTGGAAAGGACCACCAGAGGCCACTGAAGTTGAGCTGAACCTAAATCACTGCTGAGAGATCTTTCCCTAATTTGCTCTCAAGAACCTCCAGGGATGGAGCTCCTCTCCCCCTACACATAACCAGTTCCAGAATCTCACCACCTTTATATTTAGCAACAGAGCAATTCAATACTACAGCAAGTCCTTTACCATACATGGAAACTGCCTGCAAGGAAACATAGCTACAAGAGCTGCAGCCAAGAGCCAGCTTTATTTCACTTGTCTCAGGTTCTAGCAACAAGGACACAACTTCAGCACAAGCTGCAGCTCAGTGGAGTAGCTAGAACAGTATTAGTGCCTTGTACCAGGAGATACCACTGGTCTTGGCACCCAGCTAAGCAGATTAGAGAGGCCACCACACCGCAAACTGCAATGCAAATGTACCTCAAGTAACAGATAAGCATGTAAAATCACCAGTTGCTTTTGAAAGTCATGACTATGCTTTATTTTACCCTGGTAGCATGCAGCTGCCCTACCTCAAAATGTCTTGAAATGCCTCCTTTCAAGAGGYAAGCACCAGTGATTATGAAATAAATAAGTAAACAAACAGGCTTCTTTTGGTTGCATCTCAGGTTGGCCTATAAAACCTGAAGCTTTCAAAATTGCTAGTCATTTCTAAAAACTTTGCACAGTAATGAAACCTCAACTGCACTCCCACGTGCAATTTTAGTATCAACAACACAAACAAACTAAAGTCTAAAGAAGATTACAAAATTGAATCACTGAAATGCAACTGTCTCTAGTGTGCAATGTGAGCTGAGGTAGAATGCATAATAGTGTTATATGACAGTGAAGACAGGAAGAATAATACATATCTCATTAAAAAGAATAAAATGAAATAAAATAAGAGCAGGGAGGATTTTTCTTAGCAAAACCAAACAAAAATAAATATCTGTTGGGACAAACTTGCTTCAATTTGCTCCAAAGAACATTATTACTTACTCTCTTGTTCCTGTAGGTTATGGGCCAAGGTATGATCTTCCAGAACAGCAAAGTCTCGACACACTATACATAGAAATAAAGCCAAGAGAATTAGGATCAGAAATAAAAAAAGCATCAAAAGAGATATTGGGGGGGGGGGACATACACAAATACACCTGATGCTTGCTTTCCATCTGCTGAGGCCTGGGCTCATGGTTTTTTCCCCTCCTGCAATTACAGCTATTTTTGCATGCACTTACTTTTTTGGCCCTGTTTGCATAATAAGCCTTCTCCACTCTTCCTCTACTTCAGGTTCTTCAGTTTAAGGCCAAAAGTGCCCATAAGACAGCTGTATCAGACCTTCTGTACGACACCCTGTATTCACTCAGCCAGAGTTTTCACCAAAACCCATCTATAGTGTGTTTGGCTAAAACCCACCTGAAGCATTTGTGCCTTAATCATCACTTAAATTAGTTTGGCTTCTCATTCCAGCCACTAGCTCTTGCTATGACTTTCTCTGCCAGGTTAGAGAGTCTGACAATAGTATTTTCTCCGCACAAAGGTACATGTGTGCTATCGGTACCTCACCTCTCCAGCTCCTCTCCAAAAAGCAGAGCAGACTGAGCTCCGTGTCTCTTGCTGCAAGACATTACTACAGTCTTGGGAATTGTTTTACAGTTGTTCCCTCTGCCTCCTGCAAAGCTTCATCGGCTCTTTAAAGTGCAAATGCTGGATGCAAACCAAGAACCCTCCTGTTGCTCTTGTGAGTGCTGATACTCCCTCCTCATGCCTGCCAGGAGCCAGTGCCCAGGGACCACATCACTTTTTTGCTCCACACGGCACTGGAAGCTCCCGCTGCTGGGCTGTGTATTTCCTATGGCCTTGTCAGAGCCACTGCTCTCCATGACACAGATCTCCAATGTGGCCTGTGTTCCTCATGCCAAGCTACAGCCTTCTCACATTGGTCTCTGTTGGAGCACATTTCATCTGAAGTGATCCAAGTTAGCAAGCAGTACAGATGGCTGTGCAAACATGTCCCACCGTTGGTGTTATAAGCCTCCCCAGCTTTTGGGTCATTACAAATTCCTATCAGCAACAACTTTATATGTACTCTGAAGAAGGATGAAAGTCTCAAACAGCACTGGGACCAGCACTGATTGCTGTAGCATCACATCAGAAACGCCTCTTAATCTATCTAATATATCCTTACTGGTAATGCACACAGAAGTTTCTAATATAGAAAGTTAAATCACAGCAATCTGAATGACTTACAAAATTCTGTTATATCAGTAAATCATGTTTAACAAGTAAAACTTGCAACCTGAATTTGGGTCTGTTTGGCACAATCCACATTCCAAGGAATTACCTTGTCTGGCAGCATTGCACTTCCATGCTCTAAAACTGTAACAAAATCCTTCATCAGCTTTAGCAGGTTTTTGCCATTGTTCCCAGGACTGCTCTTCCCCAACAAAAGAGAGTTTGAAAAAAATCACAAGGCAACTCTGGAATAAGCAAATCACAAAAACGGGGCGGGGGGGAAGCTAATGCTCACTCAACAGCTAAGAGCTTTGAAGACCCACAGAATCAAAGGAAACGTCCTTTATAAGAAGACAGGCCCAGACCTGACGTGGAACTGCAAGAGGAAGATGTTCCCTCTCCAGCCCTAAGATTAGGCTGGATGGATGCAACTAGTCCAGTGCAAGGAGCTGTTACGTTTACTTTCTAATTCTGAAATGTGAGTGGTCAGAGCTTCAAACTTATCCTGAGAACCAAAAATAGCTTCTCTTTCCTTCAGCTAAATGAATAAATATACAAAATATTGCTGCAGTGTTAGCTCTTTACAGAATCCTGGGAGGGCAGAAAGGCCACACTGCTCTGAAAGTGTGAAGTCCTACTTCACCCCTCAGCAGCCAGCGGTTAAGGGAAACACGGCATTCCCTATGTGCAGGTGCAATCAGAGAACCTTTTACCAAAAGAGCCTCTTTTGTTCATGAATACAGTTGTACAAAGCTTTTCACAGCATGGTCAGCAGCGCCGAGTCCAAAAAAGAAGGATTTTTGTGAAGATGCCATCCTGGTAGTCCCACAGTGAAGCATTTTAAGTGCAGACATCACCAAAGGAGATTTCACACATCTCCTACACAACACAACYGAAATGCAGCCTCCTTTAAAGAAAAGTTGTATTTTTATATAGTCCCATTTCCTCACTAATTTTCAGGGTAGTCCAAGGGCTACCAAAACATTTTCAATGCAAAAGCTGTTTCTTGGTCAATTAAGGGACTTCAGAGRAAAAAAAAAAAATCCATGGAAAACATTTAATTTTTGGCCTAAAATTTGGGAAGGTTGTTGAGATGAAAAAAATTAAAAAACTTTCCATGGAAACTGCTGGTGGAAACATGGCTTTCCCACCTTGCAGATTTCTTTCTCAGTGAAAATTGTTTCTGTACAGCTGTTCTCAGTCCCTAGAAGAACTGGACCTGGAGAAACCAAAGCAAAGACCAGCTGCTCAACAAATATGGAATTAGCCCTTAGCATTACCGGCAGGGATAAGCACAGCTTCTTAAAAAGACACACCAAAAATGACCTGGAGACAAACTAAACAGGAAAGGGATGAGCTCCCTTTGGCACCAGTCTGAGAGAGGCATATTTTTGCAAGTGCCTACCACTTTCACACTTGGAATGTCAAAGGAATGCTCTATCCACACCGTAGGAAAACACAAGGGTTTATTTTTAACTAGTTATGATAGGCACTGGGGCAATAAAATGCAAGAGTCATGTCCGTAAGGGACACACACAGCATCCATTCAGTCTTTCACTAGTATATACACACATCAGCTTCTCGGTGAACTGGGAATAAACTGTGACCTGTGCCCCAAAACTGCAACATAGGGCCCCTCTCAGCACATCTGCCACACACCACGTTCCTGTCTCGTTCAATGGGAATTTAAGGCAAGGGCACTGAAATATTGAGAATAGAGAATTCTGTCACTTGTTTTTCCTGAATGTGATAAACTAAACTGCTTAATGGGACCTAAGAGAGGAGTATGTCCTGTTTGAAACGTATGGCACAAAGCAAAGAGTCGCAACACACTTTCGAAGCTGCAAGCAGGCATGTGAACCACTTCCATTTTCCTCTGAAGTGGCCACCCCTGGGGAAGACCAGGGTTTCTCTTTATCAAAGCAAAGCGACAGCCTAGAAGAGAAAGTGAAAATAAACCAAAAATCCCCAGAATGTACAAAAAGTACAAGGGGAATTTATGAGGAACCCATTTGTGAAAGTGTTCAGCATCTGAGAAGACATAACATTTCCATCATGGCAAAGCATGGAAAACACTACAAGGAAATGAGAACACAGCTGCATGCCGAGCCCCAATCCCACGAACCTTCCCCCTTCTCCCATCGATGCACATACTCTGATAGAGGAGCGTCAAGATGTTCCTCTGCCCCCTGGCACCTTCACTGAATATCTAGAGGAGTTTCTAACTGTGCATATTAAGAGGACAGATAAATATTTTATTATATTCAACAGAATTTTTGGTTTTGCCTGGCTGCATTGGAGGGATGACAAAAGGAAGACAGGACTCCTGCTTCAAGTGGCTCCCACCAGCCCTCACTTCAGGTCTAAAGCAAGGCTTCAGAGAAGGAGAGGAACGAGTAGCAGGGTGGAGATGAGGACAAAGATTACAGCAGTACGATCCCCTAGTGACTCACTTTAAGCATGTACAATTCTGGATGGTGCAATTAAGGTTTTGTTGTTGCTTTTTTTTATTGCAGCTTCCTTTAAAAAAGGAAAGAGGACACAAAACCCTAAATAGCATTGAAACACTTCCAATGGGCATTTGAGTATAAATAAAGAAAACGCTTCCTTCAGCCACAGAACCGAGTAAACCACAGCTGAGTTTCAGGAATGGTGCTGTTGTGTGTCACACGGGGTGCCTGGTGTTCAAACACATGCAATTTTATGGAATTGGAGGGGAGGGGGAAAATGTTGTCCAGAGAAAYGTTACCACTGTGGTCCCTAATACTTAAATCCAGAGGAAGTTTGTGAAACAACCACCTGCCTCTGCTCACATCAGCATCATCCCACCTGCTGGAAGGGCACTCTGACAACAGTCTGAGGTTCAAGCCCTGGCTAAGAGCTGAGCAAAGATAACAATACAGAACCACAAAGAACCTGCCCAAATCTAGGGTTGTGCTTCTACCACATCTTACAGAAGCAGCACTGGCTCCTGACAGTTAAAAACAACCAAGAAGGGGAAAAAAAAAAGTGTTATTTTTAACTGTAATAGTTCCCTGATGAAGTTCATTGCACAGCTGCCCAAACAGCTGTACTAGCAACACAAAGGGGGGCAGCACAGAGGCAAGGTTGAACATTTGAGAGCTGCATATTTAAAGACTGCTGCTGGAAGAAATGCTGATGAAACTGCATCCCAGCCCTTCCCTACTTCTTTCTGCACAGGCTCATACACTGCTCTGGTCCCCACAGCATTTGAGAGTTCTGCTTGTCAGTCATGATGCTGATGGCACTGGCAGACACTGGCTCCATCCTCCCTTCCCCAGACAGAGGCACACGCACAGAGAGGTACTTCAGGGTTTTTTTGGTACTTTCTACCCACACCCAGGCACTCTTCACTATTTATCTGGGAAAAAACACAGCGATGGAAACATGCGTGGTGCGCAGGCGAGGAAGTGGGAGGGCTGTGGCAGAACATAGATGCTCTTCTCTCAACGGTCTTGCACCAGCCCCAGAAAAGTCTCATCTCCTACACTGAGATTCATCCCTAAAAATACAGCACTGATTTGTAATCCTTTTTCATTCACGGGTTGTTACAAACTTTGTGGAGAATGCATGGACCCCTTTAAAAAAGTCAAGTGCATATACTGTTTTATTGCATAGATGACCTTGCTTCATCTAGCTGTTCCTTCAGACACCTATTAGAGATAGTACCTGGATCCCCAAAATTGAAAAAAACTCCCCCCAAAAAAGAGTTAAAAAAAAAAACCTTCTGGTCCTCACTTCCTATGGGCCAGAGCTGAAAGCCACGGGATGCCAGGAGACACAAGGCAGGAACCATGGCTCCTGTCTTGGCTGTTTTGGCTCTTCAGGCCAGTCTGTACGGCAGTGCCTGAGCCAGGCAGCACACACAGTCTAAAGTACCACCATATGCACTTCCCATCTCTCGTCCCGGAGCAGCCTGTTGGGCTAGCTCAGATACAGTGCCACCCTCAATGCAGCCGTGCAGCACCCAGACCCAGGTCCATCCACAGCCTGCCCCATCTCTGCATGCACCCCTCCGGGGTGAGCAGGGACGAAGCAAGTTTGTCTGCATGGACAAAGCCCTAAGACAAGCCACGGCCAGACGTGAATTCAAAAGCTGTGTCTTGAACCTGTGATGATTATCCTACAAAGATCCAGTACAGAGGGAAGGAAAACTGGATGGGTATTTATGATGCGCTTGGTGCAGAGCGGAGGCAGAGGTTAGGCTCCCGGGTGCTGGGATTCAATCATCGCCCCTAGTTCCCAAAGGAAACGGTGCAGAGCAGGCTTGTGCAGCAGCAGCAAGTCTTGTAGCTGTTCACACATTTGGGCCCATTGGTGCATTGCTGAAGAAGCCACTTGGCTGTGCACAAACAGTGTTCAGCTGCTCTTCTAAGCCCGTTGAAGGACAGCTCCAGCACACAGTTCTTGCTTTGTGCTGCTGAAGCCGCTGGCAGGACACGAGGCACGAGAAGACCTTTCATCAACGTCAGAAACTTGGCTGATCTGGCTGCCTCTAACTCATTTGAGCACACTATTCCCAAGTCCTGTCAGTGTGAGAACAACGTGCAAAGGAAGATTAGAACATCCCCTTCTGAACACGATGAAGGGTTGTCAGCCCGCCAGGTGGCAAGAGATGGAGGACACCTGCAACTCCCTGGCAAGTTTGGAGGCGATGGCAAATGCAGAACCCTCCCTCAAGACTAGACCCCGTGCTTGTGGCATTGAGTCAAGCATGACTGCAACTGCAAATGAGGCCAAGAAAACCAGCCCTCCTTTCTCGGAGGCATGCATCCAGCAATGAGGTAAATACAAAATAACTAGAGATGTGCACCATTTCAGACCATGCCTGGCCTTCCAAAACCAAGCTTCATCTCCCCTAGTCCTCCTCACCCCAGGATACTCACTACCAAGTATTATTTGCACAGGGTTTGTGCTGGGAAATAGGATAGCCCCAAAGACAATGGAGAAACTCACAATTCCTCTTCTCCAAGAGTCTTCATATTTAGGGGGAAAAAGAAATCGATTTCCTTATTTCCTAACTGCGTGTCTACAAAATGAATTAACGCACATTCACTGCTGTAAATTGACTCGACTTCACATCTCTGGGCCCTGGCAGCGAGCCATCAGATGGTTGCGCAGCAGCAGGGGTGCAATCAGAGAAGCTACAACTGGCAAGCCCAACGAAGCATGAAACATAACAGGTTTACCAGAGTCCGATTAAGCTAATCTGCCTTGCCGCAGCAGGGAGTGGGCCTGGGATATGCACTTCCGGCACAGCTGTGAGTTTAAAAAAAAAAAAAAAAAAAAAAAGGCACCAGTCTGGGAATCCCAGCCACTTCCACAGCCAGCAGAAGTGCCAGCAGGAAAAAAGACTGGCAGGAGCACAGCTGGAAGCACCACCCTTTGCAGCAGTGGTGTGCTGCAAAACCCTCGCAATGGCATGAAAGAGGTAACTCACCTGCTGGAGAGATCCAGAGGAGACCCACTCCTTAAGCTAACACAGGTTTTTGGGCTGGTGGGAATTAACCCTGAAAGCATGCCTTCCTAAGCAGTGCTGAAGCAGTGTCCTGCATCTGAAGCTCCTCTAAGCAGCGTTCCAAGCCCTGCCATTATGTCTGAGATATGAATGTGTCTAGTTGCAACTACTTGACCAATATATATATATATTAATCAAGTGTGTGTGTGTGTGTATATATATATACGTACACATACACACACACTGCCATCTGCCTCACTAGCTTCCCCCAGCATTATCTCAGCTTTACAGCTCAGCATTTCTAACACTGAGCTGCTTTGAAGCAAGTGAGGTAACCACAACAGAGAAGCAGCGGCAGCCTTAGATGTTGCTAGTGTTATTTACATGTGCAACAAAGCAGACAAAAAGGTAGTGTCCAGGAAGAAGTGGTGTGAATACGCACTGCCTCTGCAAGAGGTCAAATGCCACCGGCTTCTCAAGCAGCAGCTGGCTTACAGAAAAACACGCACAGCACAGCGGCCTCCCAGCTACACACACCACACTTCTGCCTGAACTCTCAGACCACATTTTGACATCAGCCAAAGGGCCCAAGGGCCCTCTTCGTTTGCACTGCCTTTCTGACTTGCTCTAGGATGCTGGCCAGTTCAAGACCCAGGAACCACATACGCATGTTCCCAGTATTTCCTCTGGGCCTTAAAAAACATCTCTTAGTCCCCACCACTCCTTCACTCCCAGCATTTCTCCATCAGCATCATGTGCTGGATAATTGACAAAATGAACTAGAAGGTGTGAGTCACGCTTAGTTCAGAGCATCTGCAGTTCCTGAATCCCAAAGCAAAGGACAGGAGGGAGGGAAAGRAGAGAAGAGACAGAAGTAGTGACACAGGAGAACACAGTTTCATCAGCTAGAAACCACTTTAAAGCCTACAGAGCTGACAAATCAGTGACAAATTAAGCTGAGAGCAGCAGGTGCAGCCTTTTTCAACCTAATGGTCTCAGGAAGATGCTGAGTTATTAAAAACCTGCAGATCACAAAACACACTGAAACCTCATACAGTTCCCTATCAGCAGGGGCTGGTCAGGGCACTCCAGACTAGGTAAATGCTCCAAAATCTGCTGATCATTTCCCTGAATTAAAGCTAACCTGAGCAAGCAGTCACCCAATTGGAGGCAAGAAACTATCCAGATGGACATTTCCTCCTCACCTCCAGCAAACAACAAGCAAAGCTGCTCTGCAAGATACGCAGCCCGACCTCGCTGCTGCTCATTTCCTTCCTGCTTATCCCTCTGCACCAAGAGATTCCTGAGCTCCACACCACCAACGGAGGCTGGCCAGGACACGTCTCGACTCCAGTAGCTCGAGTTGCACAGACGGCATTCCTGGGACCTTGTTCACCGCCTATGGTCAGTGCCAAGGAAATCAAAAAGCTCCCACAGGGAAGGAGAACACTGCTCCGAGATGGAGGGCAGGGCTCGGCAGCCTGGGGAAGTGAAAGAAGATTTCTGCTTCTCAGCTGAAGCCCATCTCACACAACTGGAAGCTACAAGGCAGCACAAAGAGGCTGGGGGGYCCCACTGGGGACCAAATTGCAGGGTTGTGGCCTAATTCTTAATGGGCAAATAGCCACAGTAAGAAATATCTCTGTAGAACTGGAGTTTTTTTATTGGCAATCTTGGCATAGAAGCTAACAAGAGCTTGGGATTTAGGAAGGCAGTTATTTTCTCTGCTCTTAAGTTAATGCCCTGAGGTCAAGGGCATATAGACAGGTTTGTTTCTGTCTGCACCATTCTCTGACAATAAGTTCTCGCCAGTCCAACCAATGCTTTAAAAAGAAAGAAAATATATTTATTTTGGAACCAATCCTCAGAGCATGAGTCTATTTTTTAACCTGCCTTGAAATAGAAATCAGCAGAAATCTCCCTTCACGAAATGCCTTCTCTGAGGCTATTTGTTTAGCATTCTCACTTCTGTAAACGTGCCTGCAAACTGTACCGTAGAACGGTCCTCCAGCTGAGATAGCATCTGCTGAACACCCCAGGGCAGAAGGGGATGTGCTTTTACGGTATAAACAGGAAACAGAGACACACAAGACTGCAAAAAAAATAACACCACAGTAGACCTCAAGAGGTCATCCTAGACCATCCCCCAGCCACAAAGCTTGATAAAGTTTATCATCCCGCCTTTATTACAGAAAGTGGTCATCATTTTTATTATTAGATAACTGCAGCCCGTGTAACTTCATCTGCAGTCTTTCTATATAAAAATCTCTCCTTATCCCCTAGGCTTAACGCAACCCACAGGTCAGGAATGTTAAAGGCCACGTCCACAATTTTCAAAAGAAAATATTGAGTTGGAGTGCTTCAGGCTTGGACATACTGATGTACTTGAAAATGGTCTTGATCCTTCAAGAGTACTAGCAACCTATGCTTTGAAAATTCAGCTCTTTCAGGAAGGTCCAGTTCAGTCCTGGATACGAAGCACTTGAAGTCACAAAAACACCAAGTCCTGCAGTCAACGTTGCTGCTATAGCTGCTGCCTCCTATTCCAGAAGTGTTTGCACATTGGAGGTACTGAACACATGCACTATTTTGTCACTTTAAAGTAGAAAGTAGATATATAAACTGCTATATRTTAATGTACGTGAGCCTCTTGCCATTACCTGCCAGGCTCAGAACACAACTTTATCTTCTCCATAGCTCTTTCTTGAGCGCTCCAGTGTCCATCAGCCACAGGACTGCATAGACCCTAAAGGAAGAGGCCACTCGTGAGCTCAGCCATCACACCATGGACCATTAGTAACACTCAGGTGGACAGGGATAAAAACCTCAAGGCAGATACATCACTCAGGTGATTTCTGTAGTTCGACATCATAGCTAGACCCCAAGCAGCCAAACATTTTACCCAGAATATTTGTGACTTAGTTTGGTCTGTGTGTGGAGGAAGTTGGCCTTAATCACTACAGAGAACAAAACTTTCCTCTGTAGTCATCCTCCCTAACATCTGATACAGCTGCAGTTGACTCAGCCAGCTCCCACAGACTCAGAGCCAACACCGTGTGTGTGATATGAACAACAATAAAATCAGAGAAGTTTTCCTAGCAGTCGAGTTCCACCACTGCCCCAACACCATGGATCGCAGCAGAACAAACACCACTGCCCCACCAGCTATGTTTTACCCTCACTTCACCCAAGGGCAAACCACCACACAGGTCAGCAGAGGATGGGACAGCAGCTATCTTCACTAGGAGAGGTCAAAACTCTGTTTCAGATGTCCCCATGAGCACTATTATAGCTGTCAAAGGTGCCTTCAGAAGTACCCCATCAACCACATGATATTACACTTTTTCGGGGGGGGGGGGGGCTTTTGCAGATGGGACATCAGGACAGTTTATTAGTTTTAAGTCAAACACTACTCATTTAAACCGATGCAAGGGAGGGGAAAGAAAAAAAAAACAACACACGCACACAGGCTCTTTTCATGCACAACTCAATAGCCACCCACTCAGAAAACTTTTCAGGTATGGGGCTCGCATCTCAAGAGATCTGCACTGTATGCATTCCCTCTTCCCACAGCCATCTCAGTGGTGATCACTGTATTGTGCTTTGATCTGTTAGGTAGCTTTAATTTCAGCATTTTAAGCAATTTTCTTTCACACAAAACCATTGGAATGACATGCTGGATTTCCCAGATAGGCAAAACTTCCTGTTCTCTGCTAAATGGAAGCCTACACCCCTTGCTCAGCTTGCTAATTTCTTTGCAGAGGACTGGCAGTTTCACTTTGCAGTTCAGGGTGGCATTCAGGAGCCACAGCACCCAGGAGCATGGATGCCTTGCTAGCATTTCTAAACCCTCATTATCAGGGTGCAGTGAATAAGCTCACACAGCAGCTCTAGAGAGAGGGAGGCAGACAACTGGAGCTGAGATAATTCAAAGCGTCATTTCTCCCAAGCTTTTCCTCCTGCTCAGTCCTAAGAGATAACCTAGCAAAACACAAGGGAGACAGGATTCAGCAAGAAAGCTCTCAATACCCATCTGATAATGATTCAGACAGTTTTGTGACTGGTTATACTGAAAAAACTTCTTCTGAAAACCTGACCCCCATGTAAGAAGTGCCAGCTGCCAAAAGGAGTTCCAGTTCCTCTTAAAACCCTGCAGTGCAGTTTTACACCAGCAGTGCTAGTTTGGAGGAACAAGCATCTCTGGATGGAGCAAAGCAGAAGAAAGACTTTCTTGAAAACACCACTTCTTTCAGTGTTCAGGTGACTAGAGCCAATCCTGAGACTGCTTAGAGGCCTGCAGATGAAGCAGAGCTGCAGCTGGAAGGACAGACTGCAGCATCAGTGCATATACTGAATATACTTACAAGGCAGGTTTTATCTGGCCAGATCAGATACAAAGTGAAGCAAAGCTCCACCAGGATGGGTCTCAGGGCAGTCTTCTGGGCTTGCTGGAAACCTGGCCAACTGCTGCATCCCAGCAGAAGGTGTCTGGACTGATGCAGCAGTCAGCCCTGACTSCAGCACAGATTCCTATCAGCTTGCTCTTTCCTCGAAAGGTAGCTGCCAAGCTGCAAGGTCTCTCCCCTCTGCACCCGTTCAGCTACTGCCAGAGCTGCAGGGGAGCCTTCTCTGCAGGTCCAGCCTGTGAGGACAACCTTCCTGCATCTTGCAAACTGAGAACGCTCTGCTTCATTTCAAAACCCCTTTTCTTTGCTCTGCCAGTTCTTCTCAGGTTCTTGTTCTCCCCCCTCACTTCCCCTGTTTAAGTTCTCCAAGTTTATATTAGTCATCTCTGGAGAATATGAAGTACCAAAGCTGGCCCTAGACCAGCCAAACCTTTATGTCCATCTACAGAACAGTCACCGGTCTGTAGGGTCAGAGCACTAACAATACACATCCCTCTTCCTGCCATAGCCTTGCGTTGGCACTCTGCCCTGAGAGCAACTACAGATTTAAAACAGTTGCATATGAGGGCAAGAACATGTCCCTGGCCTCTGGGGCCAGATGAGCAAGGAGGCAACACTCACAGCACAAACCCAGAGCAAACTGCTTCATGGCATCTGTGCTCAACTCGCATGCACTGTGAAGCATGAGAAAGAAGCAGGCTGTCATCCTTTTAAATGCCTGCTCCCTGAGTCCACAAAAATACCTCCACTTCAGCCACACCTTTAAAAAGATTAAAATCAGGACATAACAAGTTCCCCTGTTATGCAGCCAGAGCTGACAGTCTGGGCAATGCTAAGAGCCTAGAGTAAAAGATAACTGAATAACTTGATCAGGACTGGAGGCAAACCTGCCTTTTCTCTTCCACCCCATAGTACGAAGGATGCGGGAAACGCTAGCCAGGCTACGYAGTCCTACCTACCCAAGGACCCAGCCCCTTGAGCACTGCAGTTAAAGTCAGGAGAGCCAGCCTCTTTCCAACACCAGCTTCCTTCGGAAACCTGGCGCCGACTGAATCGCCGGCAGGAGAGCCGAGCTCTCTGAGCGGCAGTGCTCGCTGCGTGCCACGGAAACAGCCAACACCCTGGCGGCTTGGAAAATTCCCAGGTCTTTCCCTACTGTCCTACATTGCTTCACCCCAGCCCCCAGCCGTTCCCCCTGCGGTACTGTCAAAGACTTCAGGAGGCACTCTTGAATTTGGGACATAAATCCCCCCCCTTCCCGAGTCAGGCAGCACTCCATTAGAAATTAAACTTCAGAACAGAGAGGAAAGATTTCCTTCTATCAGGATCCCATGAGCAGGGTTTACCATAACAGACACGTATGAGAGGCTCAGATGCTTTCACACTGCAAAGCCGTTCCTATGCCACAGAGGAAGCTGCCCCGCGCCGCCCCAGTCCCCCGGCCAGCTCRGCAATGACAGCCCTGTGCTAGGAACGTTTCCTGCTGGGGCACGCTCCAGCGTCTTGCCCTGTCTAGCTGTAAGGGGCCCAAACTACATCCACCGTCTCTTTTGGAAAGGTTTCTGCAGAGAAACACCTCTCACTGCCAGGAAATACTGCCGTCTGCATTCAATTCCTTCCTCCCTTTTGTCCCATTACTTCTTGGGTCAGCCTTGTCACTGTCCTTAAGAAATGCCTGTCACAATGTTCCTTCAAATATTTGYCTAATTACGTCCTCTTTCCTTCTGTCATCACTTACTGAACACCACACACTTAGCCCATGTAACATTTCCTCTCAAGACGATTCCTCTAGATTCCTGGTTCTGCAGAGCTGCTGGGAGAAGAGAACCATGCACATACACACACATGAACTCAAAGCTTTACTGCAYGCAGTTTTTTAAGCCGTCTTTGAAAAAGAGAAGTGAAGAAGAGTGACTCACTTGCTAAGCCACTTCAGCTTTCTGTCCTGAACAGCACTCACCGCAGCGAGGGTTGTCAGGAGTATGCAAACCAAGCCACTACCAACATTGACCCGAAAAGATTAAATTATTTTTATCATCACGTCGGTGGCAGAGTAGGTTAGTATGCAAGTACAGTAATCATCATTTGAGCTTCAAGAGCCTGACACAAAACCCTCAGGCACAAACAGAAGGGCTGTGCTGGGGGTCTGAGCAGGGTTTCCTCTGTGCCTTTTTCCCAGGGATGATAACATTCATCGCAAGGGCTGATGGCTTAATCCACTGGGCACCTGGGGCGATTGATACATTTTATGAGCTCCTAGGCCCAACCGGTCTCCTTTGCTGAATGCAAGGCTCACAACAGCCCTGCCTTGCCCTTGGGTTGCATCTCTCACCTGTGCAGCGTGAAGCTACACCCTCTCCTGCCCTCAGTAGCTCCAACCGCAGGGCTCAGGGCAGCCCGGCTGAACGGCTCTCACAGCTGCAACACRGCACTGAGGCCACACAGCACCCACCTTATGACTACTGAGGTGCCTTTTTCATATAAAGAAAGAGCCTTCTCTCCTGGGAAGGCTCCAGTTTCTATTTTAAAAGGGAAGCATGAATGAAGTGTCAAGAGACTTCCATGAGGTCTGATCACGTGTCGGGGGGATAAGCCAGCACTGCAAGGTGAATGTGGAGCATCCGTGACACAGGTCAGACTCTGGGGAGATGGGAGCTCTGCTTTCCTGGGCGGAAACGCCCAGCCAGGTGTCCAACTCACTGTTAGCAAAGAAGCCAGCAGGAGAAAGGGAAAGAAGAAGAGAGGAAAAAAAAATCTTTATCATCTTTTTAGAGAGAAAGACAAAAAGCTGGCAGAGCGCCATGCAAGAAAGCAGAGCTTAACCTCCTAAACTCTAGAGCAGCCCCATCCCTCAGTCTTCCACCTTCAAACCAGCCCCGCACAGAGGAGCGGCAGCAAGTCAGTGAGTGGGAAACCAGCCAGCTGGAGGCAGTCTGGGAAGGGGGTGAGGAAGCAGGGAGGGAACGTGTCGCTTTGTCCTTTAAATCACTATGTTCATGCCAACTGGATGTCCCTGAGCAAGACAAAAAACAAGGCCTATTCCAGCATACCAGGGATGTTTTACACATCCCTAGGGCACGTCCCATCATTTTCCCTAGCACGGTTTTCCTTGCGCAGTCCCAGTGAGGGCACAGCTGGCCTGTCCAGCTCTTCGTGGCCGCCATCTCCAACCTGGCATGCAGGAACCCTCTGACATTGTTCATAGTTGCAGGAAATTAAAGATTAAGCTTTAACTGGCCAGTGTCCACAGCAAACACGATGCTGTCTACAACGCACTGCCCAGCTGGGATTATTACTCAGAGACCCACAAGGGGTGACAGCCAACGTCCTAGAATCGCAAATAGGGGAAGGTGCCCCAGCCTCCCTGCCACCCCAGGAGGCAGGACAAAACAGACTGTGTGCCCCTTACCCCAGCCCCAAAACTCCTCTGCTTGTCAGTAACTAAGGAAATGCCTTTGCCTGCAGAAGGGGTTAACCTGAGTCTGGAAGCTCCTCTCTGCTCAAGACCACTTTTAGGCAATCTTGTCATCTTGGTGCAGTGTCCACGGCAGCTCACAGAGGACAGCATTGAGGATTTAAGGGACAGCAGGAGGCAGACCTGCTTGCTCAGAGTTGAGCTTTGGAGCCAAGAGCTTGAAATGCTAATCCTGCCCATCTCCTCTGCCAAGTGCTGCAGACCCAGAACAACTGAATGCATAATAAAACTTTCRCCCAGCTTTAGCCAGAAGTGAAATGAGTCCCGAAGCCTCTGCTACTGAATTCATGCACACTGGAAAAAAAAATCTCCTATTACTCAGAAGAGCTGGACATGAACCAGTGACCTAGAAGAAAAGCCTTTATGACTGAGTCTCTGTCCTATCACTCTCCAGCTCCTCACTGCCCTCAAGCCATCCAGCTTGCTGGAATTTTTCAGAGCGCTTCTCAGAGGAAGTCACAAAGCAGAGAAATGTGATGCTGCACATCATGCTACCAAAAGAAAGAAAAAAACCCAAATAACTGGAACCAAGGGGCACAGTGCAGGTGGCTTTGCAAAGACCTGGCTGAACTTCAGCTCCTCTCAGAATTGTTGTCCTGGTAACACTAATCCAGTTAAAGGTCAACCCTTCCTTCCCATGAGTGTAGTGAAGTGTGAGCGATAACACTTCATCCCCCAACACCAGCCCCCTGAAAAAGCCCGAAGTAGAATCCTTCCCCACGCATTCCTCACCAAACACCGTACCAACTGTCAAAACTTTTTGAACCCACTTCCATCTTTGACAGACATCAAGTTTCTTTCCTCCACCATCGTGCTGCTGAGCACACAGTCACTGAAAGGCCAGATATAAGCCAACAACATCAGTCAGTTTCAGGAGAGTCCAAGACACTGGACCTCGAAGCTGACACCCACCCGTCTACCACGTGCAGAGTCAGCAACCAGGAGGCTTTAACCATGAGAGCATCAGTGAAGGCCACATTAAGCTGCAGAGGTCTGAGGGAAGGTGCTGCAGTTGGGAAGAAGAGGAAACAAACTTTTATTCAGTTTATGTTAAGGCCAAAGAGTGCCAGCTAGTCTGCCTGCCCCAGAGAACGCCCTGCCAAGATGGAGAATAAAAACTCAAGCCTTTCCTGTTTTCCCAAGGCAGCAGCCGGGCTGCACTGTTCGCTACCACATTTGGGAAACTGGCCTATCTGACAGCAGACTAGAACCAGTAGCATTTGAAAGTACATCTCAGGATCTCCATAAAGTCAAATTAGATGCCTAACAGAGAGTGGAAATCATAATGCAAGCATTGTTTGTGTCTCTCGGAGTGCGGGTGGCAGCGACAATTAGCCTTTGTCAACACTGGAGCTTAAGTGACAGCAATGTGGCTGGGTTAATTCTAATGACTAGTAAAGATATACTGCCCTTATATTTCTTTATAATGTTATTAAAAAGAAAAAACAACCAAACAAAATTGCTTAAGCCACTGCAATTTTCCATGGTTCCAAAGAGCCACACGTTGCTGCACCAGAGCATGCAGTCTCACTTTTTCTTCCCCTTCTTGCAGAGGATTAAAACTGGCAAAAACTAGGAAACTTTCATCATTTTACCCACCACTGCTAACAGCTGATGGTTCTCAGAGGCCTACGTGGGACTGAGCCTCTGTCCCAGCAGGCAGGCACCGACATTGCAAAGCCAGTGCCACAGACCTCAGCCTTCAGCAAAGACAGCCCTGATGGACAGGTCAGCAGATACGTAACCATCCTCCGGATGGAGGTGAGGTCCGCACAGCTCCGAGAAACCTTCTCGGGAACCCCCGCATGGCTCCGACCGCAGACTGCCTGCCTGCGCGGGGGCAGAGATGTCTCCCGGGGCCGAGAGGCAATATCCAGCGCTTGGAGCTGGTGTGGGGACCTGTGACAAAGAGGTCATTTAAAAGAGGTGGCAGAGGAGAGGTGGCATCCCTCCCTCTTCTTTAACTTCTAGTAATGCATCTGATCACAAGAGACAAGATCCAACAGTTGGAGATCAAGCAAAGCTCAAACAAATTTCTTCTGGTTGCTGTATAAGTAACTAATTAAAATGATATTTCCAGAATGCTTTTGTCCCCTAAAGGCTTGCAAATTAGATCCCTCTAGAAATCCCTGGGGGAGGGACAAGAAAGCACACAGCAAAAGCTGCTTTGTGAGAAGAGAAAACGTCACAGRCACTTAAAAGGCAAGTAGAAATACTAGCAGAGAAACTCAGCCCACATACTGCAGCTAACACCAAAACCTTCAACAAATAACTTACAAGAGCTTCACTGACCACAGCGGCCAGAGCCTCCACTTTACATCCTGTGGAAAAATGGCTCGGTAACATCAGGCTGCAGCGCCACAGTCTAGCCTGTGCTAGCAAAAGAGCGTCTTGAGGGTATGTTTGTTTGATACTGTTAACCCCCGGCCCTCAAAATAAACTGGACRGGCCAAAGCACTTTTCACAAGTAGAAGACCATCCATGTCAGGCCTTTTGCTAATAAAATTGTCTTTTTTCTTTTCTTTTTTTTTTTTAATAAACACAAGAAGTAAGTCTTCCTGCGGCACACGTTCCTCAGACTTTCACTGCCATTGTCGCACAGAAAAGCCCTGCCTTATACAGGAGCTTTCAAGACTACAACAAAAGAGCGGGGCAGCACTTCGCTTAGCAAGCAGTACCAGCCTCTTGTAGCTGAGGAGAGCCAGGACATGAGCAATCCCCCCCAAAGGGAGTCAGTGAAGAACAAGGTAGTTGAACCACAAAAAACGCAGCAGAACTATTCTTCACTGTTAATGARTGACTAAACTGACCTTTACCCAAAATGAAGAAAGGGAAGGGTTTTCAAGGAGGATCAACAGTGATTTCTGTATCAGGAACAATAAATACTTCCCTAGGTATGGAAGGTGATGCCTTTCTTTCCTTGCCTGGCGTAACACTGAGCATGAGAAGATCTAATTCAAAGCATAACTGARTTTCAACACTTTCCACCACAATCAAAACAAATGATATCAGTAAACTAAAAACATGAAACGTGCCTGAGGCTTTGCAGAACACAGCTCAGGCCTCATTACTCTGCCCATTGTAGATGCTCTGGGACACTCCTTTAATCCAACTGCTATCACACAACAACAGATTGTCGTACCAGGACACTCGTGGAACTTAAGCCATGCTAATCATAGGTGCAATATTACAAGGGACCAGCTGAACTACATTACATCCCTGTAAATACTTTTATTCACCATGTAAGCAACCTTAATTCAGTTCAGTTAGTTCACTTCAGAAATGAATTAAGCTAAATCAAATCAAGGCTACTTAAATTCTGAATAAGAGCGTCTACACAGGGATTTAATTCAATTTAATCAACCCACTGGAAAGGTTAAAGAGATTAATTTTCTTGAGTAACCACATGTGGACAGACTCTAAGGATGAGATCTTGGCAACACTAAAATGGCTAATAACAATTTTGCTAATGACTTAATGGGACTAGCAGTAAACCCTAGAAGTTCAGCAAACGAACATTACTTTTCTTCCACTAGCAATAAACAAGAGAAGCATTAAAGGATGAGGAGTCATCAAAAGGAACCGTTAGCTCCCTTTGCAAACATATGCCTTCTACTCTAGACTAGTTGAATCATCAAATTCACGCTTGTTATTTTGTAAGAATTAAAAAAGCAAACAAACAAACAAAAGGCCAGCAGCAAGGAAAACAATATTTGGCTGCACTTAGACAGGCATTCAGTACTATCCATAACTGCAGTTGATTTTGATAGAGTTTCTACAGATTTATACTACTGTCAGAAAGAACAGACTCTGCCTTGTACGATGCATTTTTTTAGCCAAAGCAGTTGAAGGGCACCTTTAATTAAGCTCAAAGGCACACTTGTGAAGCAGATACCCTTCTCTCCTAACAGGGAAATTGGGCCACAATCTGGCTGAGCTAAAGGTGAATCAGTGCGTTGAACACATGCTAAACTGGCAACCACACACAGGAACCGTAGCCGGACACCCAGCAAGTGAGCGATGCTGCTTCCGACCTGCCCTTCCCCTGCACAGCCCGAGCACACGTGGATTTTGCAGGGTGGGCGAGGCTGCTCGGGGCTCCGTCCGACTCTCTGGAGCTTCGTGCCCGGCAAAGTCTTCGCGTAATCCATGGGCTCAAGCCTTTTCAAGCAGGACCGCAGCGTTACCGGCCCCCTTCAAATCAGCAGAGCTGCCAACGTTCACGGTTCTGCTCGGTCCCCGTCGCCGGCCCGCGCCCGGCGCTCAGCCCGAGCAGCAGCCGCGGAGGGCGGATCTGCACGTCCGCAGCCGGAGCGGTGCCCCGGCTGGGGGGGGGGGGGCGAGCTGCCGCCGCCGCCGCGCGAACAAAGGACTCCCCCCTACCCTCCTCCTCCTCCTCCTCCTCCTCTCCCCCCGCGCCGCTGCTCGCTTTCTCCCTAAGGCGGAGGGCGCTTCCTCGTTCACCTCCAACCCAAACGCTGATTATCTGGAGCAAATTCTCTTAAGCGGAGCCGTAAGTGACGTAAGCAGAGGGTCACAGATCTCCGCGAAGCTGAACGCTGCTTCTCTCCTTTTCCTTGCTGACCCTCCCCCTTCCCATCTTCTGACCCGTACCAACGGCTGCAATAATTCAGGCGAATACAGGCAAGACAAGTCCTCAAAAGCCGAAGCCCCCTCCCCGCCCCGCGGGGAGCGCTGACCCCGGCGGATCGCACCAGGGCGCCCCTGCCCCCGCCGGCACCCGCCGCCCCACAGCGCTTCCAACGGCGTCTGCGAGGCGCGCGCCCCCCTCCCCCGGGAAGTTAAAAATAAAATAAAAATTAAGCAGTTAATTGAATATCAAGATGCAGAGTTCCCCCCGCCCCGCCCGACCCCGGGGCGCCCCATCCCCTCTCGCTTCGCACGGGCCGCGCAGTCCCGAGACCCCCCCGCGGGGAGCAGCGCCGGGCTCCCCGCGTGGGGCAGCCCCCCCCCGCAGGAGTCCCCGGCCGCCCCCCCGCGTGGCCCCCTACCTTCTTTGACGCGGGGGAGCTTGGACTGGTCGATGCCGATCCCGGCCATGCTGACCGGGGGGACAGAGGGGCCCCGCGCTGTAGCCGCAGCGGAGCCAGAGCCGGAGCCGCGGCGGCGCCGCCCGCGCCCCGCGCTACAAAGTTGCCCGCGGATGGATACGCTGCAGCCGGCGGCCGTACGGAGCGAGAGAGGGGACAGAAAGCCGCGGGGGCGGAGCGGCGCGGCGCGGGGCGGGGGCTGCGCTCGCCGCCCCTCGGCCGGGCTGCGGCGGGGGCGCCCCTGGGCTGGGGGTTCCCCGGGTTCCCCCCCCTTCCCCAGCGGTGCTTCAGCAGAAGGAGCTCAGCGAGGAGAGCAGCCTCCAGCGACCCCGCTTTGTTTTCATTTATATATATTTTTTCTCTCTTGGAGGTGCGAGAGGGCTTGCGGCTTCAGGAGCCGCTCTCCGAGGGCAGCGCGATGATTCCTGGTTTGCAGGCGGCTGTGATCGGACTGGGCTGACTTTCTGGGTTCGGGTTACCACGAAGCGCCAGCTCCGTTAGAGCTGAGGCCGAAGACGCGTTGCCGTTTTGAGAGTAGCTTTTCAGACTACTCGGAAAGCTGCCTGACTGCTTGGCTCACCTGGGCATTTGGGTGCCTGGTGAGCTGCACTGTGTCAAACCTGCGAGACTTTGCACCAGAGCCTTCCTGTCTACATCTTACCCCCCCCCCCAAGCACACACACGGTGATCTGACAAATAGTATTTGTATTTTTTGCACCAAACTAGGAAATAAAAACATGTCCAGGTCAAATCTCAGATGAGCCCATTGCTCAGCAGTTATCACGGCTATTGCATGCTACTGCATACTTCCCCTTAGGGAAGGAAATTAAATGGTATGTGAAAAAGTTTGTTGGGATAGGCACATCATGTGGCGAATGCTTGCAAGCCAAGCAGGCAACACCAGGAAGGGCAGTGCAGCCAAGAGATTTCTGGGCAAGGAGTACTTGCATGAAGCAGCAGCTCGAGAAGGCCTTTGAATCTGAGTAATGCTCTTCCCAGCCCAGATTAGATCCAACCTTCAGCAAAAATCAGGGGCAGACAGGGAAGGAAGGCTTACAGCCGCWGTCCACCTTTGTTCTCTTTACTCCAAGTGGAACAGGCAATTCATTTTTTTCCAGAAGCGAAGAAACAGCACAAGGAGATGTCCTCTGGGGAAATGTAGGACGTAAGAGGAGGAGGACTTGGGGTTTAGCAATGCCTAAGCCCCTCCAGGCTGTGCCCGGCATGGTGAGTCATGCTGGCTAGACCCTGTTTTAGTGTTTTGACTGTAAATAAGTACCTTACTTGGAGTATGTAAGAAGCAGACAAAGTCAGTATTACCACATTTGACATGAGTGACCTCCAGCATTTATCCTAATTGTCCCATGGTTCTTGTTTCACTGGTGGGATCAGATGCCTCTCCCTGACCCCTCAGCCAAGGGGAACTCTTTTTCCATGGGTCTGGGTCAGGTTTCCAGACACACCATGTGGGAACAGGAGGGAAGAGGAGGGCTGAGCCCATTTCCCACTTCCTCTCCCTAAGAGACCCCGGGGAGGCTCTGCCCCTCCAGGTAACTACGGCCCCAACGCCTGCCCCGTAGACAAGCTGAGTATGTAGCAGAATGCAAAATCTCCAAAAAACAGCAAAGGGGATAATATCCCAATTTTATTAAAAAGTAAACACATTAAAGAAATTGTCTGGGAACAAAAAAAAAAAAAAAAAAAAAATCAATTTACACAGGATTAGCTTCTTGTTATTCCAGAATTTCCCAGTCATGTTGTTTGAAAGTCAGAAATTATTTGCCCTTAATTCTGCCCCTTCAAAAGAGGTTTCCTCATCCCAAAAGCAAGTACGCATATGCTCTGTATTTAACCTATACACAACCAGAACTGCCTTTACCTTTCTTGCAACCACTCAGCCTTCGCAGGAAAAAGTCCCCGAATCATCCATATTTATGATCTCTTCTTGCTTACACACATCTAACACACCTCTCATGCTTGTCATTACACCCAGTCTGAGGGCTG
This sequence comes from Apteryx rowi, assembly GCF_003343035.1. Taxonomy (NCBI): domain Eukaryota; kingdom Metazoa; phylum Chordata; class Aves; order Apterygiformes; family Apterygidae; genus Apteryx; species Apteryx rowi. The sequence goes on along the minus strand of NW_020449641.1, from coordinate 3,820,462 downwards.
ACAGGCCTCTGCGTAGAAGACTCTTACCAAGAATGAAGCGGTATCCTAGACCACTCCAGCTATACTGGCAGTCATTCATGTGCTCATACATATGGGGATTAGTCGGAGTGTCTTGTCCCTCCAAGGGGACAGCTCACACAGATTATCTCCTATCACAGTCTCTGCTCTGCCTAGCTGCTTCCTCTAATCCCTCTGCCATTCAGCAGCAGCTGCACCTAACACAAGCACTATGACTGGATTGCTTATAGATAATCCCCTCGGTTACAGCCAGCTCCATGTGCAGGAAGAGCCTAGAAGTCCCATTTCCCATTTCTCCCAAGTTTGCATTTTTATTAAGTCAGTATGATATTCCTCTGGACATCCTCCACTCTTTACCACCCAAAGTTTTTATTATGGAAAAAGTACTTATCATTGGACAAAAGAGGAGACCAAAGAACTAGGAAGGTAAATAAGTGACACAATGTACAAATCTGATACAGGTCATGGCTTTCCAAGATTGAAATAAGGTTTTCTTCTTCCCTTCTCTAAGGTATTCAATACAAAACAGTAGAAATTGAAAGCCTGCAACATTAACATTTACACAGCAGCTTTAAGGCAACAAAACCAGCTTTACAACTTAGATTTATGAATGTAACTTTTAAGCCATCAGTGACAGCAGTTCTGGGTCTCAGTCCATGTAGACATCTCTTTGCTCTAGTCTTCAACAATGAATTTCTATCATATTACTTTACCTGGTTGAAGCCCAAACCAGCAGCATAAATTAGTCAMAATCTGTCCTGCACTCAGGAGCTACCATGTTGGACTGACATGACTTTGTCTTCTGTTAAGAGAAGTATGTGCCTGTCTACATATAACTTTGTTAAAGAATAGCTTGGTACGTGATATTAGGGTCACAGTAGAGTAGTTCTGAGGTTATTATGCTTAGGTTTATACTGTATAAATCATGTGGCTCTGTGTCCTCCCTCACCTCCTTTAATTATGCAACGGTATTTGTTCTTGCAAGACTTACTAAAACTCAGCAATAGCAATGGGACAGTGAGCTCTGCCGGGACCCAAAGAACTTCAGACAGACAGTGTAAAAGCCATTTTCTTGGTGTTGGAAATGAGGGGAAGTTTCTAACTATCAGAGCGCAGAAAGGCTGGAACAGGCTCTTTAGAGGGACAACAGGAGCAAAAAGTTTGTGATCAGGATTTGTCAACACACAAAACTCTTTCCTTTGCATTCTTGACACTGGACTCCTCATCTTAGCTTGATTGAGACACATTCAGATGAAATTTGAGATTGGTAGATGGCATTAATCACTCAAAGAGTATATGAAGAGTATAGAAGGTTTCAAATTTAACTACAATGAACATGAGAACAACTACAGGAGGACTGAAAATGAGAATTAAATAGGATCCAGGAAATTTGTTACCGATGACACTACCACTGCAGCATAATCGGGTCTTATGTTCCCAGCAGGCTCATCAGTGGGATGGATCTCAAATCACCCTCCTGACTTACACTTGTATCTAAAAGCTGCTGCTTCTAGGCAAAAAGTATGAAAGATTTTTGCTCTGCTAGACTGAGACCAACTTTTCCTGTACAAATTGTACGGTATCTAGTACATTGTAGTGGGCAGATTAATCCTGATAATACTTGGAAGACTATCCCCTTTATTTAAGCTAATGATAAGATGACATTTCAATTTTATGAAAGTAGATACTTAATTCCATAAGAACTTCTGTCTGAAGACAAGCTCATCTCATTGCCCAAGATAAAAGCAACTGGGAAGATGAACCAGAATTTGAGCTCAAGTGCATGGCACACACACGTAACCCCTATTTCATGAAATAACTTTGGTTGGGAGGGACATCTGCAAGCCTCTAGTCCAACCCCATGCTCAAAGCAGGACTTCAAAATTTGATCAGGTTGCTCAGGGCTCATCCAGGTAAGTCTTGAAAGTCTCCAGGGATGGAAATTGCACAACAATCTCTGGGCCCCTGTTCCACTCTTCTCATTGCAATTCCTTCCCCTGCCCACCCCCCCTTTATATCTGATTGGACTTTCCCTTGCTGCAGCTTGTGACCCTTGCCTCTTGCCCTTGCACATCCAAAATGTTTGGCTCCATGCTTTCTAGCATCCATTCACACAGGTACACAGCAGCTACTCTCCATGACAGACCCTGGGTACAAGGGACAAAATCAGTGAGGTATGCGGTCCATTGAACAGCTGTGGGTAGGGGCTCAGAGATGGCACTGCAGCTGGGACCATGCCACCAGGGAAGTCTTAAACCCCAAGAAGCCCCAGAACCTTTCCTAGGTGCCTCCAGGTGCTTGGTCCTGGCCCTTAAACACCTGACACACTTACACCACACCCAGGGGTGTACCCAGATTGTAACCTTGGTGCAGCAGATGAACTCTTTCAGTGTTGAGAGCTGGGGTAAGGTTGCCTGTGAGAATGTACATGTGAGAAACTGGAACAGAAAAAATAGGATTTAAAAACATAATGGTCCAGCCTCACCTGAAGAAAAGCCACAGTGAGCTTTTGGGGGCAAAGGCTGACAGGCAGAGGCTTAGGACCAGCAGCTAGGAGGGCCTTATACTGCTCAGTTCTTTCTGCAGGMAGGCAGCAGTGGTTTTGTACATGCTTCTTAAATAAACTGGGCACTTCTCCAAGTGTCATGCTGTCATTTTAGGTCAACAGGATAGTAACAACTGTGAAATAAATTAGGCCTCATCAAGATGTTCACATTCAGCAGAGCAGGTTTTGTTAAAGCTTCCTTAATGAGTGCAAGGCTAACTCCAGTGGGTGAGGCCATTGTAGGAATAGACAGGATCATCATCCTGCAGGGAGGAGCGTATGCATCAGTTAACAGTCTGTGCAAAGGGATGGAAAAAATTGGTTCTACATGTCTCATGATGCTAAGCATCAGGTGCCACACAAGCCTTTGTCCAAAAACTGTGGTCAGTGGTGGCTGCTGCCAAGGGATTGACTTTCCCTCATACCTAAGCTGGAAACACTACCTTTTATTTTCCCCCTCTTACCTGCTTCATTAACTTCCCTGCTTTTCCCAAGTAAGCAAGGATACACTTTAGGAGATGTTTGAAGTCCTGTGCCAGAGGAGGCCAGTGAAAGGCAGCAAGCATTATAGCACTTGGCAAGGAGCAGCCAGAAGCAGGTGTGCAATGTACTTAGGTAGCTGAATGCTGCCTGTAGGAATTCAGGCTCCCTGAAGGACAAGGAGAGCAGGGGCATGCAAGGATAAGAGTGTCATAAAATAAAACACATCAGGGCATTATGAATGGGGTGGTTGCAAATGATGAAACAGAGGAAACTAAACTTGTGCCTGCATTTAACATAACAAGGGTCACTGGAAAAACTGGATTGCAGTTTTACAAAACAAGGGCTTTTCTGGACTTAAGTTGGAGATAACCCATACAACCTGAAGAAGTCAGGTATTATGTTGCAGACAGCTCAGTTTTATGCACAGATCAGGTGTTTGTACGGACCTCGCTGGAAGCTGCAATGTGCAAATTAGCACTGCATCTGTGCCTGCAGTTTAACATATACAATTGCAAGGGTTATAGTTAGTGATTTCCCTCACCCTGCAAAGGAAACAAGGCCTATGAAGCTTCTGGTGATTAGAGAGTTAAGTTTCACATCAGCAAAAGAGGCCAAATGCCTTCAGGAAGCTCCTCCACCAATAAAAAGGTTAGGTTAAAACTGTAACAGGTACATTTGCTATTTCCTCTTCCCTTACCTGCTGTGAATCATGCCATTTCATTTAATTTTATAGGTCAAAAGAACAGAACCCACATAACAGATAAAATATCACTTAGTGCTCCACAGGGAACTGCCTGCAAGCCCTGTCAATGGAAGCATAAGCAGCCAAATAAAAAGAAACTTGTAGTGGGGAAGCACCCTTGGCCTGTGCTCAGTTACCCACAGTCACTACTACCTGCATGAAACTTCAAGGCATTTTGTTGTTAGAGACAGTTTGATTGGGGCTGAAGTCAGTACAGTTCCCACGTGACAGCAACTCTGCTAGATTCTACTCTGAACAATTATTTAATCTACATAAAGTCACCTCTCCATTTCCACTCTCCCATCCTGTTTTTTTCCAGTTAAACAATGTCTTGTGTCACTTCTCCCAGTCCTGCCTCCTTAGCCACAGGGTGGCAAGCAGGCCAAGAGGTGAGGGATGGGTATGTCCTATGGTCTCAGCAGTACCCTTCATCTCTAGTCATGATTTTGTATACACAGTTTTACATGCACAAAGCATTGATGTTCACTCAACAAACCACTATTTTGCATCTCCAGAAGCTACCAGTTTCAGATGCTCTGTACACAAATGAAAGAACTAGGTAAGAAGTCAGGCCCTCAGAAATGCAAGCATTATGGTTGCCTATGCAAATTTCCTCAAAAGTTTAAAAAAATCTAGACTGTCTCAAATTCCCCTGGCAACAGAAGATATAGCAGAAAACAGCAGCAGCACAAGCCCATCCAAGTAACCTACATTTACCCTCTAAAGCTTCCCCCAGATGACCTTTAGTGAGAAAAGTTTCAAAAAAGGCTTTTTGTGGCCAAGCTAGTGTCTCCACCTTGCTGGGAAAGCCACATCAGCTCACTGGTGACAAGCTGAGGCAGCCTCACATAGCCCTCTGCCACATAGTAGAGATGCCACATTTCATGCTTCATTTCCCTTGCCTTCCTCTTCCATCCAGACAGTGGCAAGCTTCATGAGAAACTGCAGCCCAGACCACCACTTTGATTTGCTGGCTTTGTATGCTTACAGGATAATTTATAGTATCCACTCGTGTCCATCACTAGAAAGGAAAAAGAGGCTGACATCTGCCATTACTGGCAAGGAAATGGGTTGGTAGCTGCATCTGGGGGAGCACAAGTCCAGCTCCAGGAGAGAAATCATACCTAGCTTGCAGTGTACTGATTTCTTACCTCAGTCACCATTTTCACAAGTGGCTGTTCCCTACGCTCCTTCTATAACTGATGGGGAGGTTCTCCAGAGAACCAGGCAGGCTGCTCCAAACCACTCTCAGCCTTTCTTCCACATCTGCCTTTAGAGGACCTCTAGGAGGATTAACTTCCACAGGGTGGTGTTGCTCTTATGAAAACACCCCACAGCACCACTGACTGGACACCCAGCATCTCTGCTGAGTTCACACTCCATCACCCAGGCAGAACACAGAAGCCTACAGAAGATGAGTCAGAATGGAAGGGATCAACTTCAGAGTAAACCTGATGTTACAACTAGGTCATTCCAGACCATGCCTTTTTAGGGCATGGTGTCCTAGGACAGGGAGTCAGATTAGTCCATACACAGCCACATCACCAGTATTTACCATTCTGGAACATCAGTGAAAGTTACTTTGAAGCCAGCATGTCACAGCACACTTCACAGCAGAAAAGTCTTCTACATCGCCTTCATTAACTTGCCAGTAACTTCAGCCAAGTAACCCCTGGTCAGTAGGGATGACAGACAGGAGGAGGTACTCCAGCTCAGGACTGAGGCAGAAGAGAATGGTACCACTACTGCCTCTGCTCTGTGTTTTCTTGACATGAGGCTGCTTCCTCCTGCATCCCTTGCTTCTGTATTTCTGCAGTACTCTTTCAGCCCTTTACTCCCTCCAGGAGAAAGTTTTGGAGCAGACTAGTTCTCCAAGAAGCTAAATAGTTCCCTGACAGCCCTCAGAATTGAGGTGAAAGCCAGGCAGACAGCCCAGCTGCACTTCTTACCCCTCTTCTGCCTTTATCACAAGTCATTGCTTCTCTCTAGTGCAATCCACTTCTGACAGGAGCAGGTGATACTTCCCTCTGTGTCCTCCCCCGGTTACTTGCAGTGAGGCAACAAGTAGAACAGTTTTACACCCTGCCTTGGACCTTTCCCTCTTCCACCTCTAAGCAATGAGACAGTTAAACCATAGCATCTAATTTTATGGCAGTAACAGGCCGAGCAACAGCTGAGTCCCAAAGACAAGCACGTAGAAGGGGGAACAAATTGCATGAGTCAGACTAAAAGCTTCATAAATATTGACTGGTTTTAATAGTCCCCTGAGGAACAGAGAATCTCATTTTATAATAACTACATCTCCCTCCCCATTATGCTCTCCCTCTCAGGGAACTGCAAGGGGGGCTGTTCTCTGGCTTATGTGCACATTATTTTAATTCCTTTTTTGCAGTCAAGAAGTTCTGTCAGAGAGTTTGCACCACACTCATCAGCAGAGTATCTGAGCGCCTTCCAGTGGTGCTTTGAATAATGGGACTGGAATGGGTTTTGTTCTCTCAGGTATACCCCAGGGCAGAAGTGATACAGGCAGGGAAGAGATCAGATATTAAATGCATAAGGTATTAGGCAGAAGAGAGCAGGGTGTTTTTACAGCACTTTCTGTTTTGATTCCTATCAGGTGAAGAGCATTTTAGAGACATGGAGAGGCAGAGAGATGCGATAGGAATGTGGACAGAAAAGACAAAGGCTATCAGGTCCTACAACAGTGATATGGGCAAGAAAGATAAATGCCAAGGAAAAGAAAGATTTGACTGCAGAGGAGGGAGACAGTTGCTTGGGCAGCTGAATGGATGGGGAAGGAGGAAGTATGTGGTGGGACAGGGGAGTGCACTATGAATCACTGGGAAGAAGTGAGCCCAGGCCAGAGCGCAAGACAGCTGCCACCTTCCCAAAAAGCACATACTCTCAGCGGACCTCCCTTTTCTTGCTTGCTATAAGCTCCTAAACTTCTCTCCTCTTTGCCAGGGATGTTAAGCCCACAGTATGTCTCTTCCTCCTCCAGGCTTGTCCCCTCCTCTTTTCTAAATTCATTTATCATTCCCCATCCTTGTCTTGGAAGTGCTCTAAGCAAGAAAGCCATACATAAAGGAAAACTCCTGTCTTACTATGCAGCATTAAAAAAAGGTCTACCTCCACCAGCTCATGCTACCTGGTTTCAGTTGAGTCCCCCCACCATTCTTGGTGCAGAGGCTGCAGGACAGAGTTAAAAACACCTCATTCTCCCATCCCTAAGAAAAGATTCTTTCCTGCCAGATCCTCCACAGCAGGAGGTTTGCTTTGGGAATCAAACAGCAGCTAAACTGAGACCATAAAACCACAGCAAAGCCCATGGGTGCTGTTGAGGATCACCTGAAATACATGCTACATATGATGTTTTTCAGAGCTTCCTGAGAACAAGTGAAGCAGAGAAATATATCTGCCCTGTCTTCAAACCCAAAATGCATAGCATACAGAGTAGTCTGGAAGCCTGCCACTCCAAGCTGGCTATGGGAAATTGCCCCTCCAGGTTCTCCTGCTTTCAGCAGCTCAACACTGCCTCCTGCAACTTACAGTTGCCTGAGAAACGAGTTGACTTCTTGCCTGAGGTTTACTCTGAAGCACTAAGTGTTACTGTTTAGGGGTAAACCAAGGTTAGGTTATTTGGGAACTGCATCTTTTCCAGTGGCTTTCCTATCTTCATTAAAGTTAACAATACAACTCATACTGACTTTAAAGAAATCCAAATTTTAAACATACCTAAGTCTTTATTGACCCAAGGTCTGCTAAAATACCTCCTTTGCAAGGGGCAGAGAGAAGAGATCAGTGCACAAGAAGAACTGAATATATTGTCAGGGAGCAGCAAGGGCCAGCTACTCCCAACAGATGGGGAGCTGAGCACAGTAACACAGGTAACAGGGTAGGGGTCTCATCAGCCAGGGTCTCATCCCACAGTACCTGAGTGAGGTCATCAGGGCAGGCCAGGAGATGGCAACCAGGTTTGACCAAGATCCCAGATCCTCAGACAGGTTTGTGTGTTGAGGCAGGTCTGAGGTCAAGCAGGGAAGTCAATCCACARCTCACAACTAGGCCTGGTGATGGTAACCATGGTCAGAAACAGCCCAATGATCACCAGGCAGGTTCACAGTGATGAGGTCAAGCCAGGAATTCAGCCTGCACATCAGAGTCCAGATCAGCATGGTCCACAGCCAGGTATCACTGTGGCTGAGCTAGAAATCAACACTCATACAACATAACCTAGGCAGGGAATAAAGGCCCAGGGCTGAGCTTAAATGAGGCTCCTGGGCCTATGGGTAGAAGATGTGGGTGGAGGTCCCAGGTGATGCTGRTCAGGGCCACTAAAGCCTACCAGTGCCCTTAGAGCCCTGACACATACAATCACCTCTCCCAGACTCAAGAGCTGCTGCAGCTGAGCTTAGTGGAATCCAACCTTCTTAGACCAAGTCTTCTCCATTCCTACTCTCCAGACTGGTTGCTTTTGTCCAGCCTYGTCAATTTTTCAGTTTGATATCATAAATATTACCTGAAGTTTGCATAGCTTTATGAGAAGAGAACTTCTACAGGAAGACAGGTTAGAACCACAGAAGTTAGAAATGGAGCTCTGATTTTTAGTTTCTGGTTATCTTTGAGCTGTAAACATAGGTGGCCAGTGGATGACGTACAAGGCATTATCACTAARTGAAGTAATTGGGAAAATATGGTAACTATGTTGTTTTTCTATTGAGATTACAATATGTAAGAACAATAAAATGTAGCAATTTTCCCATCCACTGGACAAATAGGCTAAAAGCAAAGACCTTTTCCAGGTGGGAGTCTTACAGAAGCCCATCACTGCAAATCATCCATCTCATAGCTGCAATAAATGCAAAAAGTTCACTAGTGTCTGGCAGCTGGCTGTCAGATATCTATTCACCCACTCACTCAGAGAATTCCCGACACAGCATCCATTAATCTCCCTTCTAGTATGTAAAAGTGTAAGACTGTCCCTCGCTTTACCCAGAGCCCTCATYTGATTGGACTGGCAACACTACTTATGCAAGTTGCTTTGGGGGGCTGAACTATCCTTTTGGGAGCAGTGACCCAGAACTGGAGTCACGCTGCAGTGAAAGAGGAAATCCCAAGGAATAGCTCATTTTTCTGCAAGATCCTGCCAATTGCCCGTGATGCCTCACAGCCAATGGTATGAAAAACTGGTCAGAGATTTGATGGATTCTGCATGGACTTGTATGAGACAGGGAAATCCACCATCTATATCAATGCAAAGCCAATTTCACAGCAGATCTGAAAACAGACTGGTAGGGTCCTGGAAAGCCATTTAATACCAGGCAAAACTGGACTTGACCTTCCCCAAGAGTTTACTTTTGAGTTGGAGCTACTATCATCCACCCTGGACTCCTGTCCAAGGTGGTCTTAGGGAAACTGAGATGGCTGGAAAAGTATCCCGAATAGGATGTAGCTGTCCTCTTGTCCAAAGGAAACTTTAGAGATCATGAAAAAGAAAAGGGAAGTACTTCAGCTGGTTGATCATTGGTTCCGAAGACTGAGAGGAAAGATAAGTTTCTTTCATTCATATATGTCATATCTGGAGGGGGAAAAAAATGGAATATTTCCTCAGTAGAGAAGTATTCCTTCATGGAAGCATCTCATTCATTTTCACAGACACTTCTTGGAAAAAAATGGAGTCCCCCCCCGCCCATTTTTTAGTAAAAAACAAATATTAAAAGTGATATTAACAGGCTAGTCATCCTATAGCCATCCTAGGTCCACAGCAAGTTGTTGGCAGAACTGGGGACCAGAAGCCAAAAGTCCAAACATGGAAATGATATTATCTTTGAGATAAGATGAAATGCAGGTACCATCAGATGCAGCTATGTTGGGTAATCTGGCATGGTGCGGTGTCAAAAAAGCACATGAGGTGATTCACTAGGAGCGTATGTACAAGTCGGTGCTTGGCCAAAGCAGAGTACAGATAGATGACTCAGTTCTGCAGATCCTGATTGACACAAGAAGTAAAAGTGAAGAACAAAGTTTAGCAATGTTATTATTGCAGCATTTCTCTTGGTAAGGTTGTAATAGCATGCTAGTAGCAGGTCTCTGATCTATAGAGATGGACAGGCAATAAATAGAAGCCAAGCCAAGATGTCATATCCTTAGAACAGACATGGAATATGTGCAACATGCCTCAATGCTTTATTCTAAGCTAATAAAATATGGTTGTGCAACCAGAAACGTATCTGACCATCACTGTTTTTTCCCTTGGACAAAACTGGAGGTAGTTGCCCATCTTTGATGTATTGCATATCTGCTGCCAAATCTGAACTCCCCCACTGAGACACAATCCCAAAATAGGGTGTGATGCTTTTCCCGTTGACAAAGCTGTAAGTCACTGTGAAGGAGACACACTCAATATCCTCCAATCAGTTAAATGAAAAGAGCTCTGCCCCTCTGCTTCCCACCATTTCAGCACTCATTCCATCTCATATTAATTAATATAGGCACTAGGAAGTGTGACGATAAATTACAAAAACCCATTAACCTGATTCTGTCCAAACTGGTGACGTATGGAGACTTGTACATTAGAAAAAAATCTTCCTTGCTAATGTGGAAGTCCTTGTGTCTGAACTCCATTTAAACAACAGCCTTGAAAAAATATTTTAATGTATTTGCGTATGGAATGTATATCAATGTGCGTGGACAGTGCATGCCTGTGGGAACATCAGAATTCATTAGATCAGTCTGATACGAGATATATTGAACAGGTTCCATCTGACGTCTGTTACTGGGTTGTTCTGTCCACTCCCAAAGGAGTGAATCATATTGACAGGTTGAATTATATCTCAAGAGATTTTTTTTCTCCCCTCCTCCAAAGGCCATTTGCAATCACGGCACATCCACTGCCTCTTAAAAGTGAGCTCATCTGGCACTGGGTTGCACTGAAGTCCTCCACCGTGCCTGAAGGAAGAATGCTTCTGGGTGGTGGGAACATGGAGAAGATGTGGTCTTTCCCGCTGTCCCTTGGAGTGCTAACCATCTTGACCATGACTGTGTATGTTCCATCTACATGTGGAGAGCCTTATTTACTACAAGGTAAGCTGGAACGCAGACTAGATGACACAGGTAGGTGGTTATCTTTTTGCTTTGCTTTGCTGCTCATCATGGCCGTGCAACACTTGTTTGTCCATGAAAGGAAATAAAATCAACCTCAAATTATACTAAACACTCAATTAACCTGGGTGCTACCCAGAGACTTGCTTGTATTAGCATGACCTATAGCTGTCCTTCTGGTCTAGCATTGGTTGTGTGATACATTCCGTTAATCAGTAAAAATACCAGATTTGATGTAATCTGTCTGGTAAGAGTACCTCTTTMTTTCCCGAAAGAAAATTTCCAAGGAAAAATATTACAATATCAGAAAGTAACAATCCTAGTATATACCATATGAGATTTGACAGCTCATAAATGTCAGTGGTAGGGTGCTGCTGAACTTTCTTTATTCAGGAAACCACTTTTTATATCTTCTTCTCCCACAATTTAAATTAATCTTAGCTTGGACTTTTTCTGCAGGGAAATGTCAATCATTTATCTTCTTTCTTAGAGAGACTTGGCAGTAGAAAAAAAAATCAGAGCAGCTAAATATAGGCTAGAAAATAACATGTTGCTTTTCAAATGATTTTTCCTCTTATATCACCTATTTATTTTTGTAATGACAACCAAAACATTCCTGAGGCCACTCCAGCTAAATATTGCTGCCATTTAGTTTTTCATAGAGTGTTTATATTGTTTTTTTCTCTAGCAAATCTTCCAAATGACTAAAAATAGCTATTTTAAAATCATAACTGCCTTTCAAGCTTAGGAAAGAGGGTTAGAGCACACCACACTAACTGCGAGTTTTGTTCAGCGTGCAGCTCTGCTGACTTCCCCTGGTTTATTTCTTGAGATCACAATCAGAATCAGTGGCTTCAGCTGCAGCATTAGGCAGTGATGAGTTGACCAAGTACTTGGACCATCACTTTGGCCAGGACCCCTCTGCTTCTAAGGATTTATGTGGCTGTGGCTAGTGGGGCTGATTCCCACACACTCTTGAGCATCCTTCAGGCTCATCTGTTACTTTTTTTTGTCTCATGTGTCTCTTTTGTCTTTATCCTATCACAATTATATAGGGTGGATGGTTACATGAGACCAAATTCTTCCTTCTTGCCTCCTTGAAGGGAGTGAGCAGATGTCCCAAAGATCTTGGGAGAAGAGAGAAAAATGCCTTTCTGCATCATTTTCTTGCCCTTCCCATGAATTCCACAGGCATCTTCTAAGGCTTTGCATGGTCTGGGTGTGGGGCAGGGGTATTCAAAGCAAAAGTTTTGGGGAATGACCATTCTCCTTGCAAAGTCTGGCTCCCAGCCTGCCCTCTCAGTAATGAATGCAACATCCAAATTTTAGATGATCCTGGAAACCTATATGGCAGAGCTGGGAGGGTCTTTGAGAGCCTTCAGGGTTCTGAACAGAGTCTGATCCCCTGTGTCCATTGGATACTGCTAAACCGCTGATTTCACAACCACTTTTGAGGGCATAGCCACAACCASTAGGGAAAAAACATTGAAAACGCTCCATAAAGGGGCCTCGTAGAGAGGCCCATATTGATTTATGACAGCAGCCTGGGGAAGATTTTCCTGGAAAACAGGAGATCCATGCATGGCCTACAGCTACCGTAAGAGGTTTCTCAGACAAAAAAAAAGAACCTAATTTTAAATTCCTCCACACTTCAGCTATGCACAACAAGAATCCTTTAATACCACTGGCAAACAGACAGATTAGCCCCCAGGCCAGACCAAGCACAAGGCTGAACTGTGGGGCTGCAGAGCTCTTCAGCTATGCTACACATATGTCAGCCCCAGCAGGGAGCTAGTGCCCACCTCTGTTGGCCCTGGGAAGATGGATGAGGTGAGTCTGGGGAGCACCCATAGTTTTGAGAAGGAAGAGAGCATCTCGCACGTTAGTGACTGGCTTTGCAGAGACACTGAATACATCTGCCTTGCAGAGGGGGTCGCGACTCTCTAAATCTGGGTGATGTCTCCAGTTCACTGCAGCCAGTCATGCTGCATTGAGACTGGCCAGCAGCCTGGACCTGGCAGTGAGGGTTCCCACATCCTGCACCCTTTCAGTGCGCAGACCTTACTGCCCAGACATTTTGTTCTGCGTTCACATATCTTCCACTTCCCTCAAGCTCTTTCCACTCTGGGAAAGACAGGAAACATTTTCCTTATACTTCTTAGCCTTAATTTTTGTTTTAATGTTGGGGGATGGAGGGTCCATCCTTTTTGGTATTAGGGACTGACAGAAGTGTGTTTTATGTGCTGCAGAGAACCGAGTGCATCCGGAGAGAGAAGACACAAATCACGAGGACACACTGCTGACTCTGCTTCTTGATAAGAAACTCGCATGGCAGAGACCAGAAAATATTGGTAAGCAAAAGGGATGGAGAGCTCAGCTTCCTGCAGCTGTGTTGATATGAATGCAAGGAGCCTGCTCCTTATGTGTGGAGTTTGCTAGCAAATACAGACTGCTCAGAAAGTGGAGAAAGTTCAGCTCCTGTGTTTCAGTGTGCTGCCTGTATCTGATTAACAGCAGGTGTTCTGCCTCATGGGGCTACTAGACCTGCTTTTGCAATGCAATGCAAAACTGTCCGAAAATTTACAACCTAGATCCTCAGACACTCAATGCTGAGCTGCCAAGGGAGCATGTGTATGTATGTGGCATGACTAATAATGAGGAGAGATGCTGCTCCCCTGCACCCCTGCCATCCCTGGAATAAATGCTGAATATTAAGTTTAGGGCATAGGGCAGCTTTGGGGGTCACCTTTCCACCTGCACCTCCATATAGCCATAGTGCTTTTGAGATACAACTCAGTGTCMGGCTGGCATCTCTTGAGCACACAGGGGGCTAATATTTTTGCAGACAGCATAGGACTAACATCCCTTAGGGTCAGACGTAAGCTGGGACAGCTGTACTGGAAGCTCCCACCTGAGCTGGAGCCATTGTTACTGGTGGAAGAGGGTCAGACTATGGGCTTTTCCCACACAGCAGAGAGGACAAAGACAGGGCACATGTGGGCTTTTCCTGTCTATTCTGACACCAAATTTAAGGCCATTTTGCATGTTGCAACAGGCTCCAAACTCAGGCTCACTGAAGAGGAACTTGGGCTTTCCCTGACACTAAGCACTACAATCACAAGCTCCACATGGATTATGGAGGTCTATTCCCACAGCCACCAAAGTCAGGGAAGGGTTTGGGCAATATGTGGTGGTCTAGGAGCAGGAAGCTGTTCTTTCCTATAAAAACAGGAGAGAGAGGGGCCCAGCAGAAACTGTGTCATGAAAATCCAGTACACCAAATCACTTAGCGCTCTTCCCCAGCCTCTTGTTAATGCAGTGAGGCAGTGGTTAAACGATAAACACAAATAAATCAAGTCCTTATACTAACAAAGGCATTCTTCTTGCAAAGGAGATGCATTCAAAAAATAACATTTTTATGATTGGTTTATGGATTATTGCACTTATTACTCCTAGAGGAAAGGCTGCATTTTATGCCAGACAATTGAATATAATGAATCTCCGAGCAGAGCACAGACAGAGGATTTACAGCAGGCAGTTTCTCAAGGCATTATCCATAAATTAGCTTGCTTCCCCCTGTCTGAGATAATCTGTTCCAAATTTCGACCACTGTTCTTTTTCTATTCATAGCCATCATTGGCCAAGCTTACAGTTTGTGGAAAGTTGAGCCAAAATAGGCACTTGAAACTCTGAAAGAGGTAAAAATGTGTAAAATAACAATAACAACAAGCTCTTAAGTGGCACTTTTCACTTGTAGAGGTACAGGACTGTTTGTCTGTACCTTAATGATGTGTAAAGACATGTTTAAGAGGAACCTGCCTAGCATCGTTTCTGGCACTGCCAGGAACAGAGCCCCATGTACACTCCTAGCCCATCCCCAGCACCACACTGTCTCTCAAGTCAAGCCCTGATGTAATATATTTGCCTAGGAACTGTTACTTTTTCTGTTTTATGAATATCTGTCAGATAATATTCAGGATCTTTCAACTAAATTGTTTCCTTCTTGAAGGAGAAACTGAGAATGCAGTCAGCTCTTTTCTGGCACCCTTCTGTTCAGCTTCAAATGCAAAAAAAAAAAAAAAAAAGCCTATTTTGGCAATGCGTCTGTGTGCTGAAGTCTTATCTGAAATCAGGGGAAATAGACACCTGAATCCCTTTGGAGATCCAGACCAATGTCTGCAGCCACTGTCAGAGCAGACAAAGGAGACAATTCCAGGGCTGGATTTTTTGGCTTTCTTGTGGGGTCTAGCAGGGACATTCTTTAGCTTTTTCTTGGCTCTTCTGCTTACTTTTATGCTTCTTTTGTAGCCTGGCACTTGAAGCCAGCTGATCGCTTTGCGTTCCCCTCCCTGCCCAAGAAAACTGCCACAGTCTTCACTCAGCTTTGACTGGGATTTTTGACTGAGCCCGTCCGTGGTGGTGCTTTCCATTGTTTCAGCTACCTTATTCCAACAGTTTCACTGTTTTGACATCAGTTTGACATCAGGTACCTGCAATAAGGTGCCTCAGTCTTCAGGACTGAGACCAAAATCCCATGTCCTTTCCTGCAGCTTTTCCTATTGTTAGTCTAGGCCCTTCCGCGTTCAGATGGAGGTTTTAGATCGCATTCACAGGCAACCTAACTCCTCCCACATCCTGGATGGGATATCTCAGGGCAGTTTATTCAGCCATGTGCATAGGCTTTTGACAGTCTAGTGCAGTACTGCTCAGCCTTGAGCTCTCTAAGAAGCTGCCCCCAAATCCTAGTCCCTGCACAGAGAAGGGAGGGCGAATGAGCTAGAGGAAGCAGCCAGCTCCCCCACTGCCGGTGACTTGGCAGCTGCTTCCCCCACTCCAAGGGAGGACAGACGGAGAGAGCTCTTAGGCACAGAGAGATCCCTGCTACAGCACGACTGTGGTGAGCTGTAACACATGCAGTGAAATGGTGTACTCCGTCCTCCCTTTCTCAGGGCAGGTGCAGCTGTAGGGGACCCTGTTAACAGGGGGACCCTGGTAAAGAACAGGGTCATCTTCCATCTTCCATCCTCTCCAGTTCATGATTTCCTTGTGATCCCCTAACATTTAGAAGTGTGAAATCCATGCACTCACCAGTACATTACTTCTCCTGTTGCTACACTCTGCCTAACCCTGAAGTTTACTCATTTGTAAAGCAATGGACTATGCTAGGCTAAGTCCATGTCTTCTGGCTTCTGCCCACATGGGTGATATGAGGATAAACTAACTTTAAAGGAAACAATGTGAGTTCATATAAACAGCCAGTGACAGAAAAAACAGCATCATAGATTTGCTGTTATCAGCAAAAAGCAACAAAGAGATTCACCTGAGTTGGTACCAACAGTATGTGGCCCTGTTGAACCAGTCCCCCGAAAGCCTTGGTGAATGATGAAAGAAGCTTCTCTCATAATGGAGAATTAGGGTAAAGCCCCACAGAATTAAGCAGAGAAAGCCTACTTTTTCTGTCATTGTTTYTGCTACCATAAATTTGGAGATCACTAACAGGAATTAAATGATAAATATGTATTTCATTGTCCACCCTTGAAGAGGTTAAATGAAGAAACTGTTTCTGATTTGAGCTGTGGATACTGATGTTACCCTGTTCCTTCTTGCAGACTGGGTGCTGGCAAAGAAATTTGAAGAGCTTGAACAGGTGAGAGAAGCAAATGCACAGATGCATATATGCATTGTTGCATGAATAATAGCTCAGCTAAACAAATGTATATATTGTCTTTATATCCTTTTCTATCTTTACATCCTCCTGTTCTTCCCTCTGGTGCTGCAATATAAGCATGTCTCACACAAAGGAAAAAGAAGAACCTGGGCTAAAGATCTGCACAAGTTGGAAAAGATAAAGGGGCAGCAAAGCTATAGCCTAACACAGTAAAGGCTGAGACAGCTCTTGCCTCTGCCACCAGTGAAAGGCCAGAAAAGGCCAAGCCAGGAGAAAAGAGCTGTTGAAGAAACTCTCCATGGATGAAAAGGGAGGGAGAAGGGGAGGTAATGCTGCCTTCCCATGCATTGCATCAGCTGGCTGCATCCAATAATTAGTTTAAATTGGAGGGATAGCCACTGCACCAGACAAAATCCAGACTGATTTTTCCCTCAATTCTTTACTAGTAAGGGAGGCCCTACCCAGGGTCAGGGCCCTGCTGTGCTATGTAGTGCACACACACACACACACACACACACACCAGGAGGAAGCCCCATTTTACAACAAAGTTCCAGGAACAGGGAAAGGCGTGTGGCAACTTTGATGTGGCTCCCACTGTGCCCCAGATCCCACAGGCAGTGGAAGACCTTTTCACCCTCAGACCAGATACAGGTGTTCAGGTGGATCCCCCTGAGTTCCACTCAGCAGATTTCACTTCAAATTTGTGCTTTAAAAAAAAAAACCCAAAACCCAGTGTAGCATGCTAGATATGGGAGGCTCCCAGGTCCTACCCCATCCCTTCAATCCAGAGCTGAGGGATATTAGATCGAGCTTCCTGGGAGTGATGTTGACAAAGCAGAAGTCTAGATTGATGGTCATAGCTATCTCCAGTCCACTGGAAAAGGAAAGAGTAGCTACAGATGGAGAAGAGATGCTGTAGATTTTCCCCATTGTGACCAAGGGAAGCTAGCAAGAGCAGAGGGAGGGAAGGGAGARGGAGCCACAGTCCAGAGGAATAGAGGTGTGACACTCTCTGCCGCAGTGGCTGGATGCCTGGGGACCTCCCACCCCTGTGAAACAGCACTGACTTGAGTCTTAGTGGTGCAATATCCTTCTGCACAGCCTCCTCTCCATAGGGGTTTGGATTGCACCAAAGAGGAAGGGCAGTGGGTGCCCACACTGTTGCCGTGAAACAAGCAGCTAAGGGGAGAAGGAAACGTGGGGGTAAGTGTGAGTGCTCCAAAGGCAGAGCCTCCTGGAAAGGCCCTATTCCAAGGAAGAACCTGTCCTCCCCAGTGATGCTGCCAGCCAGCTTGTCTGTACATCCTGCCCTGAATTGTACTGTGCTTTCCAGCAGGCTGCAGAGCTCTTCATGATGGGCATTTGTTCACTGCTGTATTTGTTTTTAAACAGCTGGAGAAGTTGAAGGATCAGCTCTCAGCTGAGGAAGGGTCAGAGGTCGCCTATGCCTTGGAAAGTTTGTCAGCATCTCAGCCTAAAAAACGTGGTAGGTTTTGAATTAGAGTCTAGTCTGTGGGTCTGGCTGGCTGCAGTCATCCAGCCAGGGCTTCCATTGGTGCATCTCCTGCTTCCACAGGCAGGCAGCATTTCTAGTAGTCCTGGCCTCTCTTGATAATGACTGACTGGTTTAACAGTTGGTGAGAAGGTCTCTGTGTAAYCAAACCCTGCCTGCTGTTGGGTCATATCCAGTGGGTTTGCAAATTCAGGACTCTGCTGGAGGCAGTGTTGCACCCCTCTTTTCACAGAGGAACATGGGGTTATGTGCGCAATAACTGCCTTTCCAGGAGGAGGTGTATGAACGCACTCCTTCAGTGTGCCTCTCATTTTGTTCTGGGCACAAAGCTAGTGCTGAAGGCATAATGAGGCATGTGGACTGCACGTTTTCCCCTCTGTCAAGGTCATTGCCTCCCTACAGAGAAAAAAAGAGCAATTGTTTATGCCACTGAAAAAACAGCAAAAAAGGATGTGGAAATCAACCAAGAAGGCAGGGAGCTAAGATCTTAATAGACTCCCCAGCTGGTCCGCTCTGCCAGAAAGGCAGGATTGCTCATTGCCATACCTTCTCCAAGATTTGTCCACTCTGTTTTCAATGACTCAAGGAGTAYGTTGCGCTAGTGCTCCTGCAAGGCTGTCCTTGATGACCACATGAGCAATGCCACTAATGCTGACTTTCAGTGGATTCCTTCACAAAGAAGTGGTAGTTGTAAAACAGAAGTCACCGATGACAGATCTGGACTAAAAACAAAAGAGCTAGTTTTGCCCTTACCCCTGATGCTCTCTGCATGTGCAAGCTGACAACCTGCCAAACAGGCAAGGGAAAGCCCCCTTTGTGTAAGTGCTTAGGCAATCCTTAGATGATCTGCAATTTATAAGCAGCCCTGGAGGCTGCCATTGATTTGGCTGATCTGATTTATGCCCCTACCAGTGTGGAAGGTTCCAATGTGGATAAAAGTACTTTCCTCAGTTAGGTTTAAAGCATATTCTGTCAGAAATTAAAGCAGAGAATCTCTACCTTAATCTAAAGTCTTTCCAGTTTGGGAAGAGCTCACACCTGAGCACTGCAAATGCCATAGAAGCTTTCTCTAAAGATCCAGCCTTTCAAAACCAGGTAGATATCTCCTCTTACACTTGCAGCTCTCAAAGAATTGATAACAGATGACCTACACAGGGTTCAAAGAACAGGGCATGCTGGTGATACAGTTGTTTTTTGCAAAACCAAAATCTGCATCTTCCCCTAATTTGATTCTCTTGGAAAATCTTACAGAGATTAATGGTATTTTGGGGACAGTTGGTAGCAGAGTGGGAAAGTGACTGGGGTTTTTAAAAAATTTGTAGGCATCCTTTCTTTTATTGTTATGATGAGCTCAGTTCTCTCCAAGTCAGCTTCCAACTCTTCCAGTCAACCCCAGGTGAGAAACCCTGTGCACACTTCTGAGACAGCAAAACTACTAGCCAGTAAAGATAGAAAAGAAAAAAACTGATATTGCTAAAGCAGAGTGAAAGGAAAAGCAAATCCCTATAAAACAAGCAACAGAGAAACAACTCTCAGGCCTTTTCTTTATATTTCAAGAAGCCGAAAGATTCACCTTCCTAGAAGTGTTATACGAAGTCAAAGCTGGTTATTGAGATGAGCACAAAAACCACCACCCCAATTCACCTCAAGACCTAGGGCTTTTGAAACCCATTCCGTGAATGGGAAGTTGTAAAAAGTACCTTGGATACTAACATCCTTCTTTTGTATCCTTCCCCAGCCTGCTTCTGGAAATACTGCATCTGAAGGCTTGCCAGGACCAGAGGATGAAGACAAGCCCTTTCCCAAACTGCCTTGCTGGGTATTAATGTCTTAGAGTTTGCTCTGTTCTCTCGTGATGCTAACTTGGATGCCATCCGCTGTAACTGCACCACAGCTAAGTCTAACAGGGACTGTGACAGGAGCCAGTAGCCCACTACCACTCTGCACTGTTCCTTCCTTCCAGGTTTAACCCTCCCCAATCTTCGACTTGGTGGGCATTTCCCAACTTTCATTGCTGCCCCTGCATGTGCCATTCAGTCTGCTGCCATTGTAAAACCCTTCCCACCAGGTTCCCCAAGGCACCAAACATTAACTCAGTTGCCCTGAGCTTGATCCGCTGTCCACTTGCACAGACATTGCTCATGGTGGTGTCTCAGTTTCCCCTCTGCCTCCTAAAAGCAGGTCTGTGATGACCTAACACCCTCTGTCAGAATAGGAAGGCAGACTGGGGATAATGTGAAAGTTTCAGGGCTGCCTGCCCCACCTTGCTGAGACAGAGCTGTTTCTTGTCGTGTCCTGTCACTGTACACAGTTGGTTTGGGGGAGGACAGGCACAGAAGTCTGGGTCCTTTGGATATCATTCCAATAAAGATTTTCTGTTGCACAGAAGCACATGCTGTTTTCTTTCTCATCCCTTGCAGAGGCCCAAGGTGGCAGCATGTTTCCCTTGATGTAGGCTCATGTCACCTAATGGACCATGTCAGGTTTATTGTGAAAAAGGCCCCTATTAAACACCTAGCTATAGCAACACAGGTCTATTTTATTGTGCTTGAGGAGCAGGCCCTTCCTTTTGATCAGGACTGGGAAAGAATTGGCTCTTCCCCATGGATATGTATGGGCTGCTGTTGTCATGGAACTGGACCAGCCCCAGTGACTTMCACTTACTCACCCCAAAGAGACATTTTCAGAAGAGATTTTTCAGCTCTTCCGGCTGGTCAGTGCTGATGCAAGCTGGCTTTCTCTACTGCAGAATTATGTCTGCACCTATTCAAAATGAAGAGATCACATTACATTGGTGGTTCCTGCATATATTTATTTTAAGGCATGTTATCCAAGTTTATTTGCAAACAAAATGCAAATGGTTGCCGGGCCATGTTCCGAAAGGTGTAAATTCAAAATAAACCTTTTGAGGCCACACATGTTAACTTCAAGATTTCCAATAGTGTAAATGAGAGCAGAATCCAGTAAGCACTATTAATGTGTAGATTGATTTTAACTAGAATTGAAGTGTCTCTCCAGTCCTATCTAGCCATGTTATTTAACTGTAGATTGCATACTACGTATTCTTCAAAACTTTACCTCTCCCAAAGCATTAATTACTATCCTACATTCATTGCCTGGGGCTCTGGCAAGATGTGCATGCTTACCACAACAGTACCTTTTATGTACTTCATTAACAGGAGATCTATTCATTTCATTACAGGTTGAAGCTAGCATAAATGGAATATGAACAGCTTGACTGAATCAGTGAGGTCTGATCATACATAAAATATAGTTTGCTGGTAACATCAATTCTTTGCTATTTCCCCGGTAGTGATTCAGAAAGATTTTCCCGTTGTCTGTTGCATTGTGCATGGGAACCCAGAGGTTCCCTCACAACAGCACCAAATTCAGGAAAAAGTATAGCTCATTGCCAAGAGAAGGGTGTCTCTTTCTCAAAGTTTTTGGTGCTCCAGCTGAATAGGAGGTGTGTTACAAGAGCTGCACTGAGTGTCCAAAGCTGTTGTTCAGTTCAGATGCCTTCAGCTTGCAGGAAATTCCACTGCAATGAATGGCTGGAGCATCAGGCTCCATCTGTTACCTGCTAGCTGTAGCCATGCCTTCCTTGCCTGGTGTGACAAGCTCATCAGAGAGTCAGGAAATACAGCATTTTTGACTATTAACAGCTTGGTCTGATCTTAGACACAGGAAGTCCATGGAGTGCAATGCACCATGCTGCTTAGCAGTGATATTTAGCCCACATGATGTGCTACATCCTACCAATGTACCTAGTAAGTGCTCCTGGTACCCAGACTACCGCACTATTTCCTCATGGCGCTCTATGATGCTGTGTTGGCTGCCTCTGCTGGACAAAGGAATTTGAGTGCAATTCATTTACCAGTTCTGAGCGAAGATGGTGATGCTCTCCCTAGACTCACCTTCAGCACGTCGCTACAGGGGTCCTGCTCATCCTCCTTAACTCACAGAGCAGTAGCTCTTGTCTTCCTCAGGTGCCACTTCCACATCACAGGGCAAAGTTAGCATGCAATGGATGCTGCAGTATATTCTCACTTCACGTTTTTTAATCTCCATGCTACACACAAGATGCTGCTCATACCTTACCCATGCTCAGGCAGTCACTCTTGCTGAAGTTAACGACCCACCGGCAAGAATTAAAGACATTTCCCTTAGGCTTTCTAGTACATCATATTGATTTATTAGCAGAAAATCCTCACAGGCATCTGAATGGTGTTGCAAACAGAGAGAGTGCACAGGGCAAACAGCATGCAACGGATGCTGTAGTTTGTTAACCTCTATGTTATGCACAATGACTGAGGCTATCCAGTATTGTCTATGAAAACAAATTATGGTGTTCAGTCTTTTAGACATCATATTTTTATGGATTTTACAAGTGCTTTCTGAACCGCAGGAGGCCTCAGCATGTTCTGATGTGGATGGGGGCAGAGGAACAGAACAGCTGCTGGTTTCTCCCAGGTAATGCATGCAACACAGTGGGAGCCAAGAACAGGACTGAAGCTTCAAGTTCCCAGTTCCAGGAAACAACTAACAACCAGACAGACACCTGTCCTGCTGTGCCTTTATGTTTTCCTCTAGATGGAAGGCATTTCTGCATACAGCTGTAGGCTTTAAAACCCCTTTCTATTTAGAAGCCCAGACTAATACCAGCCAACCGTCGCAATACATTCACATTCCAGCAGTGTCTTTGCAAAGCAGCTGTGTCAGCATTGGATTCCTCTGATCTGAGTCACCCAAAATGTGTCACACAGTGACTCTTGTCCATGCTGCTCTTGACAGGCAACTGTACAAGTGGTCAGGAGTACATCACCTCCATAATCTGCCCATGCCCTACACATATGGCTGCCTCGCAAGCAGATTATCTGCAGCCTGTCTGGGCGAGCTCAGTGCAATAAGATAACTGTTTACTAAGCTGCAGGGCAGGCTCAGGAGAGGTGGTTGCAGCATGCTCCAGAAGACATGGTCTGGGCTTGCATCTGCAGATTTGCTTCCAGCATGGGCAGAAAATCTTGTCTCAGGTCAGCATTTAGCCGGTCTACAAACACCCAGTCAATCCAGCTCCCAGAGTCTTAATTTGCATCTTAAAGATTGAGAGTGAGCGCTGGAGCCAGGGGAAATGTGAGAAGCAAAAGCCAAGATGATTCCTCTATTTGGACTTATGGCCCTTCTCTCTTTCTCTGACTTTTGAGATCTTGGTCCGGAAAGCATCTGCAGCGCTTTCCTCACTCACCTCACATATAAGCACTGACAACGCACCCATCAGTGGAGGAATGACCACCTAACTCAGCTCGATATAGCTCTTCTTGAGGGGAAARATGGGAGCACTTCTTGATGTGATTCAGTGGTTTGTGGAGCTGCTCTCAGCAGCAATAGCCTAGATTGGAGATGTCAAGATGTTAGTTGCTGAGTACTGCCCACTCTCAGACAAGTATTATATGCTACCTGCCCTTCTGAGGGGGAGCCTTATCTCACACCATGGCCTGAAAATCTCACTCCTCAGAATAGCTCTATTTTTGAAAACTCATTGACATCCAAACTTCTTTCCTTCAGCTTCCTTTTGGAGAAGCTGACTGTATTTCTTCCCCATTCTGCTAGCTGGTGGCCAGTTTCTTCGTGCTTCACATAAGATTAGGAAGTTAGCACTTCATTTCTATCCCTCCCTTACTGCAACTCATTGCCTAAAATGGGGTAAGTGTTAAGTCAGAGCAAGATGCATTTTTTCTCCTTAACCTACATAATCTCTTTCTAAGTGGATCTTCTTTTGAAATTATAAGAGTGATTTACCAAGAATAGCAATCCAAGGAATTTATCTGACATGGACCCATGTCCAGTGAGGAATGTGTGAGGTTTAGAAAAGATCAGCTAGGAACCTGAGCATTTAGATATCAGCAAGCATCTCTTTCCAGCTATTTTTTATAAGTTGGAAAGAAATGAAAAAGAATAAAACAGGATTAAAGTTAACCTGTTTTACATTGAATTGAAATGGACAGGGTAGGCACATGTTCACATGTTATCAGGATAAGAAATGCTTGAACTTTTACAGTTGGATGTCTGATTATGCCCCATACACACATCAAGAGACTAAAATAAGGCTGATGATGCAGATGGCCTAGGAAGGAGACGACTTCATATTTGGATGGTTTCCTATGTTATACATAGGGAGGAGTGAAATGTACTCATAAGCTTAGCAGAGGAAACTATAAGTCTCACCACATTTCAGGATCTGCCATACAATGAAAACATTTCTAAATTTGATGCAGGGATAAGAGAAAGAATGCTAAAAGCATCAGGCCAAATCCTAAGGTATTGTCATAGCTTTTATTTAGACAAATGCCTAGTGATGTCAACAGATATTTTCTCCTGAATAGCAGTTCAAATAAAATCTGGGTTTGTCCCATAACTGTTAAATTCTCCCTTCATCTACCAAGCAAACATCCTCCTGAAAGAAATTTGCAACGTAAATGTCTGCTTTTCATGGACTGCTGTTGGCATCTCTGAAGGTTTTATTTTATAGTCAAAAATTCTAACAGTCCTTGCTAGGATTATGAACTTTTGCGAGTTTAAGAAATAAATGCCATGCAATTAAACTATATATTTTTTTTCTGTTCCCTCCTATCCATGGCACCATGCATATCTGTGAGAGCATTCTGACCTGATGAATTGAATTTGTTACTGTTTGTAAAATGCAATATGAAACAGATTTTGTAAGAGGTCAATTCCTTGAGTGTTGAATCATTAGTCAATGACAAGACATGCTCTGATGCATCTTCTGTATTTCTGTAATGTTTCCAACACAGCATCAATCATTCAGAACAGAAGCACCTGTAGACAGAAAAGCAGTAAACATTACATTTTCCCACGTCAGAAATGCAAGGCTTGGGTAAAGACCCTGTAAGGTCATCTACAGGAAATGGAAAAGACTAAGAATTCTAGGTTTCCTTTTAGGGGATACTAAGTCCTAGTTTAGAGTACTAAATCCAAATTCACAGTCACAATCAACGTTATATGAAGTCATTCTTCCCCAGGCCTCCCTAACCAAACTTATTGGCATGACCTAAGTACCTCCATGCAACCGAGAACAGGTGTGGTTCTCTGAGTCTGCCCACACCTGGAGTACTTTGGCTTACTTGCGTGAACTGCTAACCCTTCGTGTTGCTGAGATGGCTCACTCCAATCCGGTCGAGAGGAATTCCAAATCGTCTCTTAGGCAGTTCAACCACTTTCCTGCATGGAAAAAACAAAGAAAGAAGGAGGTAAAGAACTGGGGAAAGACATCATAGGAATAATCAAAATGTTGCTGCATCTTTGTTTCCTCCATTCATCCCGCTCACAACTTTGCTGTTCAGACAGAACAGTTGCGCAGCAGCAGCTGAAGATGAGAGTGTTTAAAATTAGGATGCTTCACTTCTCTTAAAAATGAAGGCAGGCAAGAGTTGCAACCTGTTTACAGACAGGTTGATATTGATCCTCCATTACCCCTGTTTATACTTAGCAACAAACAAATAATTTCATAGGTTACCTGCTATTCATAAAAGAAGGGAGAAGCATCGCTTGTATAAAAGGAGATTGTTTCACTCATAGTATTATACACTTCAGGTGACCCCTTAGCCTGGATCTTCAAAATCTCCTATTCAATCGTGGTTAAGATGAGCCAGGAGGTAGGGAAGTATTCCACACTAACAGAGGGGACAAGTCAGAGGAATCCTGGCAGGATTTTCCTAGGGGGTATCCTGCAATGGACTGTTCACAAAACTGAGTAGTAACAACCCTCTTGATGAGATTGAAAGTATTAGTTTTTTTTCCTTATGTTATATTGCCTGATAACTTCATGAATAAGGGCTTGAGGAAAGATGTGAGAGAAGTTGTAGGCAGGAGTATTTAATTAGTTAAAAAAAGAATGTTCCCAGTCATAATTCCAGCTTTTAATAACAAAAAGAAATTCAGCATTTTTGAGCATTTGTTTCACCAGCATAAGTTTTATTTTAATTTATTGTGTWAATGGTGAGGTTTTCTGCAGCTGAGAATAACCTTGTCTTTCACCCTTGGATATTCTTGTCAATGAAAAGCAGGCCAAAGAGGAGCCCTGGAAAATGAACTATTCTCTCTATTAGTCCTTGTCAAGGAAAATAAAAAAAAAGTATTTTTGTTCTTTAAGTTGGCAAATGCAAACTATCAGGAGACCATGCTAGGGTACACTTGAGTATACCTTGATGTGCTAGTATTGCCATGCTGCGTACTGTATATCCCTCTGGGAAGATCTGTTTAGTCCATGATCTCCTCCAAGCAGCATCCTTTCCTCAGACCACTCAGACATGGGCCGAGGCCTGGAGGCATCAGTCCAGCACCAATAGCCCACTTCACACTGCCTCTGTTCTAGATACTTTTCAGAGGAGGTCAAGAAACAGGAACTGACAGCGTACCACATGTAGGGAGCACCAAATCTGCATGCTGGAGCAGCTAGAGGACATAGCAAATGAAGAGGATGCCAATTCTATAGGCCTCACTCTCCTTTTCTCAAAAACCTACATTATCTTGCTCTGCCAGAAAGAAGAAGCACTTTCACACTAATCCAAGTAAAGCAAAGTGGCTCAGGGCTGATCCTCCATTTGTTGTCTCAAGGGAAGAACATCACTCCCCCACCCCTGCAAGGTGTAGGCAGAAGGTAGGGGGAGCAAGGGGGAGCATGTGGGAAGCTTGGGCTTCTGCAGTCTTAACGAGCCTGATATAATAAAAAGGGAAATTAATTTCCCACATTGCTTTATGTGGGGGGTTTCCTGCATATGTAGTTGCAATACCATCAYGGTCTGGAGTCAAACAGAGAAAGAAACCTAAAACCATATCAGTGTGAAAGGCTGAGCAGTCTGGTAAGGAGGTTCTGCAGCTGAGCTTCCCCTCTTGTGGCCATCTGGAGCCATGGCAGGACAATCACTGCTTCCTTCACAGACCGTTTGCTCAATTTTCATGTTCCAAAAGAGATTATGTTTCCAAATTTTTCTAAATAAGTGTTGACAAGCAAGATTAGGATCTATGCCCTCCTGTAGCTGGTGGGTGCCACAACAGTGGTGTTAAGAGGGCCTGCATTTCATTCGCTTTCTTCCAAAACCTTCTGTTGTGTTGCCATGTACTGCATGTGCTGTATTAATACAGGGGGGTAAATACTTCTCATGGCTTTTATGCTTCAAAAGTCATTATCTAAAATCTCTAAAGGTAATACTCTCAGCTGGTAAAGTGGTAGGCTGTTATCCAACGCATGCACCACAACAACAGGGGTGCACAGTCCTCTGTTTTACTCCTGCAAGTGCGGCAGCCTCTGTTTGACTGTTGCCCCCCTAAAGGTAGGGCCTTTCTACTGTATCATGGTACTCATCTGATCCACAATCTGTGCTGAAAGCAGAATCTGACTATCAATGGAGTGATCAAGGCAGCTCAGACAGTTCTAATATGTAGATCATTCCCAAATGCAGAAGCTAATCAGCTCTCTGAAAGTGATAATCTCAAAGCAAAACTGTGCTGATGATGGAAGGGAGGAATTTTGTGCAGTGTGTCACTCACTTGCATGATCTCTTTATTTGATTTCAGAGACAAGCTGCTAGAAAATTTGGATAGTTTTCTGCAGAATTTCCCTTTTCCGTGTTTTCTTTTTCTTCTGTTGCATGTAGAATGGGACAAGTTTTCCATCCAGAAAGCACACAACAAACTGGGATTACCGTATATTTCTGCAAAAAGGCATTGCAACTTCAAAAGTGACCTAGTATTTGTTCCCCTCAAGAGGGAAAAATGCTAAAAACACAAAGAATGAGTGATTTTGATCTCATGCAGAGCTACACGGACAAAAAAGTCCTACTTGAGGTTTTAAAATTTTTCTACTTTATCACTTTTGGCTGCAGTCAAAAACCCCTAGTAGCAGATTGGGTGGGTAAGTGGAAAAACAACAAGAAAATATTGCAAAACTCTTCTTGAAAAAAAAAATTGTAATGTTGACTGACCCCAGTGAATACTTTCCATTTCCAGATTAAATTTTAAGCATGTCATTAAATACTTTGTGGCATTGGGGATTCCATCCAAAAGACGACAGTTACCAAAAGGGAAGGAGGGAACAGGACAGTTTAGTTCTTTCAGATATGGTGAATAGTCCCTTTAGCTTTGCCCCAAACTCACTGGCTTTCCTCAGACATATCAATTCCTTAGCCCTCATAGTTATAAACATGCATATCTTCCAGCATGTGCTGTGAAGGCATCAGGTCCAAATATTAACAAATCTGTCATGGAACAGAACAGCCATATTGACTAAACCTGGCTTATCAGGTCTAGATCCTGAAGCTTTTTTCTTGGAGGCTCATTCTATAATCTGTCTGCTGATGCTTGTGATGTGTTCTTCATCTTTCTATTCAAGATTTGCATTACAATACCTCTCTTCACCCCAGTTCTGGGAACACCTAGCCCTGCCCCTTTGTTTTTTAACCTCAGATACCTTTTTGCTTTAAATAATCTCATAATCAAAAAGGCAGCTTTATACTGAAGGATAGTTCACATGCTTGGAAAGAAGTGTACTAGAAAAATACATGTCCTTGAATGTTCCAGTTAGTTGGATGGCACTGTGGGGATAAATGAATTACTCATCACAGCTGAAGAATTATACATTGTGCAGAGTGGTTTCTAAAGAGATTCTGGTACCCTCATAAGAGGCACCTCACAACTGGCCAGTGAATTTGCTAGTGGCTAAAAATGAACCATTCATATCCAGGATAACCTACCAAGAGATGCCTTCTCTCAGCTTCATCACTGTTAGGAACCATCAAAGAACTTACCTCTGTTTGCCTTTTGTATCCATAGAGCTTGAAGAAATCCTGTCAATTGGGGAGCCAAATCCTGGGAAACTTCTCTTCTTCTTGGTCTCAGTCACCTCATTCTCCAGAGACACCAGCTCATCAAGAAGGAACAGCTTGGCTGATAGGTCAGTGGCTGACTTCTCTTCGCTGGTAGTGGGATGTGCTCCCACACCCAGTGCATTAGAAGACTCCAAAGACTGCAAAAGAAAGCAGGGATGTTTGCTTGCTGCCGAAGTTCCAGAAAAATCATTTAAATCAGTGCCAAAGCAACCGTTCTATAAATACAAAATCACTAGGACACTAAACTTGGGCCAATGTTTTAAAACAGAATTTCTTCTGTGAAACTCAGTCATTTTCCAATCACAGGAGTTTGCCATGAAAGGTTGAGATATTTTTTGATAGACTTGAACTCCCCTTCACTATTATTGCAAATATTATCAAAATAATAATCAAAATGTTTGATTTCACAAAGCCTGTATTTTGTGAGCCAGCCCACCATCCCTATCTTAACAGTGTGGTTGGCATCACTTCTAGCATGAGCTGAGTAATTTCGTCTTTTTTAAAAAATGCAATAGCCATTACCAGACTCTGATATCCATTCTGATGTTTTTCAGGAAACTGATTTTCATTTTTTAAGTGAATGCTAATAAATAGTAATGAAAATGTACGCTGTATTTTCCATCCGAAGTCAACAAATAATTATTTGTTATGAAAAAAAAATATCCCAAGATCAACTTGCTCAGCACTGATATTCAAAAAATTGAGTGGCAGAGTATTACACAGTAAAAAGATGTGAAGAGGAGGAAAGTAAAGAACAGTATACTGACTTGACATAGAATTTTGAACCTTAGTTATGACATTAGGCTTAATACCTTAATAAAATAAACAAGATCTACTTAGCCATCCAGAATAGCTGTGAATATTGGGGTTTATCAATACAGAAATGAGACACATCAAATGAAAGTGAAATATCTGCTTTGCAAATAACATAAAAATATAGGACAGCAACTACTGTATGAATGTAGGTGTTAAACTCATTCTCCTCTCTTTGAACCAAGTGTTTGGCTTCTTGCTCAACTTGATCTCCATGGAATTACATAAAAAAAATTTCAAAGCAAACTTTTATTAGATGCCTTAAGCCTGATTTTCCTCTATCTTTACATGCATGCCACTATCTTTCTTACTCATATGCAGTGCGTTTAGTACTAATGTAAAGGAAGCCATCTCATGGATAATGTAATAYGCTTATATCTACTGCGGTCCACACCATAGTTGTGGTGGTGACATCTCACTACTGGTGGGTGGCATAACCAGTGACGGTGTGTATAAAAGGAAACTGTGACCTTGACATAAGGAGGGTCAACTGCCAACAATAATCACAATAATGACATAGCACTGTTAATATTTTTGTAAGGGATCTCATATTATCCTCTGACTTTTTCTGTGAACCTTGAGTGCCATTTAATGATCTTTTCTGTTCTTCTTCAGGGCTATAAAACTGCTAACAAAGGTTTGCAACAAAACTGTGCCTTCAAAGAAGAATGAACTCTCCCCTCTGGTTAGTGGGGATAAATACCTACAATAATGCTCGAACTGGAAAGTAAAAATACCCCCTGTTCTTGAGTACTGTCTGCAGTTCTATTTATTTCATCTTAAAAAGAATAATAGAATTGTGGAAAGTAAAGAGACAGCTGAAAAGATAATCAGATGTAGGCAATGGTTTCCCTATGATGAACCACTAAACAAAGCACAACTTCACAGAAGAGCCAAGAAATGAATGAAGGGGGAATACAGTGGAGGGTTTATAAACTTATGTAAAGCAAAGAGATAAATAAAGACTAAAAATTTTTTTATTAAGCAAAAGAGCTCCCCAGCTCTTCACCCAGTGAAGTCACCAGGTGGTGAATTTCAAATAAATACAAGAAGCTACTTTTTAAACACAGTACATAGATGAAGTGGAATGCATTGCCAAATGAGGTCACGGATACCAAAAGTTTAAACAGTTTCAAAGACAAACACAGGCCCCTTCAGCAGCTAAAAAGTGCACTGGTCCAGTCTGGATCAGGAAGTCCCTGAAGATATCCTGTTCTTATATTCTCTTCACAGACATTCGCCATTGGTCATTGATAGAAACAGGGTACCAGATCTTTGCGGTATCAGAATAGCTGCTGCTGTGGCACGGACGTGGAGAGTGGACATTATTCTGCATAATCAGGGCATGCTCACTTGAAAAAAGACAGCAAGGTAGAAGGGTCCATCAGTATTCTGCAGTATGCATCTAACTTCTAAGCTGGTCTTAGAAACTTGTGTAAAGACCTTACAGCCAAATAGTGCTGCTTTGATTAAACTTTTAGATCCTTGACTTTCATGACATGAAACCGTTACATAAGTATCTTTGCTGCCACATCTGTTTTATGTCAAGATGACAAGGAAAAAAAAGAAGAATTGACTAGAAGTATTTTCAGGTGCAATCACTGCATATCTTAGTGGATGAAATACAAGACATGAGTTCTGCCATTTCATCTACAGGTTTCCTTTGCAAGCTTAGGCAAGTTACTGCTCCTTTACTCTCCTGGTCTCTTCCCTGTCTCCTTTAACTAAGTTTTACACAGGGTGTCTCCTCTCAATGCTTTCCTTATAGCTCCTGAGACTCATGCTACTATTTGTCTTTTAAGGAGAAGAATGGAATTCTTTTCAGTGTTAGCTGAGTTTGTCTTCCTCCCCCCCATCCCCAATGCTCTTTAGCCCAAGTCACTGGACAATGTTTTAACATACAGAAGTCCCAGCGTGTTTCAGGAGAGACTGTGTGAATCTAGGCAGCATTTCATTCTGTCAGCCCTCTCAGAGCCATGCAATTTGCATCACTGCTTTCATTGCAGGAGTTGTCCTGATCCAGCTTTGCCCTTGAAGAGTCAACACTTGTTCACTTTTCGGCATTGTTTGGAGACTGTGGTATCTTCCACACTCCATGGCTAGGAGCTTTCCTAGGAAGACAGGGGTTATGTGGTAACCATAAGGAACATTCACCTACCTCTGGAGCTGCCTCAGCTAGGAGCATTGAGCTAGACTGCCACTGCAGCAGAGTAATCACAAGGGCCAAATGCACCACAATCAGCTGAAACTGCAGCATCTGCAAAGGAGAACGATCTGTTAATGGCTCCATAGCCATATTCCTAGAGGAGAGAGAGAGAGTGGGTGACAAATACCAGTGAGAGTCTTTACAGAGTGATAGTGGAGAGACAAAGAAGAACATCTCTCTCCAAAGACCTTAGAGAAGAGAAAGCAAACAGGCAAGACTGTTCTCATGGCTGTTAACACATTTTATGATACAAAGTCACTGAGTAAAAAAAAACGGGTAGTACTAGCTGAGTGACCTTCACCTTTGAGTGCAGAATCAGCTCCCTCCTCTTTACCCCACTCTTTTGGCCTCTAATGGTCCTTCCTTTCTGCACAATGGCCCAGTCCTTGCAGAAGGAGGAGAAGTAATGAATGCAAACTTGTATTAAAACCAGATGAACTAGACAGTCATTTGTAAGCAGGGAGAGTTTGTTTGTCTCACAGCTCTCCAGGCTGACCTTGACCTCCTCGCATGCCAGGTAGGTGCCCTAAAACTGTTACAGAAATCACAGATCTCCCCAGCAGCATTTTTAAAGTAAGGCTGAATCTCACAGGCCCCCCCCATCCTGATGGTGTGAATTACCAGCAGCCACAACTATAGACCCCTTGAAATCCAGGAGGAAAGTCATACAGCTCCCATATCTGGGAAAAGATTACATGGAAATCCACTGCTCAGACATATCGTTCAAACCACGTACCACAGCTGCAGAACTGCAGGTGCCTGCAGAGCCCTTTAGTCAAGCAAAGGGGTTTAAGTTTTGGCAAGATCAGGAAGCTGCTGGCTGCAGGGRTTTCTTTGGTCACAGATTTGGGCTGCACTTTTTAAGCCCTTTTCCAGATCTAGCTCGCAGAGCTTAATGTGCCTCTGACTTCACCAGGTGGAAGTCTTTCAACTGATGTTAATAAGAACTAGGCTGTAGCCTCTAGTGCCAAAGAAATCTGCTAATTTACTGATTAGTCTGTTACTAGGTCCAGCCCCAGACTATAATTCAAGTCTGATTCTGCCATTCTTTGCTGACTCTCCTCTTGGCAAAAGCAGAAATAGAAAGGATGTATAAATACATTTATATGATGTACGATAGTTGTTTTTGCCTCTGCTTAGCAAATCTCCTATAAGACGAGGCAAAAAACATATGGCAAAAAATATTTGGCTTTGCACTTTTTCCCAGACTACAAAAGAGAGAAGTCACGAAAGTGCTTGGAATCCAGTTTTAAAAAGTGAAGATACAACATTTGCACTCATTACTCTGTTTCTTGCCTTGGCTTTTTCAATACATTCTACATGTGCTTCTGTTATTTGGTTACCCTGTTATATATTGTTCATGAGCCATCAGCAGCGAGGAAGAAAGCTGCTGGTTATTCCGTAGGCGTCAAACAGACTAAGTCCACTGGAATCAAAGAACAAAGACAAAGCAGCAAACCAGGTTGTACTAGTGTCTCTCAGTCCAATAGTGACAGACCTTAAAGCCAGACAAGTGTCTGTCCTGGTGTTTTTAGGCCTATAGCTTTCTACAATATATATTTTTGTATGTGGCTGTGCATTGAAATTTGAAGTAGTAGTCTACCACCTCCACAGATAACCACATCCTGATTATTTGGATACAGGGACATAAAAATAAATGGCAAGGTTAAAAACACATGTTTATTATGGTCTAAGGGCTGTGCTGGTATTCATTCATCCCAAAGACCAAAGAGCTAAAAATAGCAACTGGTACACTAATAAAAATAAACATTAAGGCACCTGCAACACAAAAGACATTTGATTAACCAGTCAGAACTCGATGCCAGTTAAATTAGAAGCAGAGGAAACTGTAAGAACTTAACGCTTGGCTCTAGTTCCCGTGGAAATCAGTAACCAAGAAGCAATGTCACTGGTTTAAAGAGGAGCAAAACTAAGTCCGGAAGAGCCTGTTGTGCTGATTTTTGCACTCTGTAGCGACCAAGGTGGGAGAAAGATGTAGGCTTGTTCTAATGGAGCAGTTTACCTCTAAAATAGTATTTTCAAAACTAAAGGCAGTAATAAGGACTATGCAAACATAAACTGAAATCACACTGTCTTCTGCCAGCCTAGGACTTAGCTGGCCACCTTCGGCAATGTCATAGGATCTTATTTATTAAAATCAGTTGCTGCTTCTACTGCTTTAGCTCATCTCTTGCAACTGTTCAAGCAGAACTCCCCTGCCAGAAGGGGCCTTTGCAAATGCACGTTCCCATCCTAGCCACATATCTGGTTATTGCTTCACCCCATCCACATTTTACCTTGTCCCCTTCCAAGAGAGACCTGAAACCAGGCTTGACTGTATTTGTTACTGAAAGAGAATGAGCAAAGCTCTGACAACTGCATAGACCATTGCAAGATACACCCTTCCCACCTGGACTGAATTTCCTGCCTTCTTACTTATTCTGAAAAGCTCTTTACCACCAATTTCACAGAGATAGGTCAAGGAACTGGGATATTATTCCATGTCTCCAGCATCTCAGGGTCTGGCCTGGTATTTTCTGACATAAAATATGGTTCGCCTTTCACTAAATGTAATTGCAAGTCTGAAATTCAGACAGATTTATGTGTTTTAATGATATTTTAGCTCAAAATGTGTCAAAACTCAAATTCCTGATATAATTAGGCATCTCTGTTACAAGTCCAATTAAAATACAATTAAAGATAAAACAGAGAACATTATTCTACCTTATCAATCAGATTAAACATTCAAAACTTTTTCTTAGGAATCTGTGCTGAGTCATTTTCCAACAAGAGATCATAAGAAAGCAAAATTCTTTACCAAACACAAGCTGTTCAGTCTCCAACATCGAACCAAAGGACTTAAAAAGATACTTTTCTTTAAAGGAAAAAAACAAAAAAACAAAATGACATCCTGAAGATAAGTGAGCTGAACAAACCCCAGACAGTGTGTAATTCATCACCAAGCTCCAAACCCATTGCCTGTCAAAAATGGTAATAGCTGTCATTGTTCTTACCCATTTGAACTATCATATTTCACATTACTGTGGAAATTAGTCCACTAGTATAAATCACAAGAGCTTTATTTTTCTTGCTGGCCTGTTAGCAAGAGAACTGAGGCAAGATATCATGCCTTGAACAGTAGTCTTTCACTTCTGCTGCCACTGGATATTGAGGACTGCTCTGCTAGTTCTAGCAACACCAGTATGGGACATGTCCAAGCTCACCTGCAAATGCTGACCTTGCTCTTGAAATGTGCACGATGTAGCTGAGCCCAGAGTCCCTGGGTCTTCGAGGTGTATGCTTCTGAACAGAGCTGATGCAGAGCCAGGGCCTGACTGCCCCACGGGCACTGAGAAGCTCCTGGCAGCATCCTGTAGGACTCCAGTCCTACTATATGAGCACAGGGATGGCAATGGAGAGCCTCCATTACCTGTTAGTCATGAGGGTCTCTCATACCATGCAAATTCCAACCAGCCGTGGGAAATCACAGATGTGTCTGCAAGCCAGTTACTGATGCCATTGTCATAAAACTATCCACTGCCATATAACATAAAATTAACTGTTGCTACCAGTCTTAATTAAATATATCATCAAGTCTTACCATTGGCCTCACTGGGCATTGGATGCGGCATCTGATGGGAATCTACCTTATGGCCCATTAAGTTATGATGAGTGAGTATCTCAACAAAAGAACAACTTAGAAATAGCTGTATGTAAAGCTCTGAGAATAAGTCTGCTCCTGCTGAAGCCAATGCTAAATTTGCCCTACTTTTGGATTCTCTGAGCATATTCATGACCACAAAAGCAAAATATGCCCATACCAGTAGTCTTAGTGATTTCAGAAACTCTTAAGGGACCTTTTTAATCTCAAGTGTAACTTTCTAGCTATGGAAATATCAAAGAAAAGGGGAAAAAAATCAAAACAAACCCCAAACTCAGAAAAAAAGTAGAGTCCAGAAATAGGTTAGACCGGTATTTTCATTCTCATCCCACAGATGAGATATGGAGCACTTCTTATATAGTGCCTTCTAAAAAGCCACTATGTAAGATACTGAAGCAAGATACTGAAGCATGGGACTTTGTGGCAAAATGAAATGCAAACAGTCAGTGCCAGGCACTTTATGCTATTAACAATGTGTTTTCTGGAGTAGGTTTAGATTTTTAAGCCATGTCATATGTTTTATTAGATATATGGTATAGACACTGTAACTTTTGCACTGAAAACTTCCCTCAATTTTCAGTTTTCCAATTATGTAGATAAATAGTTGCTGGTAGGTTACATCTGATGTAACCAGAAAGAATTTAAAATTCATGAACTTATGCAAGAGGCTTAAGAAAGGATAGTGATTTTGAGGAAATGTCTAGGTGTTTGGGCATCCCAAATGAAACACTTTTTGTCTAGCATACAGTATTTCAAGGACAGGCATGTTCTGCTTCCTGCAGATAAGGTTCCTTAAACATTTCTCAAGAAGGCACCTCAGATTAGTCATCACTTTTGCAAGTTTTCATTTCAATGATTTCATTAACAATATAATGTTGTATAATGTTACAGTAACAATAAGATTTCCAGTGCTCGGCCCTAACTACTTGTGTTTTTCATACCATTGTGATGGTTATCCTAACCTACCTTTTACTGCTGTTTCTATTATAAATGCTGATCCAGCTATTGATAGTCAAGCTACTGGAAGAAGCAGATGTGGTCAGAGGATGCCCAAGTTTACAACTGTTCCTACCATCCTTACTGAGATAAAACCCATGGATTCAGTGATGGATTAGTCACTGCAGGGCCTGACTAGACTCTGCATTAATCCTACTCACCAAACATTCAATATTTGTGGGAGAAGAACATGAATCCCACTGCTCATATGAAGAAAGGCTGAAAATGTGGCACCACAGTGTGGCACCACAGTACCCATGCAGAGTACAGAAAGGGTAAAAATGCTTGTGCTGCAAGATGACCACAGCCCTGTTGGTGAATATTTGCTTAAGGAAAATGAGTATGAATCAGGAAAAATTTAACTGAAATTCATAGAGTGCCACAAGTTGGAAAGCACTAAGGGAAAAACAGTCATGGTCCTCACTTCTCCATTTGAATAAAGTGTGCTAAACCAAATGGCTACACAGAACAAACAAGGACACCTTTCCTTAGAACTAGCAGGAAAGAGACAAATTGAACGTCTTGCAAAACTCAGAAAAATATGTTGCTGACTACTGTCCATAATAAAATGATTTTAGCAGCAGATTTTAGCAATTAAAACCCCCCAACTAGTTTCAAGACTATAAAATTAGGAGACCAGGAAGCAGGAGACACAAACAAAAATGATAAAATACATCCAGAAGCCTAAGGATTATTAAAGAAGTAGGATGTTACAAAGTATAAGAAAACAGATCTTAATGAGAAGAGTTTATTTCCACCTTATTTCTTAATGTTCCTAATCACTTTTGCATTTACTTTTCTTCCTCCATCTTTATCACAAGAACCAAAAACTATTCATTGTTAGTGTTGTCTCTAGCATTTAAAACAAAAATTAGACATCTTTAAATCAACAATCAAAATCAAGAAATATATTATGTTTTTCTACATTCAGGGGAAAAAAAAATCTCCACTCCTAACAACACTGGAGTGGTAAATGAAAGTTCTTCATGCGTGGTATGAAGAATATATTATCAGAATATATTATCAATGAAAAGACTTAGGCCATTTAAAGGCCAGTTAAAATATACTTCTATTACAAAGAYACGCCTTCAAGATTAGCTCTAAAGAGACATGAATGGCATTGGAACTTGTTAATAAGTGAATCATATATTAATGCTGATTTACTGGATAAACATTTTTAAATCATTTGAACAAGGATATTAACAGAAGAAGAATAGTCAACTGCTTGGTGAAGATACATTGCAAATGGAAGTTAAGAGATGAATCTGTTTCTTTGGGTTGACTAAAAAGAAAAGGGAAGTTACAACCAGTTACAATCTTTGTCACAATCAATAAGGAGAGCTCTCACAACTGTTGTAAGGTTCAAATTTTTAAATTTGATGAGTAAAAACCCCAGAGGGGTACACTTATCATTCACTCAAAGAGTGAAAACCAAGCCCTAACTGACTGAAATCGGTATGGATGGTATTTACAAATAGCGAAGAACACCTGTTCCATCCAGTTATATTTTGCAGTTATCCTATCATTTAAACCATAGCTTTGGTTGGTTTTGTCCTTTTGCCTGTTTTTCATCATGACAGTCAAAGCATTTTACAAGAAAAGTTTGCTGAGCTGCATTTTGAGTACAGGAGAGCAGTGACTTAGATAAATGTAGTTACTCTGCCGTAGACTTACTAAGTGAATCAGGGTCACAAAATGTCCTCATGGTTCCCCCATTTCAACTCTCTGCACTACCATGAGAGGACTGGCGTTTCATACTGGAAAGCCAAGTAAAGAAACACTAAAGGCAGTATGTGCTTGTGCTTCAAAAACTAGTGGGATCTGAACTCTACAGTACCCTCTGGACATCTAACGCAAAGGTTATTCACATGTATTTACTTGTATGACTCCAGTCTGGGAGGCAAAAAAGGGAGAGTGAAATAGTTTTGAACCCAGAATGGAGAAATAACAATGACTATCACTGCATCAGGGACTGCCTTCATTTACAGTGGTACACAGCTGAAGTAACCAGATCACTGGATAATGATAATTACTGTTAGTGGAGGAATGTTATTGCAGGATTACTCTGTTACTGCAGGAATGTAACAGAATCTGGCCCAACATTTATCTAATATGGGATACAATAAAACTCTTTTGTACATCTACAAATTAATGAAAAAATATCTCCCTAGTTCAATTGTTTATCTTGTGTTTTACAACATATTACATGCAGCAAACATGTCTACATGCACGGTATTTAGTAAGCCAAAGAAACTATTCTGTCATAGTTTTTCAGGTTATTTTGAGAAATAGCATGCATTTAACAGTAATATATACTGAGGAAAATCCATAACAATAAGAATAGGCAGCAGTTTACATCTTCAAAACACTGCAAAAGCATGAAAGCAACTAGGCACTTTTGTAAAATGCAGTGACACACTTTGTTTAAATGCTGGCTGATTAGTTAAAGAAAATAAGTTTTCACTGAAAGTTATTAGTTCAGTTTTAATACCAAAAGTACTAGGTGAYAGACATCTTACTATCTTGATCTCAAACTGGAAAAAGGAGCTGTAATTTTCCCTTCAGACATGGACATGTGCATACTTTGTGCATGCCTGTTAATTTTAAAAAATCAGAAAAAATTTAAAAAGAAGAAAGCACAGAGGGGAAGAAAGCTTCTGTAAAGAAGACACAAAACATCCCAAACCCATGTCTGTCCTCACTCATCTTACCTTGCCTTGGAAACAAGGAACTCCAACCTTAACGGTCCTGCTATGTTCTTCCCCCTAACTTATCCCTAATGTTCAGCTTGCTTTCAGAGTTTTTATAGTCTCTGCTGTAGGCTACAAAATCCAATCCCTGCCTTTGCTTTCTCTTACATCATTTCTAAAGATTTTCCACTGATCCTTGCCCTAAACCTTTCTCTGTCTTGCACTCTCACAC
This sequence comes from Apteryx rowi, assembly GCF_003343035.1. Lineage (NCBI taxonomy): Eukaryota > Metazoa > Chordata > Aves > Apterygiformes > Apterygidae > Apteryx > Apteryx rowi. The sequence goes on along the minus strand of NW_020449641.1, from coordinate 3,780,890 downwards.
ACATACTTGTCTCACGCTTGTTATATTTATTGCTCTGATCAAGATGATTAGGTTATAATTAAAGGTCTAGGGTACTTTTTTTCTTTCAGATAATCAGACAGCCATGGGAGTAGAAAGATTTTCAGCAGCATCACCATTCCTTTAAACTCTTTCTTCTGCAAGTTGCAGTAGAGAATGTTTTTTTGTTTTTTTTTTACTGTATTTCTTCAGGATAACAGAAATAACTTCAGAGAGACAACATTTACCTTAGGAAGAAATGAATTAGTGACTTTTTAGTAGACAAACAGTATCGTAAGATAAACAGTAGAAATGGAATGTGTTTCATAAAGTACTCACAAGAACTTAAGTCTTTCAGACACTTTAATTGTCATTTCAGTTATTCAAACTAGTGTAAAGCATGAGCTTTAGAAATATCTTCCCTAGGCAGTACCAGAGTACCCCTTTCTTTCTCTGTTTGCCTGTATACTAGAATGAGTCTGTTTTCTGCCCCTTTTTCCTCATTTCTCAAGTGATTTACGCAGCAATTTTACTAATTTTTAGGTCTAAAATTCCAACCTGCGCAGACCTCTTAATAGTTTATTCATGATGACTTAATTCTCTAAACAGATTATAGATACAGTACTTTCAACATAGTTTTTACTCTGACTTTCCAAAAGCCTTCCTACAAGAAATAGATAATAAAAGGAAATTTCCTATGTAGTTTTGTATTATGTGGTTAAAATTTGCCAGCCCAGGAGCAAAATCTTTTATTTCATCATCTCAATCAGAGTGATCAGAAAAAGAAGAATAAGATAACATTTTAATCATATTTTAATGCAGTTAAATTCCCAAATGAAGACAGCAGCAGAATTTGGGAGAGCCGACATAAAATGCCAAATCAGAATTGTTCATTGTAAAGCAGGTTTTTGCCATACTCTCTGAAATATCCAGAAATATATATATATATCTGAAATATCTGAAATATATACATAAATGGAGAATGAGAGTCTGGTTTTGATCATGAAAACAACACAAATATACAGCTCCAGATAACAATGAAAGGAAAAGCAAGTATTTCCATAGCATCTCCCTATACAAGCAGATATGTGAATATGGCCTAGTCTTGTGAAAATGTGCACAAGCCACAGGAGCACTCACACTGAGGTCAGGATGGAGCAGGTGGGTTGGAACTGTTTTTGGCTTCAGGACGTAACAGAGCAGTAATGGCAGCAGAAGAGGTCCAAGTGGACACTATTGATACTAAAGCTGCATCAGAATAAAACTGCAGAGCCAAACAACTCCACACTTACGAAACACAGCTCAAAGCACTGTCACTGGAAGACAACTGGAACTATATTCAGTTTTATCATGCTGCCTGCATTTAGATGGAGGTTTGATGCTGGAATTCCAAGGACAGAGCAGTACTTGACTGAAGAGCAAGATCTTGGGAAAAATATATCCATGATATAACTAAATACAAGGTACTTAAATTAGATTTATCAACTGCCTTTGATACATTTGACCATGAGGTGTTGCCGACTAGCAACTGTGCCCTATCCACTTGGGAGTTTCTTTGTTTCTTTTTCCTGTTGGAAAGACATTAGGAAGCAGTCATAGGCATTTACTCCTCTGGAGGGGCCTTTTATAGGTGCTATCAAGCTCTTTACTCAGGATCTTTGTAGGGCTCCATTCTGCCACCATGTTTGGTGTTGATGAGGCTGAGAGGAGCAGAAGGAGACATGGGCTGTGCCAGGCTGAGAAAAGACAACTGAATGGTTGTAACTTGTCCATTTCCATACCTGGCAACCTAGGGTGAAACCTGGAGGATGAGTGAGACCCAGCTGGCCGAGGCTCAGCYCCTCACAAGAGTGAGGGGGATGCTGGGCTGGGGAAAAGCAGAGGGAGGAGAAATGCTGACATATTGTCAGCTGTTTTGTCTCCAAGAGGATGTCTAATACCAGGTACTAAAATTTTCATCTAGGCCCTCCACTGATTGATACTGTAGCAAAGTTCCAGTAAGTTCTGTATCATCTAGACCTACTGTGAGGTTGTGGCTCTTTCTTTTAGACAAATTGTTTAGGATTTTTCGAAATAAATTTATCACTGTGCACTTTCAACAAAACTGTACAACCTAAAAGACTGCAGAAATGGATGCTGATACACACCTCTGTCATCAGCTCTATAACTAGGAGGTGTGAGAGACTCAGATCTGAGTAATCAGCCATCTTCATGGGCTGCAACCAACTTCAGAATAGGTCATATGTTATCAGCACACAGGGCTTTTCTGAAAAAAAGAGTGTAGTGTTAACAGTTCATTTCCTGCCCTGAACCTACTTAGATTTATTTAGCAACAATTTACGGATGCCTTTTTGACACCTTCTGGAGAAGACTGATAAGRAAGCTTCCCAGACGATGAAAATGGTGTATGGTGGTTGGTACCTGGCAGAGTGCCCAAAAAACAAGTGATCTCCAAGCTGATGTGGTTTAAATGCATTTACAAGAAAATTAATTAAGGTAGGGCAACCAGGAGTTTGGTAGGAATCTTTATTGTCTTAAATATAAATGAAAAAACAACACATGATTTTCTGAAATATGAAGACAGAAGATGAAATTGGGGGAGGAAAGGGTACAAGACATTGAGCGCTCTTCAATACTATCCAAGAGAAAGACAAGCTTTCCTGCCTGCTGCCTTCATGTTCTTATAGGCATCTTCTGTAACTCTTTCAACACTAGTTTGCAAATCAATTAAATAGGCTCAATATTTTCCTTAATTCCTTTTTATTCTTGCTTGTAAAACAAATGCACAGGGTTGTCATTCGTTCTGACATTTTGCAATTTTACAGACAGTGCATTCCACTGCCTTTAACACTTCAGTGGCATTTGATATATTAAGCTCTAGGTAGGGCGACTGCTAAACAGGCTACACAAGAACTTCATGCTTGAATGTCCTACAAATCTCAGAACTCAATCAATGCTCAAAGAAGTCAAAAGGAGCTGGATGGGGCCCTCAGCATCAACTGGAACACAGAGCTACTGACTTATCACAYAGTACAAACACATGTACTTAGCCTCTACTGCCTTCAAAGGTTTGTCTTCAAAAAGGTATGCACAGCCCTATCCCCCTTCTGACTTCTACCATCATCTCCCTTTTCTCCTATTAAGTATATACGCCATGAACATTTAAGCCCTCTCTGCTGAAATCAGTGTCTAGCTGCCTGAGTCATTAGCACAAAACGGACCAGAGTTTGGGCTTCAGTAGGCAAGTTCTTATTCAACATTTGAACTGGAGTTAGCAACGGTTCACATGTGTAAGTGTCGAATAATTTTGCTCTTCATCAGCCTTGCTTGTGGAAACTATATTTGGGTTTGTAAACCATGGTCTTTAAAATCTTAGGACAGGTAAATATGGTGGCATGTGCTTGCTGGTTTTGCTGTATCGTACATTTAGTTTTTTTCCTCACCTACGAAAACGTGTAGCAGCACTGTTAGATCACTGTGATCTAAGTCACAGAAGTCTACCCTTTCTGTTATTAAGTTGTCTCAAGGGAACTCCACCTTCCAGTCTCTTCAAATTACATCATCCTTCCCATTGACCACTGACTACGCACACAAGTTCATACACCTATCATTTATAAATCACTGTGTATAGTGCTGGGTCTAGAAGGCATTATGGACAAAGGACTAGACCTTATTCTCAGACTGGAATTTTTGATTGAACTGTCATGAAGTAAAACCATATGACTTGATATGTTCTGATGGTTAAGACTGATCACAGTTTCAGTAAACAATGAGTTTATCATAAAAAGTACAGTTTGATTTATTTTGGGGGGGGGGGAAATGGGGACAACACTGAAGTTAGAAAAAGTGGATTTTTTTCCCAGGGCTTTCAATGTATTACCCCCCAATTCTCAAAAATATTCCAAGAACCTTTTTTTCTTTTGATATGAAAACTACAAGATTTTTTGTTAAAAAACTGATCTCCACAAGCCAGGTGCTCAGCTGGCACTAATTCATACGGTTCTGTTTAAACAATTGGGATATTCAGATGTATGGTGCCTTCTGGTCTATTTTTATTTCATGAGACAATGAACTCTTCTGAAAAAATTGGACCAATTCTGACCATTTGAAAGTGGATTAGCATTCCACCAGATTTACCAAACACCAAGCATTTTATAGTGGTATCACTGGCTGAGGGAGAATATCCAATATTACTTTTGTTGTACTTATGTTTATATCTTGGCTAGAGAAAGGGAAACATTTTAAAATAATCACCACAGATTTTCAGTCAATATATAAGATGGAATTTCATAAAACAAACTGATTCCCACCTTTTTTTATGTAGATATACAGAGCCAGAGTGCCGATGACTCACTGCAAGACAGAACTATGGAAAATAGAGACCCTGTATTAACAACGTGCATTCATGTTTTCCAATTAAAGATACATTTTACCTCGGAAGGAAAAGCTATCTCAAGACAGCTATTTTTAAATCTGCAAGTTATCAAACTAGCTTTTGCTGTGTCATTTCCATTTAAGATGACTTCTTGCAGCTACATAGATTTTGAGAAGCAAAATCCACAAAGGGAAGGTAACATACAAAACTGAAGTCAGTAACATTCTCTAGGAATGTTAGACTTTCTTTTTAGCAGTTTCTATATATGTACTTTTAAAAAGTCCTTTGTGCTTGAATTAAATGCTTGTAATAGGAACTGGGTGATGACATCTAAGAATCCATAAAAGAGCACCAGCAAAACAAAGCAAAAATCCCAAACAAGGACAGCTCATTGAAATGTAGGCTTTTTCTGTAACAGCCATGCTATGATGCAGAAGGTTGTGTTTAGAAATAAAAAACCCCACAGTTTATCTTTTGTGCTCAAGCCTTTGGCTCACAGCCCAAGATGATCAGGAAGAGTGACAGGGCCTTTTGTGTTATGGACACAGAGGTCCACAGGCTAATGGACAGGAGGCAACAAAACCGCACAAAGAGGTTTCAGAGTATTAAGCAAATAGTAATAATTCKGAGCCAAAATCAGGCTGGTCCTCATTCACATTGGCAACCCAGAAATTAAAGTCTGTAGATCGTGTCTCCATCCCCTGTAGCCATGCTACTTGGAGTCAATACTAAATATAAAGATGGCATACAATGAACCAGCCTGGTCTTCTTGAATTAAGAATGAGGAAAAGAAAGGGAGTGGTTCTCATGTTTTCACACTGCCTCTTTTGTCAAACAGAAGCATTTGTGCTGATGTCAGTTATCACTGAAATAAACTCTTTTTGACCCACGAATCCATGTGGTATGATACACTGCCACAGGGCGGTGAAGTGTACATCTTAGCTCCAGAGCACATATTTCAGTTTCAGAGGAGATTACAAACGTGGCTATGTAGCACAGCACTGAATGCACAGCTGCAGCTCAAATTCAGATAGATGTTCATGAGAAGAAAAAAATATAATAAAAATCCCTAAGCACTCTGTCCTGACCTTACAGCTCTTTTCAGAACTACTTTCTTCATGCAACTGTTCACCATTTTCTGTCCACAGCTAAAAAGTAAAGTGTAATTTGGTTCATTGGCAGCAGAAGAAAGGATACTGAAGAATTAAAGAAAATGGCTAAGCAGCAAAATGATGAGGAAGGTCTGGGGAAAAGGAGGATGTTGAGTGATATTCTTCAAATACAAAGCAGTGGTGTGGGAGCTGAGCAGGGCCACATGTGGACCACTCACAACATCACAGGATRCTGCAGGAAATTTTGCCATTATTTTTTATGCAACATCCAGGTAGAGGAAGCTGCAGCCATGTCAAAAGTGGGGCTGAACAGCTGCTTCTCSCTGGAAGGATTTCCTCCAAATTATGCTAATATGGCAGGTACTGTCTTCCCATTCCTAGTAAGTCTGTCCCTGGGAACATCGGCTTGCACAGTGACACTGTGCTGTGCTGGAACCCTACAGGAACAAGCTGTTAGTCAAAATCTGGGAGTTTAGAGCAACTGATGCTGACTGGTTTGAGTTGCTTCTGGGTCCTGCTCTGGTGTAAATGTATCTAATATAAAATGCATTCCTGCAAGGGACCTCAGAAACAAATGCTGTTCTAGAAATGAAGGTCTCTGGAATTTATGAGAATTAAAGACCTGATGACACTTTATCCTAATGTTCTGGCCAAATTCTGTTACATTATTTGGCCATATTTCCTCTGTCACTTCAACCGGACAGAAACTTTCTCTTGTCAGACTCATTGCATCTTTCTGCAGTCAAGCTGTAATTTGCTAAAGGGCTGCAGCATTGAAACTGTATCAAACCTATACCAGTGCTCATCATCTTTGATTACAGTGCAAACATTAATCAGTCAATCAACGCCCTCTAGAGGTGGCCATACTTCAGTTAGAGCTGACTGGGTTCACTGCAAATGAGTTAGGCGACGGACTGAGCACTTCTGTTCATTGCAGGAGGAACGTGTTTACTGATTAAAGTTGTTCCATGTACTGCTACAGGAACAAATTACTGAGAGCTCATTCTCAGTTCCTCGATTATTCCTTCCTTCTCTTGCCTGAGAGGTCACTGCACTTGCAGCATTTTACATGCACATGTTTTGCAAGCATGCTTCTGCCAGGTAGGTGTGAAACACATAGATAGATATATAGACAGACAGATAATCTGACAGAGCTATACCAAAAGCCAGTAAAAATAGACCCCAGACAAAACTGTGTTTTCTTACCACTTATTTTTCTCAAAGAATGTGCATAAACTAGACCAGCAGCACAATGGTATGAACTAATTGTGTCTGCGTAAATAGGATGTCTTGGTGCCACTAAAGTAACAAGCATTTTTGTAAAAATATGACTATGTACTCTTATTTCTTTTCCTTGGCTGGAATAGCCAAAAGGTGGAATAGACAAAGGGTTTTAAAGAGAAGAATATAAAGAATGATGAATAGCAAGTAACCTCTCACGTAATCAAATGATTAATTTACTGTTTCTGGTGTGTAAATACATTGCTAAAGTAGATAAGCATACATTTAAGGAGAAATTTCTCTTTGCAGAGGCTTACCACAAGATCTTGGAGGCAGGAATAGCTCATGTCCAGGTTTTCCCAGACACGTCCTCTTTTTTTCCAGCTGCAAATTCTGTCTGGGTGGAATTGAACAATTTTTCACATTTTTTCTGGCAGACTAGCAGGATGCACTGGCCTGAGTATGTAAGGATTCTCCAGGTATCCACAGACATGTACAAATCGTCTGGGCACCATATAGACAGTATGCTCAATACTTTTTTGGAAGTGTTGGGTGCTCTGCACATGTCCACCCTATACCTGAACACATATTTCTGCTGGCAACATTTAACCAAAAAAGAGCACACGTCCAGGATCCCAGTACCCATTTCATCGCATTACCCTAGGATTTAGGAGAGATGGGTCCTATTACAGAATCACAGAATCATTGAGGTTGGAAGGAGCCTCTGGAGATTGTGTAGTCCAACCCCCCGCTCAAAGCAGAGTCAACTCGAGCAGGTTGCTCAGGACCATGTCCAGTTGGATTTTGAGTATCTCCAAGGTCAGCCTCTCTGGGCAGCCTGTTTCAGTGTTCAACCATGGTCACACTAAAAAAGTTTCTTATGTTTATATGGAATTTCCTGTATTTCAATTTGTGCCCATTGTCTCTTGTCCTTTCACTGGGCACCACTGAGAAGAGTCTGGCTCTGTCTTCTTTACTCCCTCTCTCAAGTATCTACACACATTGATAAGATCCCCTCAAGCCTTCTCTTTTGAAGGCTAAACAATCCCAGCTCTTTCAGCCTCTTCATACATCAGATGCTCCTGTCCCTAATTATCTTTGTGGCTCTTTGCTGGAAACACTCCATTCTGCCCATGTCTCTCTTGTACTGAGGAGCCCAGCACTGGACACAGCAGTGTAGGTGTGGTCTCACTAGGGCTGAGTAGGGGGGAAGGATCACCTTCCTTTACCCGCTGGCAATGCTCTGCCTAATGCGGCCCAGGATGYCGTTGGCCTTCTTTGCTGCAAGGGCACATTGCTGGCTTGTGGACAACTTTGTGTCCACCAGGACCCTCAGGTCTTTTCTGCAAAGCTGCTTTCCAGCTGGTCAGCCCCCAGCCTGTTCTGGTGCAGGGGGTCATTCTCAGCTTTGCTACTGCCTTGACTAGATGACCTTGGATAAACCCCTTCAGCTCTCTGGGCCTTACTGTCTACTGCTGTAACACAGTGTTCATAATACTGGCCTCCTTCATAAAGTGCTTTTGACCTTTGGTCATCAGAGGTAGGTATCACTTTTATTTGTTCTTCACAGATAACTGCCTTTACCCTCCTCTGTCAATGTGTGGCCTTTCATACTGACAATATTAATTTCCAAATGGGGTTTTCACAGCAGTTGCTGTCCTGCTGCCCTAGTGCCTCACACACTTTAATTAATTCACTTTCCCTGCTGCAGTGTCCTTACTTCTGGAGCTGACACACACAAACACACACATAGAGATTATTCTATGTCCACTAAAGGACAGAATACCGTGCATTACACAGTGCCTTATAGCCAGGAGCTGTAAAGGCCTGTCCAGAACATAATATCATAGCAAACGCCTTTTGATCTTACCAGCTTTTCTGTTTCTGTTGCTGCTGCATCTAGCCTAGCCAGAAAGCCTGGAAGAACCAGCAGGAAGAACTTATTTTTTCTTCTCATATGGCGCACAGGGCAGTGAATGTTACTTCTGCATGGAGCTGAACAATTTGTGCTTGATTAAAGTAGAGGGACTGCCAACTTCAGAAAACTCAAGGTTCAAGCACTGCCTTCTTATTCTTGCTGTGTATTTCTTCTTCCTCCTCTGCACCATGCTAGCCACAAGGCCAGATCCTTCCCCTCTGTAAGCCTAGTCTTAACTTCATGAGAATTTTCATGAGGATCTCTGCTCTGAAGCAGACTGGATTCCTTTATGGGTTTTTCTATCCCATTTAAAGCTATAGTGTCCAAGCACTTTGGAAATAAGCAATGATTCATATATTTTCACAACACCTTCAGGAGCAAAGAAGTACAATTATCCCTTGCCAAATTTCAAAACCTAGCTCTGAAAGTACAGGACTGTCACAGCTTCTCAACATAACTCTTTCCCTAGTCATAAACAGCAGAAAGCAGGCTTGTATTATGTGCAACATTAAGTCACTATAACTATAGCCATCGCTACTGGCATATTAATGAAGCTATATAAATCATTATTGATTCATACGAGCAGTGTAATCCTCTGGGCTTCAGTTACTCACACCAAGCTGGACTCTGTCCAAAAACCACCTACTGCCCTCTTTGAAATGCTCGCTGGAGCTCTTAGCATGAGCCTGTTCAGTGCCTCTCCCTACATGTCCTCCTCTTGTTCATCTCTGCAGAAGACCTTCACATCTTACAGGATGCCCACAGAAGAAGAGACACAGCACCTTCCTTCCAGTCAGATGGCCAATTTATCCCAGGTGTGAATCAACTGGCTTGCACACAGGAGGAGTTTGGCCCTTTACTTCCGTAAGTGCAGACATGCTGCAGTTGTGCTTACTTTACAATTAGACTTGGAAGCTAGGAGCAAGAATGTAATACAGTTTCTTATGTAACCATATATTTATTTTGGTTATGTGCGGCTTCAAGACAAATCTAAATGGTGCTGGACCATGCTGCTGCCCTCAAAAGAAGTTTGTCAGCAGAGTAACAATAATGTTCTGCTTCTGAAAATGATGTGCTGGGCTTTATGGTCAGCTTTTAGGTTTTAATGCTTTTTTTCCACTTTGATATTTGAGCCCTCCCCTCAAGCAAATCCTTCGAGTGTGTATACGGCTCTCCAAGCAATGGTCACGGGAGGACATAGTCAAGCGCAAAAAAAGACGCTGACGGCATCTGAAAATGATTTGCAATCTCTTAGCCGCATGAGCTCAGTTGCATTAACATAATGATTTAAATACTGTGGACGGCTTTTCTGATGTTCTTTTAGAAATTTCTTATTGGAATTATTAGGTATCCAAAATATCTTTAAAACCAACCAACCAACCAGTGGAATGAAACAGAGCAGATAATACTGACTAAGCGATCTGAACCCTATCTCGCAGTCCCATATCAATGAAATTGCTAACAAGCGCACAACTGCAGTGACTAGACAGGAGAGGAAATGTTCAGGAGCTGCGCTATTGAACTGCATCATGTTGCGCTACGTGGTAGTTTGGACGTTGCGTCGCAAGTGGATCCTTCGTGGGTCTGAAGCATCTATACTCCCCATGGCCCAGCCTTGCCATAGCAAAGTCAAGCTGTATTTGTGAAAAAATGACATTGTGAGGTTTTCAGTGCCTTGCACAGAAGGTGTGCTTAACATAAACATAGAAGGAGTGACAGATTTTTTTTTCTAAATACTGCAGTAAAGTTACAAATAATAACAGTAAATGATAAATAACACAAGGAGTATTCTGAACACAAAAAAAGAGGTGAGTTGCTAAGGGAAAAGACTACTGAACACTGTCACAGATACCTCAGCTCTGCTTACCCAGCTGGGGAGAAACCCTGTGCTCAGCAGTGATATATGATGGCTCCAAGGGTATGGTGAATGGCAGGCTGCGGAGTGGTATGGGACTGTTTGCACACGGACATCAGTGGGCACCTAACAATGTTACTGATGTAAGTACTGCTCCTACAAAAAGGCTCAGAGACCTCTAATGCTGTCGGGGTGAGGGAGCGCCCATTTCACTGAGGGAAGAATTTGGTTCTTACTGGATCAAGTAGAGCGCCAACAACAGGAAAATACTGCCAGCTGCCAGCCAGGCCTGGTCTTCCCATTCCAGATACAAGACTGGCTTCTAATTAGCCAGCTTTTAACTGGAATAACTGCACTGAAGGCAACAGCCCTGATAGAGAGTGCCGTCACTGCACGGAAGTCAGTGGAGCTATTCATGATTTCATGAATGAAATCAAAGCCTGGCTGACTCAGACTGAACTGAGAGGGAAATCTGACCCTTCTCCCCTTAAGGCATTTATCATATGAAACCACTACATGAAGCACCTCTGGCCTGCTCCTTCTTCCCTCCCTTTTTCTACCTTATTCTGAAGTTCCTTAGACCAACTGCTGTCTTTACTATTCAGTGACTATTTCCCCTTTCCTCAAGTAGGACCCTTGCTCTACTGCCGTGCAAATTATGCAATGTAAATAGCATTATCCTCAGGGAACAGCCAGGGTTAATTAATAGCATTTGACACTGAACTGTAACAGTAGCTCTCCCTTTGCCTATTATCTGCATCAACTACTGAGGCCTCAAGCAGCTGGCACACTAACTAAAGACTCTCCAGCTTGTTTTGGGGGGCCTATGTGAAATATTCAGTGTCAGAGAAAGCAGTTTAAGCTAAGCATACAGCCACATAGTTAGAAAGCAGAAAAACCTCAGCCTGGAGCTGACAGTGACTGATGACTGTAGGTGCTGTGAGTATTCACTGCTCCTCATGTTACCAAAATGTCAGGGTTTTAAAGTGATGTTATTAAAGCACCACAGGAGTGCAAAGATCTGTGTAAACTGAGAGAATAATCACCATGCAAGCAGAGCATGAGCTGTTGGACTGTGTTGAAATTATGTTATTTGGTATCCCTCTAATTTGTCACATGACTTGATATATATATATATATATATATATATATATATATATAAAACCTATCATGTTTTTATATTCTGAGTCCATGACAATTGCTTTTCCTGCAGCAGACAATGATATGTAAAGTGACTTTTCATATTCCCAAACCACCCAAAATTTTGCAAATTGGTTTCCATGAATTAGAAGTGGTTTAGAAATAACCCTGGCTCTGGGACTTGTTCTGTTTTGGGGCTTTTGCTGCCATGACAGCTAGCTGGGGTAAGATAGTTATTTCTAAATTACTCTATTTTTACATCAATATTTCTTTTACAGCAAAACAGCAGTAGAAGCAACACTGTCTCCACTGCTTGCTCTGAAACAGGACTGGTTCCTAGAACCACAGCTTTTTATCATCCTATCATAGGCATCCCTGGTCAATACATATGAAAGTATATCCACTGTTTCCACACTTCCAAGCCCTGGGCTCAATGTAGGAGTGCAGGGAGCAACCCCTTTTCTTCCTCAGTGCTAAGAACTGCCAGCAGAACTATATCAAACCCTGTGACAGTCAGTCTTGCATGGCCAAACCCAAGAGCCCAATCTTGTGTGAACCAACGTGGTCTTTCTCATGGCATTAACAATGTCTCAAAAAGACAAGGCTAAGATTTATCACTTCCCAGAAATCCATCAGCTGGCTATGGGGCTAGATTTGAATCCACAATGAAGAATTTCCAGCTGCTATACCTCACTCATATATATGTGAGGAGTACTGACACTAAAATCCACAGACGTTTAAGCTCGGGAGGTTTGAAGAGCRTCTCTGTGTAAGCACTACAGTCCACATCAAGTCTGTGCTGTCCTGTCCCAGTCCAGTCCCATTAAGCCATATATACTCTATTCTGAAGGGTACAGAAACCCTGAACAGAAAAGGCTGGAGGTCTTCTTAGCAGGGTCAGGTACAGCAGCTCTGGTGCCTTTATTCCTGTTTTTATCTTTTGATTGCTCATTGCCTCCTAAAATTGGGGCCTGATTTTGCAGCAGAGCAGAGATTGCAGCAACGGAGAAAGCAGGAAGGTGCTACCTGTCCTACATCTGAAGGGTACAGAACTGTAAATGCAGTGCTTGGGTCATGCCTCTTGGCATGATAATTGCAGGTAACCAGGACAACCGCTGTAGTGATACAGAGTGAGAGATGGAATGATAAGTTGAGCATTTCCACGTTTGCAGATGGACTAGCTTACACTGGCAGCTATGACACCTCTGGATCAAAGATCAGATCTGACATTTTCAAAGTTCTCATTCCAGTGGCAAGGACTCAGACTTGATGTCTTCGAGTGCTCTGAGGATCTGAGATGTGTCTTGGTCTTGAAAGCATTTCACTGGGCTCTTCACACTTCAAGTGACCAAATATTTAATTTTAAGGTTTTCAAGTAACTTGCCAAAAGTGATTTAATGGCTCAACTAAAATTTTAAAACATTTATCATGAAAAGAGGAGTCCAACAACTTATGGAGGTGGGGGCGGGCAGGAAGAGGGGAAGGGAAAAGGTAAACAAATGAAGAGAGGCACAAGACCAAGCTGTATTCCAAGCGTAAGCAGTGGAAAATGTAGGCTAGTGCCAGAGGTCTGATAATCCAAATTCTCTTTCTATGCACTGACCTCTTCCGAGAAAAGGAAAGAATTTAAAGGAGCATAAATGATAACTGTACACATTTTGGAAGCAAACCTAAAAGCACTGCCAGGAAAAATCACCCTTCAAGTTATAGAGGCATTAACGCATTCCCTTCCCCTTTTGCCCTGGGTAACAGAGTGCACACACCTACCAGGGGAACGGGGGAGAGGGAACACTTCTTGCCCAGCAATGCACAGTCAGTCCTCAGCACAGCAGAGGCACGGACATTAAATCTGAATGACAAACACGGATTACTGGCAGGATAGCTACACATTATTGGGAAAAGCCACTGTAAGGTACTGAATGTTGGTATGCAAGTAGTCACAGCAGCTTTCTAGAGAGCATATGAACAGGGCAAGCAYTACACCTATGAGAGCTCCCTGCAGACAGTAAAGTGCAGGCCATTTGCTCCTTCCCTTCCCACAATGAATGGCATACACTGTTTAAGCTACTGCCCTCCAAAGAGCTGGAGACTTGAGAAATTGTCCTAACTGCTTTTTTAAAAACCACCACTTGTGATTTATCCCCTTCACATGTTACAGATGGCTGTAGTAGCAATAACAGATCCACCAAAATACTGGCAGCTCAATCCAAAGTTAATGCAAATTTATGCTTTTTTTTTTCTCAGACAGCTATATCCCCACATATATATTCTGCTTTACAGTTCTCCTTTCATGCCATTTCATGTATCCCCTTGGACCCAGTGAAATGGAAGTCATACTCATTTTGCAAATCCACTTTATGTCAGTTTTGTTTAGATACATTTTCTGGCCAGCTTACAGACTGATGAAGACTGATTTGCAGATAATCAGGACATCAAAATCTGTTCCCAAAATTTCCAATGGAGGGTCCTCTTGTCTACCTTCATACTATATTTGACCCACTTACCATGGTCCATGCAAGGTCAAGGTAGTGTCAGTAGTATGAGCAATGAACTGAATGTTCCTTAATGCAGATGAAAATCCAGAGAAACTCACTAAAATCAGTGGAGATATTCCAGATGAGGGAGGTATACGGCTCAACAAGAATAATGGAACAAAAACCACCCACAGATACAGGAGGAGATATTGTCCAGACGGTTAAGTTAGCCTGGTGATTGTCATGAACACATTCCTTAACACCCGTGCAAGAACCTTTGCACTGCAGCTTTAGCCCATGACACTTATCTCCCTGTCACTGGCCCAAAACTGCTGACTTCATTGGCTCATACTGACTCTCATTAGGTGAAAGCTTAACCACTGATATTACCTCAAAAAAAATGCTTGGGAAGATGTACCCTGAGTACCACTGTTAGTGAACTCCTGAGCATACCCCACTGGCAGAGTTATACTACTGACTTCAAAGTCTGACTTGGGGCAGTAAAATTGTAGCGGGTACCACTGCTTTGGGACAGGGTGAAGGATAGACTAGAAAAATAAGAACTGGGTGAAAAATAAGATAGAAAAATAAGTAACAGCCTTTTTATTCCACAGTATTACGCTGGTGTTATAACTTCTAGTCCTCAATGACATTTACTTTGCTGTAACTGAAATCAAGACGTGATCCAGGAGAATGGAAGCACTCTGAGACAAGCTGAAATCAGAGGAAAATCTCCCCTGAGCAAGTTCCCAGCAGGGAAAGTCAGCATAAATGCTCTGGAACCAAGTAGAAACAAATCAATGCATAGAGCTGCACAGATTTTCACAGTGACTTTGAATTAACTAAACTTTCCAGCATCTGAGAATGTGGCCAATAACCTTGACCAGAGCTGGACCAACATACCTCAGTCTGGGATCCTGCCCTCACAACAAGCTCCCTGCAAATCCTGCACACAGTGCCTGACCAATCTGTACTGAATACGATAGGTAAATTGCTTATAGGATGGACTGTGAATTCAGGCCAATAGCTCTAAATAGAAAACAGAGTTTTGGCTGCAGCTCTAAAACTAAAGATATACAGAACTGGCTACTTAACCACTAGCTTGCTCGGGACAAGTGCACCCATATCTAGCTTGTAGACTCCCTCCCCACTTTCTTAGGGAACAAATGTCTGCATTTAATGGGCCCACTTTACTCAGATTTGTCTATCAGAACATTAATCCAGTAGAAGAAAAAAAACAAAAACAAAAAAAACCATTCACCAGTCTTGGGTCTGCGGAAAACAGGCATTTTGGCTACTACAGGGAGTTTACTAGGTGTGTATAAATAAACATGGAAGACTGCAATTTTACAGCAATTTAACAAAGTGCTAGAATTCCTTCTGAAATGTTTATGAGGTGAAAATAAATACATAAATAAGCAACCACCCATTTGCCTCTGCAAAACCAACTGACATTTTTCAATTTATGAGGCTTCTCATCTCTCAACGACTATTACTTTACATGAAGATTTTAATTTAAAAACTGCATTTGAGCCATGCTGAGATGGGAGGGCTGCTGGGATTCTGGGCTGACATCCCAGGAACCGCAGTAGATTGCCTGGTATTCACAGTCAAGTTTTCTAATAAGGCGGTGCGCATTTCCAAAATGTCACTGCACAAATGGCCATTGGTGGAGTTATTTTAAGGCACTGTTCAGGAAGGCACTTAGACTTGTTGTGCCTGTTCCTGAATCTACAGACATGCATTCCTTGAACTTTCTTAAGACTCTGCTGTGAAGAGAGACTTTAATGGCAATGACAGCTCCAAAAGAGCTTACTGGAAGAGATTTTTATCACTTGATTTCATTCTTTTTTGTACTGTCGTCAATTAGGGGGGAAAAAAATCACTGGAATCCAAGAAGCTAGTCCTGGGTAAAAGAAGAATGAAGCCTGAATTCAGCCAAAGCAGCTTCTCTCTTATAGCAGTGGTATTTTCAACTGATAATCTGCAATAAAATAGAGGGAAACTAGAGAGAAACAACCAGTTGGACCATTCCTATCTGTGAAATCACCTTCATTTTCTTTTCAAACATCAAATTCTCAAAGACAGCTTTCAGGTAGATGAATTACAAGTGCAGCTTGCCAGGTTGATGGATCTCATGAACGTTGTTTATACTGTCAGACAGAGTGAACTGACAGCCTTTCTGAAGAATCTCTTCTCCTCCTTACTTTGAGGCTGTGAMAGGCAGGCAACTTCATTCTAGCATCCCTTAGATTCTCTCTCTGGGAATCAGGCTCATTTCCTTGTTTTTTCATTTTCATTTCTCATCCTTGTGCATTTTAAACTTAAACTTAATGCTTATGGAAGTTGCTGTTGTGCGGTACTGATTTCCTTTTTCCTATTGGAGCTATGCAAGATACACAGTGCTGCTAGGTCTTTGACAAGGATGCTCATGAAGGTCCAAATTTTAATGTTCCCTATATGCGAGCTAGAAAAGCCAAGGAATTCCTTTTTATATCCACATCTCTGGCAAAGGACATGGTCACACTGCTGCTGAATGCACTTCTTTAACACCACAAAGGACTACCCGTGCTCAGCATCCCAGGGAGGAAACAGCTCGATGGAACAGGAATGGTGTGTCCTTGGTCACACAYAGCTTTGTAGTTAGGAGGATCTCCAGCCCCAGGTATAATGGAAGCATCACCGAGGTCCTAGATTCTGCAGGCTGGAGTCACATGCACTGAGGGGCAGAGAAAACAAAATACCCTAATGATCATAACCAAGGGATATTCAGAGTACATGGCAGCGCAGAAGGTAAAAATACATGTTCTTGAAGGGAAACATGCCCACAAGGAGTTGGTCATCTCCATGGATAGAGGGTTAATTCACTTCTGGCAGTCATGTGTACCTACTCTGAACCTGGGCTGGTTGTGTTTCAAATGAGACTGCTGCCTGTCCTGAATTGAAACCACCACTGCACACGGAACGTGGTGCTAGAAGGGCCCTCATCATCAGAAGCTCTGTAGTCCCTGCAAAAAGGGCTCAGAGGGCTGTCCCAAGAAATCTGAATCTTCTGAGATTCATACTACCAAGCAACTTAAGAGATGTAAAAGGGCTAGAACAACATTGCCCCACAAAGATCCTGAGCGTGTTGGTACATTGTGAGTAACTGCATACACAAGGCTGAGGAATGTTTTTTTTTCCTCCCAACCAAATCTTCCCTAATTATTTCTACTATTTATTTTTTGCATTATGGTAGCACTTTAGAACCTTCCCCCTGAACTGAGACCCCATCAGGTCAGACCTCTCTGAAATTAGTCATGGTTTTCTCCAGTCATGACTAACCCCCCCAAAATAAAGTTAAATATGCAAAACTCTGCACCCTTCCTATTTGTCCAGTCTTCCAAGTAATTAATATGCTAAATTTTAGTATTGAACCTTGGGATATCTGCTCTTTTCTCTTAAGAGATATTAGAAATCACTTGATTTCTTTTTGTGTCCATTACTCAGTACTTTATCATTCCCTCCTGACTACTCAACTTCTGTAAGAACATTTTGTGGGTGACTTTGTGATAAGATCAAGGGTGCCATAAACAAACTATATCAGCTAGGCCTCTTTCAACTACTGTTTTCCAACAAAGAAAAGTGAATCCATTGTCATTTACAGAAGAAAGAAGGAAGTGCTTTAAAATTGCTCTGGTCTCTTTCTATCTGCTGTGTAAGTCTAAGCCTTGACTGTCCTCCACCGTGGAAAATAAAAAGCAAGAAACAGCAAAATTGTAGCCTCTTACATATTCATTGTATGGGTGTAAAAGACTACAATAGGTGCATGGTTTGGAGAATGAAGACCTGTGTCACTGCTGTACTCAAAAACAAAGTGTGCACATTCACAATTGGCATTGAAAGGATGCAGTAGAAGAGGAGCAGATCCCATTCAGGATGTCTCCCCCACACCCCCAGCATGTGGCTTGCCACTGTCTATATTTGAGATGATTTCTTCATGTTCTACTTTTTACCCTGCATAAAACTAACTTTCTGTTAACTTCCCTACTCACCCCTGTTTTTACTGTACTTCAGAGAAATTTGTCATTCTTCTCTTCTCCCAAGAAATGTGTCAGAAAAAGATTGGAGAGTGGACAGCTTCACATAGCAAAGATGGCACACTGAAAGGATAAACAATAACTGCGGGGACTGTGTAAAGGAAGACACTGGGACTATTTTCATTCCTTTTCTACTAACTGGACTCTTGCCTATTTTGCCTTTTTTTTTTCCTTTATGTTGGGGAAAAAGTATCATTTTAAGGAACGAAGGCTTTTGGCACACTTAAAAATTCCTTTTTACCAGTAGGCTAGGATTGAAACGTCCCACTGATATTTGCTGAGAGCTGACAGCTGACTCTCTTAGGAACTTCTGAGACTCGCAACTCTAACAAAGATATCCACTACCTTTACAGCTGGAAAGGTTAAACTGACTCACCAAAGGAGCTATTATTCTGGGACGGACTTAATAAAGGAATGGAGAAGAGGAGGCTCGGTAGCTGGGGCAGAGGGATGGTTTGACTTGTGGCAAGTTAGATGGTGTGCTGCTGTTTCTCCTCTGTCATCCAGGTGTTRCTACATCCACCTGACAGTCCTGCATAGGCAATCCAAGTGCCACAGAAGCCATTAGGACCCTTTTATGTAGAGCTAGCTGGAAAAAGGAATTTCTATTCTGTGGGAAATTCCAACATTTTGAAATTTGTTTTTCCTCTGAAAATGAATGAGAATCCAAAATTCCAAGGTCTGTGTGGAACGGATCTCCTGGGGYGGGATGGGAGAGGAAGGAATGAAGATTAAGAAACCTTATTTTCACACACACACAAAAAATATCTGATTGATATTTTTTGACAAACATTGTTGCTTATTAACTTCAATGAGAACCAAACCAGACCCCAAAGAAAACAATTCTGGGAGAGAGGTATGAAAAAGGAGCAAACAACTAATATCCAGTCAAATTTGACAGTCAGACACACTCTGATAGATATGTTATTTTCAAACTACCCCAACCATACTTCCATACAATCCACTTAAAGAAACGTTTCAAAAAATTCACATATTTTCAATATTTATAGACCGCTATGCCACACCTAAAGGGGTCCAGCAAAGCTTTTAAGTACAGTTTTCAGTTTCAGCATATGGGTAACCCCACTGAAAACATTTACTCAAGTATGTAAATTTAGGCATTTAGTTAAATGCTTTCCTGGACTGGTTCTTATTCATTCACTAGTTCTTATTCATTCAATTCACCCTACTGAAATCTAAGCAAGCCTCACCCTCAAGTTCAGTCAGTGTTAGGTCTGGTATTTAATTCTTTTAGCCAATATCTATTGATCCTGGGTATCTAAAGTCAGTCTTTAAAGCTATATAAATAAAAGGGACTTATCTTTCAGTGAAGCTGAACATCCACAGTTTCCTTAATCGTTATTGAGTGTCTACAAATTCCCTTTAATATGACCCATGAAATCTTGAGGTGTTCATGATGATAGCAATATGCACATTCCTCACAACCCTGCCTCCCACTTCAGGCCTCTTTTCTATCATATGAAGGGGCTAGAGCTGATCAAAGGAAATTGTTGAAATTTTTAACTTGAGAAAAATATGTTCCTGCTGCTGTACACAATGATCTAGAAAAGAAAGCCAATTGTGAGAAGACAATTTGCTAATGATAACAGGTTATTCAAAGTGGTAAAGACAGGGGATCACAGAATGTTCACAGGATGTTTACGAAAAATTTTAGATGAAGATACTGAGATGGAGTGTCTGGCCAGGAAAAGGGCAGACAACACTGAACGTGATGCACACAAGAAAAAGCAATCTTGAACAGTTCTACTTTGTCTACATAGCAAGAGCTCTGAACTGAGTGTTACCACTCAGAAATGAGGACTGAGAGGGGTTTGACAAAGGTCTCTAAGAGGGATGACCTTCAAAATGACTGCTTCCAATAAAATAGCTAGGGATTTTCATATGAAAATGATAGCAAATAGGTTCAAAAAAACAAAAAGGAGCTCTCTTCAACCAACATGTATTTAAACTCTGAAACTCCTCACCAAAGGATGTTCTAGATCCCAAAAGCTTACACAGATTCAAAAACAAAGTCACCAAAGGAAAATCACTCAAGGTCTAGTAAGTGCAAAATACCATGTCTGTTTCTAAAATCCCTCAGCCACAAGTTGTTGGAAGCTGGGAGAATATTGGAAGGAAGTGTCAAATATACTTGCAGTACTGGCGACTGTCAAAGTAAGTATACTGAGCTAGACAGACGGCTGGTCTGACCTGGCATGACTGTTCTTACACTTTTATATCGTATTTTCCTGTTGTCTTGTTCTCCGAAATGGCTAAACAAATTTGACTGAGACAATCATAACATTTACATGCACACACCATATTGCGTCTGACAGACAGAGTTGGCATGGAAAATTTCAATCCAAAGACTTGAAGCTTAGTAAATTTATAAACAACCAAAGATAGGTAAATACTAATGTTTCCAACTTTAATAAGAGACAGAGCTATCAACCCTACCTTTAATTCAAAAAATATATTTGGATTCAACTAGGCAGTACATATCAGCAATTTAGGGTAATATGGAATACAGTGATGATATAATTATCCCCGCAGTGAGCTTTGTATACTCAACAAATTTGGCGCTAACCTTAAAGTTTAAAGAAACCCAAATATGCTGAGATACAAAAACACATATATATTATGCATCCAGACATAATGTGGTAAAATTTGCAATGTTTCCCACAGTCTAAAAGACTCTAGTGGTTTTAGAGATATTCTTTACAGTTAAAATATGGAATACTAGTAAACCTGATAATATTCATCAGTTTGGTTGGAATTTCTTCTGTGCACACACACACATGCAATATCTTTGTTTAAGAGGCCCAGCTTCTATTAAATTTAATTACTTTCCCTGTCGACTTACATCAAGGGTGGATACTAAACTAACACATTTCTATATATAGTCTGTTTATAAGTCATTCTTGTTTAGCAATTGCACCTTTTCCATGTAATTTAGAATAGAAGCTGCCCTTGTTCTCTAACACAACCTTTACCATGAAAGCATCAGAAGAAAGTAATTGCATTTAACAGGCACTGCCCTTATTTAATGGTGTATAAATATCCTGGTGCCAGTCCTATGCTTGGCACACAAGCAAAGGTTAAACACATTAAACATCTGAAGCTCAACTAAACACCAATGAAATGTTCGAGGGGATATGATAACCATAGACAAGTACAGAAGAAATGGAAACACTAATGATGCAGAAGTATTGTTTAGGATAATATCTAGTCATAGAATAATACTTTAAAAGCGAGCAGGGGAAAAGTGATGTTGGAAACATTTCCTAATGGGGAGACCTAATAGGCTGTGGAATAATCACCCAAGGGAGATGGAGGAAGTCCTTTTGACTGAGTCACTTCTTTCTGGACTGGGCAAAGTGTTAAGCACACTACAGGGAAAAAATGTACTGGCAGATGGAAAGACTACCAGGTCAGAATCCAAATTCATTTCTGTACTCAGCAGCAGCAACTTTATTTAAAACAAAACCAAACTCATCAGAAACCTTTAAAACTGCATGTGAAGAGATGATTGACTTGTGCAGTCTCTCCCATCTCTTTCTCAAATTTAATATATTTATGCATATTTATGGCTCCTTTTTAAATTGCATTTCCAGAACAGTTTTGCCCTTGTGTGTTCCCAGATCTGCAGTCATATATTGTCTTTGTCCATCTGATGCTGTGCGGCAATAAARGATGCAGCTTTATCAGAAACTTGCCCTGATCAGGCTCTYACGAAGCATGACTGGTTTAATGTGACAGATTATAAAAGGAAAGGAGAGTGAAGAGAGAGGAATAACAAGTGCTGGGGAAAAGATTAGATTCTCCACACATTTCTGCATTTATTGACCTTTTCTTCTTCGATATACTATTAGCTACCCAGATTTACAGCTTGAGACAGAAGTCAAGCTGTCAGGTGTACTATTTAGGTCATTGATGATGTTATGAACTCTACTGGAAACTGATTTCATTAAATGAAAATATGTGAATTGCCACTTGATAGAGCAAATACCTAAATGACATTTTATATTGCTTCTTGATCAATTCCCTTGTAATTATTGAGATTTTGTTAATAACTTCTTAGGAACTTAAAAATTTTAACACCTCTGGGAAAACTGTGTATGTGGTACCAACAGCCAGTACTGAGCCTCCACACTGAAAAGCCATTACATGTGAGCACAATCCGGCATCAGTGTATATAGACCTACAGATCAACACACAGAGAAGGTACAATGCTTTACCCTGAAGGTTTTTTAAGGCTTGTTTGGTTGTTGTATTCCAGAAACCTCTACATCAAGTCTTTAGTCATAAGTTGGACTTAAGCTGCAATTTACCCATAAATAAAAGAATACCATTTCTTGTACTTGATCCAAAGAGAAAGTAAAGAACCTAACTACTGCTGGCCAGTGAGGACACAGTTCAATATGCAGGACACCGGTCTGAGCAAAGCCCTAGTTTGGATCTTGATCAGTTCATAAACAGTATAATCTGATGTGATTGCCTACAACAGCGGGTGCAAGATTTGATTAACTTCAGGCCTATGCTCCTGAAGACAAAAGTTATGCTTTACTTAAAGCAATGGAGGCCTGTATTTTTTTGGAAGGTCTGAACCCTGGCTTTCACTGTGCATGCACATTACTCATTACATTAGCAGAAGCAACATAACTCTAATGTTACACAAGATCTCCACCATTGGACTGGCGTAAGAATTTGATCACGTTTTATTTGCAGCATGGCTACAGCAGCTTTACCCTAAGAAACTCCTCTTGCCACCTGGTAATGCTTTACAAACACAAGATCTTGGAGGAAAATAATTTTCATGCCTGTTCATGACATAAATCCAGCATGCAGTGTCCTGACCTCAGCACAATCTGGGAATAACATCAGGAAAATCAATACAGCAAAGTTTTACTGAGGTAAAGCTCATATGAATGAGATCGGGCTGGCCTGCTTTATCACCCTTCTGTCAGGCAGATGCAAAGACTTTGTAAGACATAAAATCCAACATGGTCCTTGATGGGTACAGAGACTCAGCCCAAGAGAAAGCAGGTTGCTGTGGAAGGCTGCCCCTCTTTGCACTGAGTTAGCAGCTCAGTTCAGCTACAGCTGTAGAGGAACCCCATCACTTAGGTCCACAGAAGGGACCCTCTCCATCAGGCACACCTGCCCCTGGAAGGGATTCCTAGTTAGTGCCTTCTAGGCACTAGCAAGAAGGGTGCAAATGTCATATACTGTCTTCAAAGAGTTAAATGCAACTACTGGCACCTAGCTCTGTGCTAAAGTTTGTGGAACTTTAATCTCTGCTGCTGTGTAATGCAGCCTGTCATCTGTTTTAATGCAGCCAGCAGAGCTGAGTCTAAACTCTAGGACTCTCATTCCCTGATGACAGTTCCATGCAG
This sequence comes from Apteryx rowi, assembly GCF_003343035.1. NCBI lineage: Eukaryota > Metazoa > Chordata > Aves > Apterygiformes > Apterygidae > Apteryx > Apteryx rowi. The sequence goes on along the minus strand of NW_020449641.1, from coordinate 3,757,323 downwards.
CTCTTGCTTTCCTCATGTTGCAAGACCTGTCTGGCTTTGGCACATCTTGCCTAACTGCTGCTGACTGATGAGGAAATATTTGCCTTGAGCTGGAGCACTAAACACCTCCTCTGCGGTTAGAAGAGATGTAGCTTTCTCCACGGTGGGGTGGTGATTAGATTGAACCGTTACCTCCATTTTCCACCTTTGCTGCAATAATTGCTTTCCCTTGTGCCCCTTGCTGGACAAACGAGCTAAGGAAATATTCTGAGAACAGCAAGGACTTTTGAACACTGTGTAACGTGAGCATGCTGGCTTTTGGAAAATGGGTTGGCTCTCTGCATAAGTGTGAGTGGAGGAAGTCTGCTATTCCACCCTGAGGCAAGAAACTAATTGCTTTGACTGTGGCCCCTCTTTTCCATTTACAGCTGGCAAACCTTAGCCCATGGCCACTCTGTGGGGTCCAGTTCTGGACTTGTTTATGCCATATACTAGTGTTCCTGTGCTTCATAGGAACTTTACTTGAAGGGATGAATAGGTCCCACTGCCTTCGCTAAAGTACCAGGGGCTTAAGAGGCATCAAAGACTTAGCTTCTCTGTGTAGAAAGCTGGAGATGACAAGCCAATCGTGCTTGCACGACAGATGCAGAAGAGGAACAAGGGGCTCATTAGAAGCTAACATCTCTCTGTTCCACCCCCATGGCAGGGGAATGAAGATAGTTTTTTGTACCATGCCTGTTTGTTGGTCTACATGTTTGTCCAGGGCCATGTGCATTTTGGGAAAACCTTAATACCTGAAGTGAGGTATTAGCAAGGTGGAAAGTCCCATGTAATCAGTCTCGCAGGGACTCCTGCAGTCCAAGGAAATTGAAAGCATGAAGTATTTTATTATCCCTAGTTTCTCAGGCTCAGAGAATTACTGCACCTGATCTGAGATGGAAAGTAAGGTTCCATTCCTTTTTTTTTCCCTTCCATTTTAATAGCAAGTCACTTCTTATCAGCAATCTTTCATTAACAGCAGGAACGCAGTCTCTTATCCCCTCCACAAGAGATAATGACCGTGCACTCTACAACTAGCAGCATCCAAAGACCTTCAGAGGCATCAGCTGGTGCAGGTATGAGGAAGTGCTTTGTGCAAGGACAGCACTCTCCTGTTCTGGAGTCTGCATGGGCTCAGAGTAGGTGCTGTTGTCTTGTGGGACACTAGAGTGAACTCTGTCAGCCTTCCTGGAGCTGTCAACTCTGGGTACCCAACCTTCACGTACAGGACCCCAGGGCTTCAAGTCACCACAGAGCTCAATAGCAATACTCCCCTGCATTTCTCTCAGACACAGGGTAGCCCTCCTCCAGCTGTTCTCCCCTCCTGTACTGCTGGGGATCAAGGCTCAGGCAGTGGCATCACACACACTCCAGTTTCTCCTGYGTCGACCATTAAAGGAAGGACATTTGTGCTGCAGTTTTAAGCAAAATACAGGATTAGATTATCAGTTATTGTGGCCCCAAGCACAGGTCACAGCCCTGCCATGTCASGAGCTGTATAAACAGAACAGAAAGACATTCTCCTGTTTCACAGCATTACAGTCAAAGGACTCGAGCACAGCTGTTACCACAGCATAACCATACATTAGCTTACTGCAGTATCTCGTTTGCATACTCTTAGTTTATATGGAAGGATGACCTGACTTGGCTTAGCCTTCCTCCATCCCAGACTAAACTAAGCAGCATTGGATCCCTGCAGCCGCAGGCTCAGAGTGCACTGGATAGACAGCATGTGGGAACTTGTTAAATTCTGGAACACAATTGTATGTCTGAGTACCTATGTGTACAGACAGACAATAATACATACAGGATGTGAGTGTTACATCAGAAACATTGCCTATGTGGCAAAAAACAAGCAGAAAGCCAGGGAAATGTCCTAAACTGGCATTCTGGCTGCCACCTCCTTCAGAAGCAGTGAAGGCATGACTTATGCTTCCTGGTTTACCAGAGCCTGGACTCCGCCACTTCCAGGACTGGTTCCAGGCTGAAAAGCTGATTTGGTGACTTGCCTTTTCTGCCTGGCAAAGGGACATTGTTTCCTTGCTGATGATGAAGGAGACAAGGTCCCTGAAGAAAGGGAAAGAAACATTTCATTCCCCTTCTTCAGGGACAGAAGTAGCCAGTTTGCATGACTCACTTGGATCCAGAAGGAACTGCATGGCACTTGATGTTAGGCAGGAGTTGTGCTAACAACAAATTTCTCTCATATGAACAGCGCCCACAAAACAGAAGAACTGAGCTGCACTTATCTTTTTACAATACCGCATGCGCCTTCCAATGGATAACCCTCTTGCCATACCCACATGTTACAGATGGAAATGATCTTTGGTTTAAGGTTCCCATTCCAACACATGACTTCGAGTTTGCTCAGATCTTCTGCCAGTGTAAATCAGTGTAACTCTACTAAAGCCTGACTCATCAACACTGGGTCTGTTACCTTCACAGCAGAAAGTTGACATTTGGTCCATTCTGGAGCCAGTGGCAGAAGACATACTTTACGTTTTGAAAAAAGTTAAATAAATGATTTTAAAGCATGTTACTACACATCTCAATTGGCATAAATCCTTCAAGTAAGGCACTCTCACAGTGATGCACTCCAAAGTGTTTAACTGAAGTGACGATATACCAAGAAATGCAGCAATCTCTAGATAAACTGTAATGGTTCCTTAATGGTGCTTTTATGACACTGTACAGAGACAAAAGAGGAATGTTCTGAGATGTAATGGTGCTGGGGCTCATATAAACGCAAAAGAGGAATGAATGAGTCTAAGAATGAAGGAAGGCTGAAAGCAACTAAGTAAAAAAGTAAATTGGAAGTTAAAGTCAGAATCTGCTGTGGCATGCAAGAAAAATACCCCTATAATTGAAAAGTGTCACAGATTTTTAGTGGTATAAAAACATTCCAACACTTTTCTCAAAATGTAATATTTTTTGATGGAAAAAAAAAAAACAACCCTAAGTCCAAATTTTGAAAATAATGGATGGTTTTCTGCAAAGATTTCAAATATTCTTTCCCCTTCCTCTTCCCAGAAATTTGTTTTCACATAATTTAGCTTTAAGATTTTGCAAATTTTAACCTAGCTCTTACAGTATTTCATTCTCATACACTACCCAAAGAACCAAATGAAACCCRAAAAATTTGCCTATAGAAACCTCATAAAAGCATCTGCTTGGATGTCAGTAACAAAGCACTTACTTATTTAAGGTGAAAAGAAAATTCTGAAGAGTTTATAGATTACTAGAGGATCAGACCATCAGATCTGGGTTTAATCTCTGCAGATGCCAGACATTTACATTTTGCTAAGTCAGCGTCCAGTAACTTGTGTTACGCTAAAGCAGAGACACCCAGTCTGAATATGTAGACATAAACAGACAGAGAATCCAGCACTTCTCTTGCTAGAAAGCTAAGAAAATGATAAGAGATTTACTTTGTGCAGCTCCGGTCAGTCTTACATAGGAGATTCTTATGTGATTTACATGACTTGCATGCTTTGCCTTTTTATAACCAGGGGGCAAGCAAGAGCTCATTTTTGAGCAACCTGCATTGGGAGACAGAGGTTTTACTTTCTGATTTTCAGAGTTCCTTTCCTCCAAGGAGTCTGCCCCAAGAACCTAACCAGGAGAGGGTTTGCACTGGATTCTCCATGACTTCACACAGCCTGCGGAAGAAAAATCTTTCGTCTCACATAACTTCAGCTCTCTAGTACAAGCCTGTCTAAGTTCCCTCTATGGTAACAGAAGYACCTGCAGAGGTCCATCATGCTATCACTCTCAGATACCTACAACAGGATAAAGAGAATTGTTCTCGAGAGGGGCCAATCTCTTCCCATTAACTGCAGAGAAATCCCACTGTTAGTGTGGGCTTTAAATGATCTGTGAACAAACAAAACTGCTCCCTTTAATACACAGCAGTCCATACAGAAATATTCCTGAGAAGGATACTCTAATTCCAGCATGGCTAAATAACAAGGGCTGTTCTGTTCAGGACAGACACAGAATAAACGCAGAAAGCATTGGTAAGAAGGGATAGCCCAAGTGTATGTCCAAGAAACACTTTTTCCCTCTTTTCTTTAGTCTCTACAGGGCAGATGGTTTCTTGACTACTTTCATCCATGAGCTGGCTTTCAGCAACTCATTCCTTGCCAAACAGTCTCATTATATGAGGAAAATATAGCTTGTTTGCTCTTGATGACAAGAGGATGTCTAGCACTTAATACCCATAAAATATTGCTGCACATGGCAGAATATTTCTCGTCTTAAGCTCTTACCACTTTGGGAAGGTAAAAAGCCCCAGCAGTCCAATATGCAGCTTGCCTATCTGAGCAGAAGTATCATCTGCCCATGCCTTAGCCCACGTGAGACCAACTGCTAATTCTGTAGCTCCCCATAAGAAAGAGAGCAATATGGGATGGTGGAGAGGGATGGCAGAGAGCAATTCAAATGCCAGGAATGTGATGAAGGGAGAGAAAACGACGAGAGACTACAAGCTGCCCTGAGATACTGAGCAGGAGTGAAAAGGGCATATCCAGAGGGATATGTCCTGCCTCTTCAAACATATGCAAAATGACTTCCACCCTGTGTAAAGTTATGGCTCTGTATGATGCCAAGCAACAGACAGAATCAGGAGAGCAAAGCTGAAGGGATCTTCTAAAGGTGAAGAGATGAGGGCAATGCAAAAGGGGAACATTTCTCTATACATGAGAACTCATCTGAAAGCAGCCCACTTTAGGCAGACATGCACTGTGCAGCACTGATGACAAGCAACATTTTGGGGGGTGAACGGGAGGCAGGCAGGCAACAAATCCACTCTGTGGAAAATTCTCACCCTCTTTTGAAGCAGATGAGGGAAAGAGAGCAGGACACAGAACATGAGTTTTACAGAGGGAGTTACTATAGCCAAGAGGGTGATGTAACGCCCCAGGGCTTTACCAACAAAGTCAGACAGATGCCTGCCTATTTGATGAAAGAGTCTGCTGCCAGCTGAGAGGGAATCAGGAGTGGAAAGAGGAAACTAGACAGAAGGTGTTAGAAAGTAGGGAGAGAGAGGATTTGGGAGTCTCAAGGCTGGGCAGAGGCACTGGTTAATAGTCATGGTGTCATGCCCCATAGTTTTGTTAGCTTCTATTGTATCCCCTCATCCAGTGTCTCCTCCTCAGGTCGAAGCATGCCAGCATCAGCTGTTTTACAGAAGCCATTCTGTAACTSTGGTCACCTTCAGTACCCTTCTCTAAAGCTTATGGTGGCTTTGAGCAGAACCCCTATACACTTGATTTTGGAGTCACAGGGGTGCCTGAAGCAGGCATATGAAGAATGACACAACTGTTTATTGTTTCTGTGCTGCAGTCAGGTATGTGGGAGGGGTCTGTGGAACTGGAGGTGTCCACAAGTATACACTGTGAAGGCAATGAAACTACAATAAAGACCTCCAGCACAGAGACAGATGGAGGGTGCTAGCCCCACATGGTATCTGAGCTATTCAGACATCATCTTGGGTGCCTTTGAAAATCCTCCAAGTAGAAATATCTCCTTACTAAAAAGGCAGCAGCACGCATCTTGAATGGGATGGATGAATGTAACAACACCCCCACCCCCACACATAAAATACCCTTCAATCATCAAAACATGCTGTTAAAATTAGAGTGAGGAAGCTCCAAATGTATGTAACATCAGGATTCTTTTCTAGGCAGAGTTCAGGCTTCTTTAGATTGTTTTTGTCTAGATATCACTGAACTCAAGAAATCTGCCAGAGCTGTAAAGGCAAAATATAACCTACAATACCAGAGGAGTATCGTTCTCTGTGTTGTCTTCCAGAAGCTAAAGGGCTAGGGTTTTATTAGAACACTACTATTGCAAGACCACAGAGTAATATGCTGACATTTTGAGCTACATTTAAACCCAATATGTATTTTTAAAACTACATTTATGTTCCATCATAAACTGACACTGGACAGAACAAGTCACTATTGCCACCACAACTGCACTTGAACTTTAAATGCAAAAAAGGTTCTACCACATGGAGTGTTACGAAAAGCCCTTTTGCTATCTCAGGGTCTATCTAGGGTTTTGCACCAGTGCCAGTCTCTCTAGTTTCTGACCACCTCCATCTTAATTAGATTGCAAAGAAAGTTGCCCGTAAGGCTTCTGGAGGCTTCAGCTTCTTTCCTTTCTCCAGCTACAGGGACTCATAATGGACTAGTAAATTCTCTAGTTATAGAGAGAAGATACACAATATTAGGGGGTGCAGTGGGGGGAGAAATCCAATTCTTGTTCAGATGCCCTATCAAAAGAGAAGATCCTGCTGCATTTTGTAAGGATGGTCAGACTCTCTATTATCTTGTATAGAAGTTATCCAGCTCTAGGACTACCTTAGCTGTTTTTTATTCTCTGTCTCATCTGCCTTGTCTACAGCTGCTAGGACAATCTGGTGGTGGTGGTGGTGGTGGTGTGGGACCCAATGGGAATTCACATGGTCAGAACAGGAAGAAAACACAGAAGAAAGTTTCTTAGAAGTCAGATTGTGCAGAACTAAGACAACTTATTTGTGGTACTGAACAGCTATTCCCATCCAGAGAAAGACATCAGTTTTGTTTGCTGCATATTTCAGGCTGCCCTCTACTCTCTTCCTCATTCATGGATTTCAAAGTACATGTTCTTACACGTATCTGTTTATTCATTCTGCACTAAAAGCATGAGGCCAAAACTGGGAATCATACTCATTCTCCTGAGTGCTCTATAGACATATACAAAAAATTTGGTTGCACCCACTGTTGCACCCACTCACTTTCAGGAACTACTCAGTTCAGCCCAGTACAAGTCCTCCCTTCCTTTGTACGTACAGTCAGGCAGGTACATAACCTCCTGGGTCAGAGACTGTCTTCTGGTTGTGTAACTACGCAGTGAGATCTTGACCGACAAGTAGAGTGCAGGGACAACACAACAATTCAGGTACAATAAATACACATGAAACGCTTAAGCCACTGTAACAGTTGTGTACTCAATAATAAAGAGTTAACCATCACCCAGGGCCTCCTCTACCTTCCAGCTCAGCCATTCACACTGAAATGACAAAGTATATGCTCCTAATTAAGATATGAAAGAAATATAAAAGGAAATATTATGGCCAGTTTCATCATCTGCAGAAGGGAGCAATAACACCAACTTAGAGAAGGGCTACAAACCAGATCAAAGTAATGCCTCTGAAAAACTGAGATGTTCCCAGGATTGCTGTGCTTCCTATGAATGTTTTTGACATTCATATTCCAGTATCCCCAACAATTTCAGCCAGGGAACAGCATCACATTGCATGAGGTGTATACATGCTATCAAAGCAACATAGTCCCTGGACATCAATCTTATTCTCTAGACGGTGTATTTACTGCTACTATCTGCTTCCTCATTTTACCTGCCAAATTAGACAAAAAATTGTACAGTCCACCACAAAGCCAAAAAGACAACAAGAAAAATCCTTTGAAAAGATAAGCCTGGAAAAAGACGAAACCTCATGAGGAACAAAAGAACAATACAGCACATATATGACTTAACAGAAGAACATATTTGTCACATGAATAAATGTGGCGTGTCCCAAAAAATCCCAATCTAATACTTCAGAAAAAAGCCTTATCCTCTTCACAGTCCACTAGTACTCCCTGAGGAACTTTGGAAAACATTCTATTAAGACATGCTTTGGCTGATATCACAGGGATTTCATTTGACGGGTTTGGGTGGGTTTTTTTGGTTTCTTGTTGTTTTGATTTGTGAGAATGAACACTTGTCTCAAAAACAGGATCTTGGTTACTGAAGAATCTGTTTATTTCAGGCCCTTTTTCCAAACTTGGTATCAGTTGGAACCACTCACTGTTCTTGGTATTTTAGGGGTCTAATTTTAGGCCCCAGTTTTTCAAATGTTGGCCAGAGGCCCCACTCAGTGTCTCTATGTAGAAAAAGCATCTTGGAAGATTTGCTTCTATCTCTGCTGAGGCTCCAAAACTTTTGAAAATATAAGGAATTTTTCCATTGAATTCAATTGCTCTAGGTCTGGCCTCCCGCTCATGATGCCGGTTAGTTTCTGAAGAGGCATTTGTGTTGAAAAATCTGCAAGATGAAGTATCTGTAAAGGGCATGAGATGGACATTTGAGCCTGGATTCACTTCACTTAACTTTAGACACTTACTAAATGAAGGGCTGCCTTTAGTTAGCTGCACTAAACCTTGTGTCCCTGGCTGCAGAAGTCAATACAAAGAAATTCCATTGCAATCAGGACACAACATCCCACCACCCACCTGCAGAGAGCCAACACGACACAAAGAAAAGAAAGGAGATTGAACCCAATCCTCTTCTGATGGACTTAGTGCAAATAACATGCAAGTTCTCTGCATCCTGATTTATCTCCATATCATCACTGGTACAAGTGCAGCGAGGAGCTTCCTGGGGCATAGCTTTGTGCAAAAGGGTCCAGTGTTTGACAAGGAGAACAATACTTTCCCATAACAAGCAGAATTCACCCTAGACAGCAGTGGCAAATCTCACACTCAGGAGAGACACACCAGGGCCAAATTCCTGTCCAAAAGCCAGTTCTTTAAGAACCATGTCTCCCCAAGGTACTGACGCTCTGCAGTGAGGACCTCTCTACTGCTTCACGCTTTACACTGTCAGACAAGCTACATGATAGCAGAGGTCAGCTGCCCCAGTGCACGGCTATGGATTTTTCCTCACACCAGAACATCCCTAGAACACATCACCAGCATAAGGATCTCTTGGGGTGCATGCGGGTCCCCCCTATGCACCAGCAGCACCAAATGTTAAGGGTTGTTCTTGGTTTGCATTTGCAACACAAAAACTGAGAGCTGCTGACAAGAATAATTGTCTCCTTCATTCAAGGGCATCCATATGTTAATGACCAGTTTAAACTAGGGCAGGAAAAAAAAACAAACAGATCACATTTGGAGTGCAACTGTGTTCCAACTAATCTACCTTCTGCTACTTTGCTTTGTTATTGCAACCCCATTTTTCCTGAGACATTGTCTGTCAGGTTGCTCATATGCCACAATTACCTTTTTACCCCAGACAAGAACTATATGGACCACTGATAACTAACAAGTGCTGGGAAGGAAAACAGTGAAGGCCCTACTTAAAACCAGATGAGAAGGGGTGGTAGAGAGGATTATTTGCACAAAATTCAGCCTGGGCTTTCAAACCAGTATTTATAGGTTTGGAAAGAGCCAAGAACAAAAACTTTAAAATAGTTATTAGGGGTTTTATGGAAACTGGATGAATGGATGGTTTCAATGGGAAGCCAAATAAATATAAAAAAAGATAATTTAGGCCTGGCAGGGAACCTCAGGATCTTGAAATAATAAAGCTAAAAAAATAAGAAAATGAAGCTTTTGAAAAGTGACACAAGGCCTCTGGAGCCCAGAGCAAACCCTTCTGTCCAACAGTGGAGATGCTATGCTTGAATCAAAGCATAACAATTGCTACTGTTATTGCCTTCTTATTAATTATTATTATTAACACAAACTATGCTGTCCTATGCATTGCACTCTAACCACAGCAATACAGTCAGATAAACCGTATACTAAGCACAAAGATGGCATTTGAGAGAGAAACTGAATCATCCAAAAATAACACCAAGTTATATCCACTGAGTGGATTCTCCCACTTTATCTAGTAAGCCATGCATAAGCATTTAAGTCCTTAGATGGTCACAATGGTGCCTCTATTAACCACAGTAATATCCTTGCAGCAGTGACTCCATGTTATTTGCTATTTGTCTGTGGAGCTTCTTAGCTGGACACCTCTCAAAACCAACCTACAATCCAACAGGGAAATGGAAAGCTCCTTTACTCTCATCCCTTTTTTCAGAATCAGGACACTTAAATCAGGACAGTTATCCAAAGTAGCAATTTGTAACTTCTTTGTACCTGGACACTTGCAGAATCTATGGTGCTTTTTTTTTTTTTTTTTTTTTTTTTATTATTTTTTATTGGAAATACAGTTGTTAGGAGTGAGCAAAGGTGGACTGATTCCTAAAGAGAGGCTGATAATCCTTATGATACAAACAGGTTTTATGCTAGCAAAATTACACCTCTAGTGGAATGAAGTCCTTTACAAAAACAGCATAGTAGGTGTGAGTTTTCTTAATTAATTTATTAATTAACCAGTGTACAGTGAGTTTTATTACTCCATTATACACTGTGACAAATATGGGAAACTGAGGCAGAGAAAAGTGAAGCGATCGGCCAGACAGTGGGAAAAGGAGGCACTAACCCAGAACTGACTCATGTGCTTGTGTTCTTTTTGCTAATGTTCCTTTCCTGTGAGCCAAATCCTGATTCTGGTCTCATTGAAGCCAATGGTAAAATTTTCATATATGTGAACGGAGCAAAGATTTGAGACTTCAGTCTGTCATCTGCACTTTACAGGCTTGTGCCTTTACAGATGAGGCAGATACTTCATTCTGCTCTGAGGTTCAGCCAGCTGGACAGTTCTGTATATATTTAGGGCACAATAAGAAAAATGAATAGTAATTAAAAACAAACAAAAAAAAMCCTTTCTTCCATATGGAAGATTTTAGTATTTTTTAATGGCAAAATTACTCTTCTTCACTTATGGTGCTTCCACACAGAGAATCAGTTGCTTGTAAATGTTAGCAGCAAAAATGGCTGAACTCATTCTCACAGAGGTCTGCTATAGCAGCCTGGCAGCTCCCTGCCACTGTTAGAGATAATGGTTCATGCCCACCTGCATCACCCACAAGAAACACTGCTGTGCTCAGTTATCTCTTCTGTCACCTTCTGGCTGCAAGACATCCTGCTGGATCCTGTCTGCTCTCAGCAGCTAAGCTGGGCTCAGGTCAGGAGGCAGAACAAGTTTTTCAGCAGTAGGATGGCTGCCACAGGAGGCAGGTTAAAGACTTGGTCACCTTGTCCTAGTATGATGCTGAAGCAAGTGGAAATACTCTCTTCGCATGAGATGCAAAACTACAATCCTGACCATTAATGGTATTTCAGAAAAGCAGAGATAATAACTTAACCTCAGGTACTGATTGTCTACCACTCTGTATGCCTGGATCCCCTGGGTGCATCTTTGCTGTCTGTTCCACAGCCTGCTCTGAGGTCAATCCAGATGCCACATTCCAGCGCTATACAACACCTAGGCCTCCATGAAGTCTAAGGCAATAGTTTGTATTCAGGGTGGACAGTGAGCTGTTCCTCAGGACTGGGAGAGCACAGCCTCTCCGCAGGAATGGTTACTGCTCCTCACACTCCTTCTTGCCCTTTGAGGTCTGAGCTTTGCTTCCAGAGGAGAACAAGACTGCAGGTTTGATCACCTCCCGTTCAGGGAGCAGAGAAATGGGGCACTCGGACTCCAACTATACTCCCTGAGGCTTTGCTTCACTTTAGAACTTTGTCAGTCATTACATGCTGTAAGACTTTTTTAAAATCCATTAGCAGGAGACTAACATTGCTATTATCATTACAGAGAAAGGAACAGAGATGTTTTTAAGCCCATATAAGCAAGAGATGATAGAACTGAAGCTGTAGTCCCAACCATGCATCACATGCAATGGAAAAAAGAAGAAGAAATCACATATTTGATAAAACTTGTCTCTTCTCCAGTCCCCTCATTCTGTCATTGCAAAGACATTGTATGATTCAGTCATGGGTTAGATCCAAAAGGCTTTACTTTCCAAATGAATACTCAATTATATTTCATTCCAGCATTATATGTCAATGGGCAACACCACCACTTGGTCACAGAACATCGAAGCTATAGAGTTATGGTGAATTCTCAGAGCTTCTGCTTTTATTTACCACCATTTATAAAYGCCAGCAAAAAAATGAAAGACTTCTGCTCACTCTTAGGCCCTCTCTGATTGGAGTTACACTGTTTGCTGGRAGCATATCCTGCAGTTAAAGGTGAAAATCAATTTCAATTGTAAAAACCCTGATTTGTGATGCTCATTTCAGAAAATTTCTTTCTAGGGGTAGAAACTTTCTATACCTTGCCCCTCTTCAAAGATGATTTCTGCCTCCTTTCTTTTGGAAAATGAAGAAAATTCTCCCTAGTAAGTTTTGAATTGTGGGAGGATGAGTAAGGCATAAGGCTTCATCCAGTGATAAGGAAGCAATTGTTGCAAACTTGGGAGAAAACTTATCTTAAATGATACATTTTAAGAAAACACAACTGTCTTAACTGATACTTTTTAATTAGGTAGTTTTAAACGGTCAGATACACTGAATTAAAGTCAGCATCTACATTGGTTGAATTAGTTCAACAGTATGAGCTAAGTCTGCTCTACTCCCAAGCACCCTTCCAAAGAAGCCAAAGAGAGAACTGCTGAACTAGGCATATTCTTCATGAATAAGATACACAGAGGTGGGCTGGCAGGGAAGACAAGGGTTTGAAAACATGGTTTGAAATCAGTGTTACAGAAGTCAATAACCCCACAAAAAAGGGGGAATTCTCACCCTAAAATTGGAGGAAGTGCAAGTATATATATGATTATTTTAATTTCTGCATACTTAACTTTGCACAATCCTAAAACTAATCAGTTATGGTTATAATGAACAGCCTTCAACTAAACCACTTTGGATTCTTCCTTTGTGAAGTAAGGCCAATGACGAGAACAGCATGCAGAGCCAACAGCATCACATTTTACTGTAGTAGGCAGTCCTGCACCTCCCAAAGAAAAAGAGATGCATCTGCCACTTGCTTGGACAGTCCATTCTGGGCCCTTTTTGGAAATCAAAAAGTGAAGGCAAATTCAGTGTAACTGGTTGCCCCAACCTATTTGGAATGGAGGGGGAGGCAGAGGCTGGACTGCTGTCTACTACGTATGCCAAAGCACTGAAAGGGGAACAGACCCCTGCTGCAGCCAAGGCTCAGCATCCGATGGATCAGAAGAAATATCCCGCTGCACAAGCTCTCTCCGGTTCTCACAGGTAAAGCTAAGGTAATTATAGGGTCCAGGTTTGGCCCAAAACAAACACATATATGCATAAATATAACTTCACATGTATATACAGCTCTCCCCATTACCTCTCTGCTCCTATAAACATAGTATTTGAGGCAACCCCAAGCAACTTCACTTGGGTCAAACTGACTGCTTCATGACATGAAGCTGGATATAGTCCATGCTTTTTTACCACCTTCAAAGGAACAGACAGCTTTGTACTAGATCCCTGGAGGTCAGCAGAGTGGAGCTGGTACAAAGCAAGGGTGGAGGGCGACCTTCTAATTTAAAGGTTCTTCTACAGAAAGCACCATTTCATCAATTCCCAGATTCTCAGAGTGAGGAGTGTAGGTGGGAATACCCTTCTTCTGTTCCCAGGGAAGACAGTGTCAGTCACTCAACAGCTGAGACTCAAACTAAACAGGGTGCATCTGCGCAAAGATGCTCACACAATACTAAACTCCAAATACTCCCAAACCCAAATGACATCAAGATTTTATTTAATTATTGTACTTTTAAACCCTTGATTTTCTTGTGGTGGGGGCCTCAGAACCATTGGAGACCTTGGGGGTGGAGGGCTGCCAGAGACAATTGTGGCCCAGGAATATTTGCCAGCTGGACTATGAAATTTATTTTTGGTTCTCAATTCTTTTTTTCTGTTCTCCTTGCAGATTCTGCTTTCTGGCTTGCTGGGATCTGCAAAAGCCCAGCCTTATGGACTGCAGGCCAGGGACCTTACTGGGGTGTCAGTCCCTGAAATTGAGAAGGCTAATGCAACAGTGAGTAGCAATTTGATATACCAGGAAGCCTGCCTTTTCACAAACTGCACTCACTAGCTACAATTCCTAATGAACTTTGAAAGCCAGATTTTGCTCCTATTTACACCAATTCAGCTTTAACAGATACTGCAGATTTATAATAGGGATACAGAGTTTGGAATCTGGGATTCATTTCCTATTATAAAGAAAAAAAAAAGAAAAAAAAAGGAAAACACATTTTGAATCCAGCTATCTTGCAGGCTGAAATTCTGTTCTACATTTTTCCTTTCAATGCCGCAGCCTCCTCTGCTGTTTCTGTCTACTTCCAATTTTCAGATGAACTGCTGAGATGCTGAAATTCAAGCTACACAAATATATATCATATAAAACAATCATAAAGACTGTGTTGGTTCAATATTTTCCTACCTGCCCTTCCTACATCAAAGCAAAAGCTGCTGATTGCCTGATACGGTCAAGAATATCTTGCAACTATGACTGGAATCCTGCCCAGAAGTGGGTAAGTGTAGCAGGAGACAATCCCAAAGGCTGCTGCCCACCATGAAGATGTGTGAAAATGTCTTGAAGTCAATGCTCAGCTGAAGTAACCCATACAGAGCACCAACAACCCTTCATTGCAACAGTTGAGAATCGGGTGTGACGCAAAAGGCACTGACCTGCTCCAGCTGGCAAGGAGGCAGCATTATCTAACAGCTGAATAAGGAAAGGGGAGTTAGGAAAGCATTTTGATCACACAGGCCTTCACCATGGAGAAAGGTGGAGAACAGAACCCTTTTATATAATAAACCTGAGGCACTGTCAGAAGCAAGAGGTCTGAGAAGAATGGCTAAAGCAGGAGGAGGACATTGCAGATGCTGTCATGTAGCAATTGCACAAAGGTTCTGGAGAAACTGATACCAAAAGAGATGAGCTCTTAAAGGAAAACACATATAATCTCATTAAAATCAGCTAATTCATAGTGGRCTGAAAGGAAACATGCAGCCCTCACCACTCTCACAAGATACTAGATATCATAGGTGACAGTATCAGAATTCCCCTCATTCCGCATCCCTTGCAGAAGACTATCTGTGCCCACTTTATAATCAGTTACCTGTCATGCCCTTTAACTCCTTCACCTTTTCCTCATGAATCAGCTCCTGTAATACCTGAAGCAAGAGATCTACAGTTCAGATAAGAAAGATGAATTTTGTCCTATACTCTGGTTTTATCTTTAGTAACCAGAGCTGGCTGGATAGCTCAAAACAGATGGGTTTTCACAAGTCTGTTAGAGAGCAGGCAGGTAAAGGTTTACTGGAAGCTAAATCCTGGATGAGCACAGTATGTATGGCATCTTTCCCCCTCCTCTTCACAAGGATTGCAGCCCTGCCTGTTGTTCCCACTGCATTTTCAGGATCTGATCTATTAACTGGGCACAAGTATGCAAAACATTACTGGAACCCACAGTCTTTTCTGGTGATTCCAAATGTCTTATTCTTCATCCAAATTCATGTGTTCTGTAAGCTCTACTGACAACGCCCCAGTTTTACAACACTTTAGTCACTCTTCTCAGAAGAAAAATACTCTATCATCTGGATATGCTACAAACATCAAAGAAGAAACATCCTGTGTGAAYAAAAGCAAAAAGACATGACATATGTGCTTGTCCAAATTATTTGGAAAACAACACGTATATTAGGAAAGAACAGATAAACGAGGAAAAAGCAGAAAAGTTATTTTCTCATGAACATTATTCATAATAAATAATAATTTGACTGTGACATGGTCCTTAAACTGTCTGGAACTTTTCTTTTGAGCTGCACTTCATGCACAGCTTTTGTCAGAATTTAATTTTTTTACTAGATTGGGGGCCAGAATTATGAGCTAGCACTGTGCTAGTAAACAGCAAACTTCTCATTTGCTCACTGTTTGTCCTGCATGGCTTTGTTTTAAGCACTTCACTTCTATGTAACATATTTCTGTCCACACTGAAATCCTGAACTGCACTCTGACAGGCTCATGAAGACAACAATCACCCAAAGTAATGCAGTATTCAGTGTATGTAAATAGTTTTAGGTTGTAAGCGCAGACTTACAGACACAGCTATACCAGACTACAGAAGATGTGGGTGCATGGGGGGGAAGCCTCATACCATCAGATATTTCAGCAGAAGATACAAGATGTCCTACCATGGACAATTAGGGCACAAACAACACCTAACAGAGGCTTCTTACTAACCTCCTACCACTCAATATGAGGACTAGGCTCTAAAGAAGGGTTTGCACTTCCTTCCCTTCATTTCTCCTTTTCTTCTACTCTGTATTCTTTCAATGTATACAGTTTGATTTGCAGAGGTTTTTAGCTCATCCATCTG
This sequence comes from Apteryx rowi, assembly GCF_003343035.1. Classification (NCBI taxonomy): domain Eukaryota; kingdom Metazoa; phylum Chordata; class Aves; order Apterygiformes; family Apterygidae; genus Apteryx; species Apteryx rowi. The sequence goes on along the minus strand of NW_020449641.1, from coordinate 3,741,224 downwards.
GGTCACACATCCATGGATGACAGTGGTACAGGAGTAAATATCCTAACGAGAATCAGGGCTCTTGCCTTTCAGAGCAAAGCACATAATGGCAAGAGCAGGCTTAAGCACATGAGCAGGATTTAGATAAGCAGGCTCAATCAGCAGCCAGTTCACTCTATGCACCACTGTTGCTTAAAAATCAGACTTCCCTACCATCTTCTGGGTCTTTTCTTTTCCTCCCCTGAGTTCAGATGTCATAAGAAGGGAATTCAGAGCTTCTTTCTCTCTACCAGTGGGTTGGCTACATTAATAGGAACTGCAGGTGCACTTCAGCCCAAATGAAAATGCCTGTTAATTTCTTCACACAGCAGAGAGAAAGCTACATGCACTTGGGGAGGAAGAATATATATCCGTTTGTACAATCTCAGCTTTCAAGGGGAAATGTGCAGTGGAAAAAGAAGGAATGATAGGGAAATTAAATTAAAATAGAGGAAAAAGAATATTAGTAACAGAAGGGAAATTTTACCTGTGGTGCTGGCCAAAATGCTTTCAAGATGCTCAGTGAGAATACACTGGTGTACTGGAAGTCCGGCAGACTATCCTAATATGATGCTGACTCGGGGGTTCTAGGGAAATTGTTCTGTTTTTACAATGTAAGAGAGCTTTGCTGCTCAGTCCAGCTCCAGCCTCAGTGGCTCTCGTGCCCTTTGCTTCTCTGGGTTAACAGGAGCTCCTCACAGATCCTGGCAGGATAGCACTTCAGGCATTCCATCAGTATCTATTGGCTCTACTGCCAAAAAGGTCTGGGGCATGTTCAAAGGCACTGTGAGTGAAGACGGAAAGCACAGCAGCACTCTGAACAACACGKCTTGTTGATGCCAAATACACTGGCATGAACATATTCTGGTGAGCTTTTCCTAGGAATTCCAAGGACAAAGAACATGGGAGGTTGTTTCCACTTACAGTCCAAGCTGTTTGCTCGGACCTGGCGAACACACCTCCCCAAGCAGCATGAGCCCATGTTTCCACCGGTCTCACCGAGAGGGCAATCACTCTGTACAGGCTGCAGTCTCCAATGCAGGCTGGCTAGGAACCACACTTACCGTATTATTGTTCTCATCTTGCTTCACTTGCCCCATTCAATGCATCTGTCTTCCCACTTTGGTCAAGGAAGTGAAATTTATTATAGCACCACAGAGCACACAGAACAGGACCTGACCTGGCAAAGATCTTTTGGCACTAACAGAATTGTTAATAYGATTTATATCACAGTGATTTCAAACATGTTTCCATTCCTCCTAGCCTTGTAGTGATGCTCTTCTGTGTCCTCCCAGAGACTTATCTTTACCTTGGTTCTGTCCCAGTCCCCATTCCTCAAACTTTTCACCACAGTCAGTCTCCTTGCTCAGCCTGCTCTGCCACTCTGCCTCCAAATGCTAAGGAGGCAGATTAGATCACCTGGCAGGATCTAATCAGCGTGCTCCCTGTGAACTCAGCCAGAAACAGTTCTTCCAATGCTCCCAGGATCTTTTTTAGATCTACTTTCTTTCATTATCCTTTCCTGTCCCACTGATTCTTCATCCCAAACACTCCCAACCTGCACCCAAATCACTTTGAGAGCCCCTCTGTTGTGCACTGCAGCTTCCTTTCCAGGTATCTTACCAATGGCGTCACAGCTGTTTTTCTCAGTACATAACTGAGATCACAGGCAGGATCTGAGGTTGAGAGATTAAGTCCATCTCTGTGAGCATAGCCTGCTCCCAGGCTACACTTATTCTGCATCACCAACTTGGTGCACAGATTTTGCTGCACAGTATCGCTTTCCTCTCCGCACTTTTATAAACCTGGGACACAATCAATCAGGCTTGTTCTGCTCTAACTGACTAGCCTCCAGTCTGATCATGGACAGTGTCCATCTTCACACTTCATGCATAGGATCAGTTCTTTGCCATTTTCACCAAAACTTCGTCATTTATCTCTGCATAGTTCAACTCACCACATTCTGTTGACTTTCAGCAAAATAAGCTCAGATACTTCTCCACACTACTATTCTCTGTACAAAGCTCAGCCCAAGTTAGAAGAAAGGCTTATAGTCCCAGAGGCAGTCATGTAAAGTCCTCTCACCTATTCTCGATGCTGTGCACCACTCAGCAACTAAAACTCCCCAACCTCTCCCTTAAAGTAGCCTGATGTTTAACAGGGCATGCCAGGCTTGGCAACTTCCTGATGCTACTCTGCCTCACCCAGCAGCCTCATCTCTGCTGCTCCATGCTATCTTTAACAACACTCATTTATATCAGAGAGAAAAATGCTCTAGCATGTTCATGGTATGCCCCACATGAGGCTACACAGTCCCACAGTAGATTTCCCTTATTCTGGAAGAACACATCAATGCTCTGTTCSACTTGAGCAAATTGGTACTGCTGAAAGACATGGAAAATAAGCCCACTGCATGGCCAGGCTAACATGGTTGAGCTAGAGTCTCCATGTGATACTATGCAATATATAGATACAATAGTTTGTTCAGAGCTAGCTCAGGTATCTTTAACTTGGTTACTAACTACACCACATGGTACACACAAGCCCATACAGACTCCAGGTAGTATGCTCCAGTACATAAGGGTGTTCTACATGAATGATCTCTTTTGCCCTGATTTCCCTGTGTGGCTAAGCTCTCTCTCCCTCTTTCTCTCTCTAGGTAATCACCATGAAACAGAGATAAAGGTAACTGAAAACTAGCTAGCAGAAGAGGTGTCTCTTGATCATGACATTTGGTTATAATACAGAACAGTAAAAGCACATGTTTACAGAAACTATGTATGACGTTTTGCCAGGTAAAGAGAGAAAACCTTGACCAGAGTTTACCGACAATGAAAAAAAGATATAAATGGTACCATAATAATAATTGCTCATATCACTGTATTGTAACCCCTTTAAGACATAGATTGTCTAATAGTTGGTATTTGTATGGCACCAAGAGTATTTGGATATTCTGAGTTGGCTTGAAGACGAAAAATTCTTATCTTTCCAGCCATGCATTCTGTCGCGTATTTCATGTTTCAATCCCCTGTATTCATGTCCTACTGGAAGGTGAAGTTTCAACAGTGTTATTTCACCAGTTTCTCTTATGTGATTGTAGCAAACATGAATCACAAGGAACTACAATGTTTATCTGTAAAAGTAGGAGAGATAGGAACCAGTGTGGAGTAAGAAATTCCAAGTACAGGGGATTCAGTAGCAGCTAGACCATCTGTGTTATTCTCTCCTCATGGTCATGTTTACTTCCTTTCTGAAACTACACCTGCGTGCCAGACTGAACAGATTCACATCCTTGTGGCCAGAGAGAAGCACAGTTTTAACACTCTCGTGCACTCTTTTCTGGCTTGGCTTTGCTATTTGTAGTATCACCAAGGAAACCAAACTTGAGACTGGTGATCTTTATTCAACATGTGCCTTCCCCAGACGTGATCTCAGCTAACTTGTGTATCACTTAACTCTAGGCCATTCTTTCCAATACAGATACCCATGAAATCAATCAGATTGAACTGGAAGGTAAATGAAGATAGCTGTGTCTCTGAGTAGATTTTTACATCCAGTGCATAAAGAACTACAATGACCTCTAATGGCAGGCTGCCAAGCTCTTGGAACTACAATACATGCGATGCTAAGCAGAATGTACTGTATGTTTACTATAAAGATAATGAATCACCTCTAGCTCTTACTGGAAGATCTCACAGCACTTTGCAACAGTGGGATGTCTTTTTACCTCATCTTACCCGTGGGAACTGGAGGCAGATGGATATGATGTGACTTACCCAAGATCATGCACTTTATGTGGAGCAGCCATACAGCATATGGTTCAGGGYTTCTGAGTCCCAGGCCAATGCTTTCTCCATTAAGTAAAGCTGTCAATAAAACACACTAGGTTAGATATGAGCACAGCACAGATTCTCTGTCTTTCAGGTTACAAAACCAGGTATTATTCTACCCTTTTCTGGCAGCTGGCTCTCTCTTTTCAAAGGATTCACCAGCATCTTTCAATAAAATGATCATTGTGTCTGTGCTTGATGATATTCGGTGTCTGTGGAAAGGCAAAGCTTTAGTTATGGGGGGGGGAAGCTTTACTTTGACCTGAATTCTTCCAGGAATGAATCTGGACTGTTCTTCAGCCTACAAGCCAAGATGGGTATGGGATGAATTTTACATGGCTGTACCAACAGAGTACCATTAGCTATTCTCAGCTCTTGACTTTTCATGCATTTATCCTCATAGTTCAGCTGTTCAGGGACATATAACCTCACAATTCTTCAGTTCAGGGTGTGTGACCTTCCCCAATTTAGAGGTGGAAAACCAAAGACTCAGACTCAAGGACAAGCTCCCTGGCCACCAATGCCATTATATGTTTATTTACACTCTGGATGCAGTTTGAAGCCTAGCTGATTCACACAAGCAGAGAAACACAAGGCAGGTAGTGCAAGAGCTTGGCTTATATTCAAACCAGCCCTACACTGCCAGTATGGCTGCCACTGCATCCAGCTTGAGCCAAGTAGTATAGCAAATCCGAACTTATGCTCAAAGAAGTACCTTTCACATAGACAGAGAGAGACCAGAAGCACCAGTAAGCTACCATGCACCACCTGAAATTGGGTGAGCCATCTGTGTGAAGGCTCTTAGCTCACAGCAAATGCAAAGTAATAAGGCTTAGCTTAACATGCAATAAAAGATGTTTCACTAAAGGCAACATGACCTCATATGAACAGAGAGCTCAGCACCCACATTGAGACAATTACCATGGCTCAGATGACAGGCAGTTATTGTTAAGGTACAGCAATGTGAGAGTTTATCTGAATCCTAAGCAAACTTCTAATGGCCATAAAGGAAGCCCAGAGCACACTAGAACACAGAACTTCCCAGAACCTCAAATATCAAGCCTGCCTTCCTCCCCTTCATTGGAAAATGAAAAATAACTTTCAGGTGTATCCTTTATCAGATGATCAGTATTTTTCTAATTGCTCCACTTGGTAGCTTTTAAAGTATCATTCATTTAAACAGCTAGTGAAAGCATCAAATCTGTACTAATGCAGATTAATAGAAGACTTGCATTAAGAATGCTTGGAAAAGATGCTTTCTAGAAATAAACATCTTCTTGGGACAAAAAGAAATTTCCAGCTGTGGATAGCTAATGCCATGACTGTTCACTGCAGAGATTCTTCAGAAGCAGATGTATTGCAGGCTAGGACTACAGGGGACTTTGGTCTGGCAATTCCTATGCAAGATGAAACTTCTCTGCCATAGGATCTTCCAGCAYAGGAAAGTTCTTGTGTAACCTCTTGATAGGTAAATATAGAAGAGCTTGTACATAATGAACAGCTTCCCACAACTGGGAATGATATTCTACCTTGTAGAAAAAAGTCATTCTGCACAGGTAAGGAATGGGAAGAAAGAAAATAGTTAGAGATTTCTGATGACATTTGGGTTCATCATGCTCGATCCATAGCGTACACACGTCTAAGAAGAGCTCAGACTTACAATCTCTGTGTCAAGCACTAAGACTTATATGTGATGTATATGCATGGTCATAAGGGGGGGAAAAAAACCTAAGTCAGATGCTTTCATCACAACACAAAGTTATGTAAGACCATGAATTGTTTGGTGCCTATATAGTCTCTCAATGGTATGTCACATCTGGCTCTTTATGCATATTCCTTAGTGTTTGCAGGAATTTAGCACCTAAAAGCTCCCGGCAAGATCCAGCCCCACTGCACAGAGTGTGTCTGCCTTTTCCATGAGTTAATTCCCAGGTCAAACGTGCATTTTAGACCATATTCTCATAACCGTAAAATAGCCATCACTATTGAAACTTCCAGCGATCTGAACCTGGGAGTTTCTGCAGAGCTTGCATGAAGTAAAAAGAGTAACCGCAGCAATCCCAGCTGATAAGGACAGCTACCACATCCAGCATCCATAGATACTGCTCTCCAATCTGCTCTAGTCCAGCAAATGGGTGTACAGTATATCATGACTGACAATGCAGTTTGGTTTGAGTCAGTTCTCAGTCTTTGCTAGGAAGAGGTAGCAATACTGACAAAGTAACATTCTGTTGGTAGCATCTGACCATGCTTTAAAGTCTCAATCTTATTTTCACCATAAGCAATGCTGGATGGTCTTGCAGGCAAGCTGTTACCTTTAGCAGTACACATGGAGTGGGTGGCAACATGGAGGAGCATTAGTGTAAGTTTCTATAGAATATGTGCCTGTCTATATGGTTTTCTGTGTGTCTAGATATGGCATAATTTAATCTCCAGCATGCCACACAGATAGTGAACCCTACATYGCTCAGAAAGGGCCCATGATAGTAGAAATGCAGGAATATTAGCTTTACAGAAAGGAGAAAAGTGATTTTAGTTCAATAGCAATACAAGGGAAAGGGGCTATTTGGACAAGCAGCTGTTCCACTTTGCACTGCATGCCCACTGTAGCTAAGTGCATGTGATCACGTGGCTGCAGATGAAAAGACACTCGCATAAGACTACTTCTGGGTTTCAAGTGTGCTCTAAATGTAGAGATCCTATACAAAGCAATACCTGTCCAGTTGGCACTTACTCTTTCAGGAAATCTGCCCAAGGAAACCCAGGTACAAATTATGGGACACAGCCTGGAAAAACAAACTTCTAGTTACTAAAGATGGAAGCTGATCTTCCTCTGTTTCTCTTGCCATGGAGGAGGACAGCTCCACCTGATTTCTCTCACATCTTGATCAACAGGCCTGGCTGCCACTTGCATCACCTGGCATGTACCTGCAATCAAAGGAGCACATCTAATTTGCATCTTTCCACTCCTGTCAAATAGGCATATGCCCACTTTCATGACAGTGAGGTTGAATAAAAGTCCTCAGTAACTCCTGGTTTCCTTGTGAGCTGATGGCACTCTAACACTTTTGGGAGCAATTAAATATTTTGTAGAATTGGGACAATAGCCAGGGCACAGATCTGGCACATGGAAAAATAGTAAGTTGAATATCTCCTTGTTACCACAGCAACTTGAAAAACACAGTGAAAACAGTACAGATCCCTGCAGAATTCCTGAGGATGAACAGACATACAGTCTTGAAATACTGAAAAAGTATTATAATGATGCTCCTGAATAGCAGAATAAATCCTCCTTCATGCAGACGTGAATGTCAGGAAGCCAGATGTTGTCTATTGATATTGAAACTTTCTAAAATCCCCTAAAATCTGTTGGATAACATACAGGGAACCGATTGTACCAAAGCTTAAAGAAACGAGAACAGTGCAGACAGTTACACAACTAAGCAACATTTGGGGAAATACTGATTGTATTTTCTGATTTATTGTTCATCATGCTTTTGGGGCTTTTTTAAATGGGTGTATCCATTTACTTCCATGGATCGTGTGGTATAGACCTGATGCTGCCACCTCAGCAGGCTTGATTCAAAGGCTGTTGAAGTTAAGAGAAAGAACTTCACTAACTTTGGCAAGCTTTGGCTCAAAGCCTCAGACTGGTATAAGACAAGAACACAGCTGTCCCGGGGGAGCCAGTGAATCACTTGTAGCTGAAGTCAAAGGAGAACCAAAGAGAACAGTTTGATATCTCTTTGACTGCATTCTCCAGGATTCAGATTTAAGAGACACTACCTTTGGCAGAACCTTTTATAGCCCCTGTATTTATTTAAGATATTACACAAACCTGCTTAAGATCAGTGCATTTTGGTGTTGATATCTGTCTTCTCTAATACTACAAAATATTCTAGAAATAATTTGTTTATATACAGTGTAGACTTTCTTTTTCCCAAATAAATTCTTATTATGTCTATGGAAATCTTATGATAAAAAAAGCATTCCTAGTTAGTACTGTGGACCTCCCTCTGATACCTAGCCTGGAAAACCATTTAAGGACCCAAGATCTGAAGAACTCTTTTTTTTTTTTTTCTTTTTTTTCTCTCTCTCTCCTTTAATCTTGCAGTTCCAGTCCCTGATCCCCAGAAATTAGCAACAATCAGAAAAGGTTGTTTATCAAGGAATCACATTCCTCAGTTAAAAAATAAATTCTGTTAACCTTAATTACTTAAGGAAAAAACCTTTAAAACTAAAGATGCATTTATTAATACTGACACAGTATCAGATTAGATTTTCCTGCATTACAGAGCTACAAGAAAATATCTGAAGACTATAAACAAGAACATGTTAAGTTCATACAGCTCAATCTTACTCTGTATGAAACAGAAAAGCTTCAAATTTTTTGTGGGAAAGATATTATTATGCACCCTCCAAAGATGCTGTCCCTTCCTTCATTCACATACTAGAATTTGCATCAAGATAGACATGGCTTTGTAAGGTAATAACAAGATACAAAAGCAGCTGAGTGTCTTGAGAGAGAAGCTTTGATTCAGGAAATTTGAAATTAATATGCACTCCAGCGAGTTCACCACAATGATTGCAAAGCAGAAACTATAAACTAACTCTTGGAGACAAAAGATATAATCACAGTTAAAAATGTACTCAGAACAAGGGTGCTTATAGTCAGAACCAAAGCAACCATAGATTGTACAAGACTTTACTGAGTCTTGCTGATTTATAATCTTTTCATGTTGTCTCCATCCAGTTATGAGGTCAACTTTAACTATTTTCTGGATGAATCAGATGCTGTAGCAATGATGAATATAGTCTACCAAGAATTCTCCACTAAGACTATCTGATTTTTATTTCACATTTGGGGAGTGGACACATTCAATTAGAAGTAGAACAGAGTTGAACCATCATCCAAAATTTGAACTGAAGCTCTGGGAGTTTACAGACTGCCAATTAAGTTGCATTGGCTAAAACTGCATTTGCATTTTTGTTTGCATTTCGCTGTTTTCACGAATTATTGTTACAAACGATGGATATTACCCCAAATCCAGGGTATGAATAATGCCAAACTGTGAAGTTCGTAGTACAGAGTTCTTAAATCTGTGGCGGCCCCCAGTGATTGAAAGGAGAAGTCTCAAACAAGTGTAAAAATTTAATGATGGTAGATACCAGTGATTGGTTCTTTTTACAAGAATAAAACACAGTATTTCAAGGCAATACATTTATTAGTTGTTCTATGGTAATGGTAAGAGAACATATTTGAGGGCATGGCTTTATTGTGCTCATCACTTCATAGAAACCAAGAAGCTAGAGCTAGAGCCAAGGGCTAGAAGGAATGCCACGAGGTCACCTAGTCCACTTTGCCGTCTAATGCCAGGGTCAGCAATACCATCTGGACAAACATCTCCAAGGCTTGAGATCCCAGACCCTTTTCGGTCAATCGGTACCTGGGCTTTGTTGGCCTTCCTGCAGGAAATCTTTTATGGGAACTGCAGTTAGACACAAGACAGCTATTTGTACATCCCTGTTTGCTCTTTGCTGTTTCACATTAGTATGTGCTGTTTTAACTCAGGTTCCACTGATGAGCCACTCCAACCTCTGCAGAGCCTCCTATCCAGAATGCTAACAAAAGAGGATGGAGATCCCTGCTCTAGGGGAACTGGGCCATTGAGAGACCAAGTGATATACCCCAAAGCACACACAGTGTCTGCAGTGAAGCTAGAAAAAGTGACTGAAACTGGGTGTTGTCAGGTGCATACTGAAAAACTGCAGTTGTGTTCCCCGCAGGAGAGCTTCTGATCATAAACCAGTCATCTAGGAGGAACATAAATGCCACATGCTGTTAACAGGTCTGCTCCCATCATAAATAAATTTGTCTGATCAGCATTGCTCTCAGACCTGGATTATTTCACTGTAAGTCATTAACATCTCACAACAATTACCCAAATTGACGCCAAGGAAAATGTTGCTTGTGACTGCTCTGAATAGCTGACTTGCTCTTTTTTTTTTTTTTTTTTAATATCCTTCCTTTTAAATATCCTTTATCTGATGGCTTCTGCCTTAGACTCAGAAGTTTGAGAAATATAGTCAAGAGAGCAAAACAGTTTCTCCTAAGATATCAAATGAAAGATACAGCTGAAAAAAAAAATATCTTTCATTTGTTCTTGTGAGAGATGAAAATTGTGGTGACAGTTGGCCATTCATTTTATCTGGTATCAGAAAAGATTTTAAATATTTGATCAATTCCCAAGAAAACACCTAATGTTAAAAGATGGATAGGACTTAGAGAAAAAAGCCATAGTTGCCCTTTAAAAGCAGCCTGAACATAAGACACAGGGTTTGCAAACAGAAACAAAATATGAGATTACCTGCTCTGCTGGTTCTCCCTGCAGCTATATTTTTGAGCAATAAAAGTATTCTTTCTTATTCAGGAAATTAAATGAATAGCATGCACAGACAGAAAAAAATACTACTTAGCTAGATATAAAGTGAGGGATTGATGAATAAAATACATACAACCTTCTGACAAAGGAGACCTTCAGAAAAGTGGAGAAGGGAGAAGGGACAGGACACAGTTTCTGCTTCTTTGATTCCTATACGACACTCCACTCCTTTCCATCAGCATTGAAGAAAGTTGTGGGGATCCAACACACTAACCCTGCTGCATCCATGGATCTTTGGGAGCATAGGGGTACCCCCACCCCAGATCACCAGTGTTTCCACACCAGCAGGGATGTGCTAGAAAAGACCACTATTGACAGTTACCCTGAGAGCGTAACAGCACGGAGAATTCTTACTACATCAGTCTTTTTTACAGCAAAAGCAGATAAAGCAGACAGAAGGAGGGATTACTGTTCCCAACAGAAAGAGGCCAAGTTGAAACACAAAGAACAGCTCCACGTGATGGCAGGTAACACCGAGCTTCCTGAACTAGTGATAACTGAGCAGTCCCTGGAACCAGATCCAGCCAAGCCACAGTCTCAAAGTGCAGTCCCTAAACTCCTTGCYCACAAAATGGACACCTTGGTTTGGGCTGAACATCACAGGCATGAGACTAGTTAATTAGTCACGGACCAGCTCAAGCCAGGACTAGCTCCAGGTCCCTGTCCTGAGCTCCACTACACAGTGTAGAAACGTCCAAACTGAGGAAAGGGACTCATGAATGCAGTAAAGGAAATCTGAGCCAAGAGCTGAATCCCATGGAGCTGCAGCCAAACGGAGTCAGAGGGGATCACACAGCACTTTGCATCCATGGATCTCACAATGTTGCGCAACATCTATTAACCCTCATACTGCTGAACTACTGAGACTTACAGGTACTCATCCCCTATAAAATCCAGGGCTAGGAGCCTGGCAGAGGTCATGCAGAATGAATCACTGGCAGAGCTCAGGAGAGAAAACAGCAGTTCGCATCTCTKCTAACCAAACACACCAAGACATTTTATCTTTTGTCATAATATCATAGTAGCTTACTATGATATTACGCAGCTTACTGCCAACCTGAAAAAACAAGAGAGGTTTCCAGTGTCTGCACTGTCTTGAGACAAATGAACAAGAAGGGCTGTAAGAAGCAGTCTGCACCAGGTAGTGGGCAGGTATAATTAATGGGAAATACCATCACTCCATATGGAGATGGGCCCGAGTATGCTCCTTCCCCAGAAAAGGCCAAGAACTGTCTTCAAACATTTCAGGAACAGTTAACAGAATTTCTGTTTCCATTTCCTTATTTTTCTTTTTCTGGCTTATCTTTTTTTAGACTGTAAACTTTTGGGGCAAGGACCAAATTAGGCATAACAGATTAATTCAGTTTATCAGGAAAAAGGAAAAGCAATGAATAAGATAGCCCCATGCAACAGCTTATTTATATCCTAGACAAAATGATACTATGGACTAAGGAATGACTAACCAGTAATTTAGAATAAAATACATCACAGACACATCGGAATGATTGTCTAACCAGGTGCTAAAGCAGCAGAAAAAGAGGGCTATAGCGATTAAACTCAAAAGAACTCCTCATATATGGAAAGCTGGAAATGTGCAGTTAGGGGAAAATGCCCCAGAACATACCTTTGATCCCACATTAGATTAAACTGATTTCAACAAGGTTGTCAGTTTTACTTTTACTGATGCTGTCACTGAAAAGGCTTTTGGATTGAACGGTAACTGACAAGTCAAATTTTGGAACCAAACCGATTTGAGGCAAACAGACCACAGAGAAGGCGAAGAATCAGTGATGCTTAAGGAAAAAAAGCAAGAAGAGTTTATTTTAGTAATACAGGTTAGGAATGTTAATATAGATATATATCTCCAAAATAATAGATATAATGATTTTTCATGTTGACAGCATCTGTTTAAAGATGATTTCTATAGCTGTTAGCCAAAGGTTTGGAGAAGTGTTATTTGGCCCTGTAAGTCACTATTATGGAAACAAACCACACTCTTTTGGGTTATTTGTTGTACATGACAGCACAGATGCGATTTTTGCAAGGCTGGCTCTGTCTTTGTAATTAACTGTACTCTCTCCAAGGCATAGCGGACTTCTGTCTGTACCAGTCCTCCTTCATTTTGGTCAGATCCCTCCTAGAGCTGATGATGACACGCAGCAAATTCTCATCTTGCTGCTCTCCCCTCAAAGTGTTTCTTTCTTCTGCCTTTCACCAAAGAGTGAGGGGGAAACCTAAAGCATTCAACTGCTTTAATCTTGCTGGTCTAGTGAAGTGTTCCATCATTCTTGAGCAATAGCAGATCTAATTAGCAATGCAATGCCAATCATCTGCTGTGATAGCAACCCTTTCCAAAAGAACATTTTCTGAGACTGACTTTTCCATTAGGCTCTTGATCATGGCTCTTGATCTTTGACATGAATTTGTTTTTTGACTTAAATTAAATGAAATGCGAAACACACCGCCTCTTAAGGAAGAAAAATCCTTTTGCATGTAACACAAAGTATTGTTGCAAAGTGGTAATGTCCATTTGTGTGTATGTACATATGTGTATGTGCTTGCATGCATGTGCACCATTTTCCTGTCATATGGTAGCAGGTGCATTCAGCAAGGAGCTCCGTGTCAGAGACTCTGCACTGTGAGTAGGAAAGAGAAATATCCAAACCATCCAAACACCATGGTTCTGTAGCAGAAGAACCTGTATTTTACTCTTGTTTCCCTTTGAAGTTTTAGGTATTATATCTGCATGCACATCCTTCCTTTCTTCAGGGTGTGAGTGACTGGTAATCTGGGAACTCTGAAATGTATTCCTGTTATCGAGATACAGTGAGGAAAGAATCACAAACTAGAACTTAGAGCACAAGAGCAAATAATTACTTTGTGTTAGCATTAATAAGGAGAGCAGGAATTGCCAGATCTGATCAGTTCAACGGCCATTTCAACCATGACTAGCAGGCTGTGTCAGGGGCCTCCATTGTGGACCATCATTCATTAACCAGTCCATGGATGTTTCCTTCCATTAGTCAGAGGAAAGACTGAAGAACAAGAGTTTATTCCCCTTCTGTTTTTCATTTTCTATTTGTGGTTAGCCTTGAAAAACTAATAAACATTTAGTGTGTCTACCACATAATTCTATGTTTGTCTGTATGTATAGTTGCTGTAGGGAGACAAACACTATCGCTCACAACAGCAGACCTTAAATCAAACAGACAGTCCTCTATCTCCACTGAAGAAACCAGTTTTCCCTCCAGTGACAGTTTTCAACCCCCAATAGATTAGAAAGCAATCATATAAACCTGAAAACAGAACAGAAGAATAAGCATTTGCTAAAATACATGTGTGTTTATATAGGCAGATTCAATACAGAGTAAAAATGTTTCCAGAATTCATTCATTCTAGATGTTCTCCTTTTTTAAGACATGCTCAAAAGCCTCTCATACTGCATTGAGTCCAGTTATGTAGCAGAAGGTTCCTGGCATTAAACCAACCTATTTTTGATCACTTCACATCTATTGATACTCATACCCTCTTAAATTAATAAGATGCTGTTATTTTAAAATGCCCTGTAGGTCTTTAAAATGCCCACAGTCTACCATTTGAATGATCTATGTTTAAATCCATTAGCAGCCAAAAGCCCAGGACCACATCTCCCTTGGCTTAATACCCTTTCTCATTTCCAGAACTTCTCTTCCTCCATCATTCATGACAGTAAATAATATACGACAGTTCACATGAAGCTGCCTTTGTATGACAATCCTGAGACCATTTTTAAAAACAGCTGTTAGTCCCTTTGTTCAGCAGGTTCTTAACGAGTTTTAGGAAGGGCTTTACGACCTCTCAGAATCATCTGAAGCCTTATAATAAAACACTCCTTGATGAACTGATTTTCAAATAGATGCTTTTACCTTTTTGGCTAGGAAAACATAGGGTCGTGTTGGTTGTCTAAACAGTTGTCACAAACAGAGAGGAGCACATCTAAACACTTCTACAGAGTGGTCCACCAGCTGGGCTTCCTGAAAGGAGCATCAGGTATTTCATGTAGCTTGGTATACAGCGCTGAGTAGGATACTAAAGCATGAACAAGAGCAGACCCAGCACATGAGCTCATGAGGTGATGCGACTCAGCCAAGATTTTGCTGTTATCTCCAGTTACTAGGGAAGATGTGCTGCATACTTATGCATTACAGAATATCCCGAGGTTCTAAAATGTGCTATGCTGGGAGATGGGTTGGCGCACGACACTAGTAACTGGATACAGAACATTTTGTTCTAGAGTTCTGGTTTGTGTCTATCCCGTCTCATTAGGGACCTTGGGTGAAATTACTGCCTTGCTGACGTCAATGGCAAAACTCCCACTATTGTTAGCCTGGGCCAGGATTCCCCCACAATGTTTCTGCCACATGAGAAATATTTAATAACCATGCAGGTGGGTCTCCATCTGATTTGCAGCAGGCAGACAGCTTGCAGAGGATATTATCACACCTGGCAYGACTTAACGCTTTGCTGGTTGCCACAGGCAAGAGAGTCTAAGGCGTGAGGCTAACTTACATGATGACACATCAGAGAGGACAGACACCGGTAAAGCACAAAAAAATGTGCACTGTTCCTGTTATTCTGGGATGGAAGTCTCTAGAGCTGGTTAGGGCAGAAATCTGAACAAAATCTGGGGCCTCCTGAAAGATAACCAGATCAAAGGCAGATTGGCTGAATAAACATTGAATGGACTTCAGAGTTTGACTAAGCACACAGGAATGATTTTATTAAAAAAACAGTATTCTCTGTGTTTTATACATAAGGAAAAAGTGGCATCCAAACACCACCCTAATAAACACGCATCTTCATCTGTACTCCTCTGGAATAAATGCCCACCCCCTAAAGCACCTTGCCTAGATGCATACCTGCCAAAGTAACACACCTGCATGGTCCTGTGCTGTGCAGTGCTGTGCTGCTGTTTTTCCTTGGTCTTGTGGGAGAGACCAAGTCAAAAAATGCCTGATTCCTGGCCAGATGAGAAGTACTGAACCTGAATACCCATGCTTTAAATGTCTTTAGATCTTCTACTCTTGGCTTATTTAAAGAGCACTGTCAGAGAAACAGATTGTGATTAGACCAAGTTCCTCTGCTTTCTGTAGTAAGCAACTACAGGAATGTCTCTGCTTAGAGTCCAGAGCTGAGATGTCTGAGCTAAGAGAGTTTCCACTACCACCAGAACCAGCAGCAGAAGTATGCCAGCAGAGGTGGACCAGCATTTATTTGCTCTGGCAGAGCATTGTGGTAGTGTGGCAACATCACTTTCAGGCTTAGGCTGCTATCTCTGCACACTGCTGGGCACACGCTAGTTTGAGTGGCTGAAGACACTAATCTGGGTGTTTCTGCTCTGTGCGACATGATGGAGTGTAGACATCTTCCTTCTGAAAATGAAAATGAGACTGACAACCCCAGACTACTCAAGCAATTTTGAAAACAACTCTGTTGTGCCTCAATTTCCCCTGCTGCAACATTAACAACATTTGTCCACTGCTATATGTCTTGAAATCCAAGGTATAGATCAAAAGAGCAACACAAATGTTAAGATTTATTTGTAACATTCGACCAGACCTATAGTAAGAGTCACTATAACAACCTGAATGTAGTTATAGCAATAGAAAACAATAGCTGAAAATAGCATTGTACATTCRTCAACTAAGCATTTAATAAAGCATCCACACACAGTCCCAATGCTCATACTCAGTCATTCATTGCAGTTGGATGGAGACAAAGCCTTAATTACCCTGTTAGATCAGAAGGACTGCAGGTGCCTGACCTGTTGGGAAAACATTATGCTTTGTGCTAATGCAACTGATACAAGTAACACAACATTACAATGGACTATTGCCACACAGAGAAAATGCCAACAGTTATTCCCAGTGTAACCACTATTCCATTCTGCAGTAGGCTGTCTAGCAATGAAGCAGGGGAGCAAAGAATAGGGCTGGATGCTTAACAAGTTCCCAACTGAATGTTCATACAAGGTAAGATAACTGAATTGTCTTTTGCAGTGTTAACGTGGCAGTGTCCTGCCCATGGCTCTAATGCTGACTGCTGTGCTGTCTTCAGGCACATGGATGCACGTCTCTGCCTTAGTTTCCCTCATGAGAGACAGCTAATAATGATAAAATTTGTTACAGAAAATCACCATGTATGTACTAAGTTACTGTTTGATTTCTGTGCATGATTTAATACTGACTATGCATAAATGCCACATCTGAAGTCAGTGCCCAAAATGAGCATGTGTGTTCACTTTGCATGTGATTCTTCATTACCTGGAATTTTGTTTTAACATTTATATTGATATAAAATGGGGCAAGTCAAGCACATAATTTGGTAAAGGATGTAAAAYTCTGGTAAAGTTTGATCCATATTTTATATAACTAGAAAAAATAATACATATTAAATATAAGGCAAAATGGGTCCTGAGGGTGTTCTTTCCTTCAGCAGATAGTTACAGAACAATGATTCAGATGTGACTGAGTATCAGTCACACTGTACACAATTTAATCCTGTGTTTATCCTAGACAGCTCTCAGTGGACAGCTGAGCAGTGAAAATAGCATAGGATTCTCTCTCTGCCTCTTTCACACACACATACTCCTTACCAGAGAACTGTATAGCAAATTTCACCCCCTGGATTTCCACTTTCAGTTATAATCTGAGATCACTTTAGAAAAACATACAGAGGAACTAAACTTTAGACTTAGTGGGCTGTTCCAAGAATATTTCTTTCCTGACAGCTTCCTGTGAAGTAATTGAAAATCCAGGATAACTGTCTTGCGTTGTCACACTAGGATGTGCTAGATTTTAAGTATTACAGCACGTGGCCCCATCAGTTGGGGGATGGTGAATTCTGGATTTGGACTCTGATGGGCAAATGAACCTGAACTCCATATCAACCTCTTGCCAGTAGCAAAGTCACTACAACCTCTTTGGGATACACAGCTCCTGCAGTCCTGGTTCTCAAGGCAACTTGATTCCCAAATGACATCAACTGGAAATATGTGGACTTCAGCACTTTGCTGACACTGAAGAGTAACAATCAAAGGGAACACAGAAATGGGAATCAGCAGTGGCTGGATGGAGAGGGAGGAGTCTTACACCTTCCATGAGATAGTTCTCAGCCTAAGCAGATGGCTTACACCACTGCAGCTTTGGCACTCTCAGAGAGCTCTAGCGACATGTTAAAAAGTAGTCAAAAGGTAATTTAAAAGAACAGGCAAAAACTAATATAATAAGCCTGCTTGATAGATAGCGTGGGGAAGTGAGCACAGCAGGAAACRGCCTGTATCAGTGAGACTTCCAGTTTCCAAATACATTTATTCTGCCCTACTGGATTAAACAATTACATTTTGTTGCATTATAACAAGAATGCTTCAGTTTGCCAAAGTTGTTACTGAGTCCACTAACACTCACATGTGGTATTTCAGTCATTTCTGTTGATATTTAATGAACCAGGATCACACAGACTGCTTCCAGAAAACATGTGTTTCTGCCTTTCTAACTGTCCASAAATTAAAATTGGGTCCCAGGACTAAAGAAACCTGATCTGTGGGGAAATTCAGATCCGGATCCAAATTCAGGTCCAAACATCACATCTGGTTAAAAAAATACACCAAAACATACACATCTGCACTCCCACGCAATTCTGCACTAGTGGCTAGGGTACTCAATAATCTTGTTGGAAAACATACACATTTTCTATTCATTTCTTTGTTTATTCACAACATTTTCAAAGAGAAGGTGATGTGTGTTATTGAGGAAAAGGGAAAAAGGCATGGGAGAATTTAGACATAGTCTAGAAAGGACTCCCCCTCTGTGTGTTACTGTAGGGATACAAGGTTGTGCCTTCATAGCTTTTGAACATGTTTCTTTTCCCCAGGACTGCCAGGCTTGATCACTCCTCCTAAAGTCACGTAAGAAAACACACTGTGCATCCTCAAATCCACTCACTCCTGGAAATAACCCCAGAATGGCAATGCCTTAGCAGCTCTGTGTGGGGCATGCATATGCAGTGCCACAAGATGGGGCTCTCATTGCACTAATGACAGAGAAGCCACAAGGAGAGCAAGAAGCACTTCACAAGGCACAGGCAGATGCTGGTGACTAAAGAACAAGACATAACAGCACCAAGACTCATATCCTGCATATGCAGACAGACTACCCTGAGCACCTTCAAAACTGCCTGAATGAGCAAAGAGAGAACAATAGTTGCTTTCTGCATGCTAATCTAGTGGTCTCACTGGCCCAAGAAGTAGGAATCCTAGCTGAGTTCCCTCCTATGCCTGTGGGGTTCATGCCCTCCCCATCTCAGAAATGCATCTTTGCCATCAGGGTCAGAGCCGCAGTTAGGGGACCGGCACATCCCAGTTTTCCTGCTGAAGTTATAACCAGGAATGCAAGATTCACCTAAGAGGAGAGGTAGATGGGAGCTGACTGCTGATTCTGAGACCTTCTAGTTCAGACCCTGACAAGAGACGGGAAGTTGAGCAGGTGCCAGCAGATAGAAGTGTCTGAGGCATGTGTGCTCTAGTCAGTGAGCCACAGTATAAAATGCAGAATGCACTCTGTCTGGAAAATAAGTGTGTCTCACTTCAGAAAAAGAAGGGCACAGCCATCAATTTCAGGGTAGTGATCCCTGGGAGACAGAACCCTTCTCTGAGTCAGTCATAATGGAGAAAGATGGGACTTAAGACTTGATCAGCAAAAGGGAATTATGGGCCTTGCATGGCCTAAGCCCTACATCTGTGCATGCCAGGGAAGGCAGTCACACCTAAGAGCTGCTTTCTACATACGAAAGGGAGTAGGATGTACAGTGCTATTCTTTGTTTAGAAGGACCTCAGCTTAGAAAGGACTGACAGAGAATAGAAGAGTATGGAAAGGGGCAAAAACTTGAGCAAAACAGCTGGAAGGATACGTGAAGAAGAAAGATAAAAAATGGTAAACGCAGAAGGCTACAGAGGCACTTGCTTTGGGTGCCACCCAGGACTTTTGCACATGACACTTCTTTTGGGTTATCCTGCAGAAAAGAAAAAGTGTGAAGAAAATGAACAGTCAACAGCTCAACAAGACTGGAGGAGATATCTCCTGTCTCTTAAACAGGTTCCTGTGAACAGCTCCTGTGGCAGAGACAGGGCTAGTGAAGCAGCCACTTAGACACCCTCTGAAGTCTGCTGTGGATAGCACCAAGCCCTACAACCTGCTTTCTTCTACATGCACTGCTGGCTCTTTGCTTGCCAATTGCTCAGGTTCAAGTTATCCACACAGGAGAAAGAGCAGAGCTCAGACAATCTGCTACCAGACTGAGTTGTGGTGCACCCAGCCCCACATATACTCCTACTCTTCTGGCCTGCAGGAGTGAGTGTAGGCCTTCCAGAGAGCTCTCGACTTAAGTGTGTTTGCAGGTACACAACAGAGCTGATGGGAGAGGGCGTTGGGCTTGTGATTTACTGACCACATAGACATCCAGCTTTAAGAGGGTGAAATGTTTGTTGAAGAAAGTCACAAACTCCAAAATGAAAGCTTTGGCTCAAGGAGAGTGAAAAAGACTTCACAAGCACCTGAACTGCATGTTGCAGCCAGATTCTGCAGTGGACCAGGGTAAGAGCGGGRGCTGGCTTCACCTAAAAGTTCTTTGCTTCCTTTGACTCTTTATTAGCCTAAGCAGCACTGGAGTTTTCATTCTTTCAGGACCTAAAAAAGCCTTCTTATTGAAGTGATGCTGAGGCATTGGCTGTGCCCTCTGGGAGAGAAGACAAGCTCCTGCAACGTCTTCCCACATGCTGTAATTCTACACTGCTAATTAGACTGGAGAAGCTGTCCTTAGTGATCTCAGAGTTGTCCTTAAGTGTATGTATGCACCTTAAAGAACAGGCATAAGAGAAAAGACCCAGTGTGAGTGGGGTTGGAGCAAAAGGAGGTAGAGACTGAAAGTCCTGCAAGAAGCAGAGATGGCTGTGAAAGAAGCTTCAGCTTCAGCAGAGGAGAGATAGTATTTTCTCTTGCACTGAGGTTGAGCCAGTAGGTGCCTCCCAAGGAATAAGGGGAGGACTGTTCAGGGTGCTCTTTTTCCCTTGGCAGCAGAACAAGTGCATCTGCTAATGAATAGGACCCTTAGAAAAGGCAAGCAATTTTTTTCCTTTTTGCACATATTCAGAGAAGCAGAGAAGTTTTTTGTTGTTTTTTCTCCCCCCCTCCCTTTGGGATTCTTTCATTTGTGATTTCTAATCATCATTCTGCTCTTCTTTCCCCCTTTTTCTTCACTCCTCATTTGCGAGCCACCCCTAGGGCTTGGCACCACTCCAGACCCAATGAACTCCAGGAAAGTTTTTTTTTCCCCCTTTCCCCCCCAACACCTTCTTCTCCTCTCTATTCAAACCAAACTTGTGGACAAAATAAATGCTGGCACTAGGTCATTGTCCTTCCCCTCCTTCCCCTCCCCATCAGAGGATTCTAAGAGAGGATTAAACTAATCTCATACATTGACTCGCTCTCGGGTGCTGGCCTGGACTCCTGCCATGCAACGAGATGGTATGAAAGTATAATGTCCCAACAGCATGTTTCTGCAGTAACTTCCTATGCAAAGGCAGCGAAAGCACCCGATGCAGGAGTAGGTGGTTCTATATTGTGCAATGTCAACACATTCACCACATTTGAAACACTGCCTTGGTTTTAAAAAAAGAGTCTAGAAGCCTCAAGGGAATGGAAAATCCACCCAAGCCAATTATTTAAGTGCTCCTGGATGGGCTCATTTGTTAATTAATACTTAAGCAAAGAGAACCGGAAGTTGTGCCTTGATGGGAGGAGGCTACAGGGAGCTGGACTGCCTGGGATTTCTTGGACTTGCTTCCCGTCTCTGATGTACACAGATGACCAGTCCTGCAGCAACCTCCTGGAAACCAGTAGTATCTGCTTGCAGAAAGGTTAGCATCAGCCATTTCTGAGTGCTTCACAAAGGAAGATAATCATCATTACTGGCTTTTGGCAGATGGGGAAACAGAAGTACTGAAAGATAAAGTGATTTCCATGAGCTCGCACTAGTAAACAAACGGGTTAGTGGATTACAGCTGCCCTGAATCCTACTTTGGTGCTTTCGTTGCTGAAAATACTGGCTCACTGCTGACATCTCTGAAAGGATACTGCTAAGGCTCATCTACTTTGATAGTTCTAATGAAAGAAAGCTGGGAGTTGGGTGTGTAACTCCAGCAACCTTCACTGACTTGTACAAAGCTACTCCTATCCCAGGATGTCAAAATGTTTGACAGATATCAAGGCCCTGACTCAGCAAAGTGCTGGAACATGCCTTTGAGTCCTATGATTTGACAATATGACTTGACTTCATGCAGCTTAAGCGCATTTTTAAGTGTTGGGTTTTTTAATTGGTAAAATTAACTCAGCTTCAAGACTTTTCCACAAGACAGGTAAGAATTAAAGACAGAAATGCACATAGGATTGAGGATCATAGTTTGCTGTTGACAGGGAGTATATGTAACATGCTTCCCTTTCTGACATGCACTGACATTCATTTAAGGCTTGGAACATCAAGGTGTATAGATATACATGAGCTACGATCAGACAGCTACAATGGATACGGTAACAGCGTAACCTGTATAAGGGCATATTCAGAACAAGCTGCAAAACTCCGGCAGAGAGCCTGTGCTGTGGCTCTGCTGCTGCAAAGCTAGCTAGTGCAAAGCTCATCTGCGTGACCCTGTCACCCTGGTGGCTCCAAGTCAGGATCCGTGGTTACTCCTGGTTCTGTCACAGATTATCTCTGCATCCTTGAGCAAGACATGTAACTTCTCTGTACTAGTTTCTCATTTCTATGTGAATATAAAACAGTTAATTACATCTTCATATCCTATTCACCACTACTCTTTGTGAGCAAGCTGGCAGAAGAAGAAAGGTTGCTGGAAAGAAATAAGTGGATAAAAATGGGAGATGTAAGACATGACCAAAGGGCAAAACCCATCCTGACCTGTTTCAGACAGTAAGTGCTAAGGGAACACAGTCTCATTCCTGCCTCAGAATCTCAGTTGATAATCGAATGGCTCTGCAGAAAGGAGAAGGTGGACAGAAACAATATACAGATAGCAAACAATTCCAGTCACAAACACACAGGCACAAATGTCTAGGTGGTTTGTCAGTGAGCAGTTAAACCCTGTGTTGAATAGAAATGTTAAAAATGCATTGCATTGTGGCTTTAAATAGCCTCTTGTTGGAGAGATTGGTCTCACTGCCAAATCTCGCTTGGGTAAACTCTGTCTTTACCACTGCTGGGATTCTCTGAATATCCATCAGGCAGTTGCATCACACACTGAATAGTCTGGCATTACCTCATGCCTTAAGGGAAAGACAGAAGAAAATGAACTAGCAGCCTGTTTTCTCCACCTACTCATTTATTTATTTTGGTGAAGGTTTTTTATTTGGAGGAGGGGGGTATTTTTTGTCCTTTTTCGTCCTGAGCTGAGGGTAACTTGAGTGCATGGTAGTAAAAAAAAAAACAGTGGGGAAAGTACTTTGGGAAGTATAAGTAGGGATGGGGAAGGCAGGGGAGAAAAGGAAAAACGTGAGTCAAAGGACTAAATCCAAATTCCAGTCTGGGAGTTTTTAACGAAGACGGAATACTGACTAGCTGAGCAAATTAAGCTCTTTCAAGGGGACCTGGGGAAATGACTGGTTTCCATCCAAGCAGAAAATGTCATTCTTCCCCATCGGTACCAGTGAAAATAAGAGGAGAGACAAAACACTCCCAACCCTGCTCTGAGAAACCTGAAAGGATGGCAGTAGACAAGGACAAACAAGCAATTAAAAGGAAATTGCTTCCCACCCCCCCAACATTTTCTTTCTTCCCAAATGAAAGTGGAAAAAATTGATTAGGGGGGACAAAAAGAGGAAGGACTGAAGAGCTGCATCATGTGCAGAGCCACGTGAAACTCAGCCACTCTGCTCCATCAGGGTGTGCGCAAAAATACGCTGCAGCAATGGAGGCTTACAAAGACCTACAGGAACAGACAAAAATTCGCTTCTCGACCTGTTTTTGCTGAACCTTCTTCCTGCCTCTGAACATTGCTCTGATAGTTACAGTTTCTCTGGCTAAAACAACCACATAAATTCACAGAAAGTTTCAAATATTTTTGTATTTGTTATTACTGGCTAATCAAGCCACTAGGCCAGAGTTTAAGTTTTCCTCCTCTTTTCTACTGTGATTTCCCAGAAGACAGCTGTTATCCCAGTCAGGCTAACACACACTGTCCAGTAGCTACTCAGATCCTCTGCTGGAAGTCACTGCCTGCACAGCAGGTCAGCAAAGGGAAAATGTGCCCTCATCTCTGTCACTGTAATAGGTAGTCAGGCATCCTACTCAAATCTGGCTTCATCAGTGATTTAATTAATATTAGGCTGTGAAGTAAGGTGGCTAAAACAAATGCTGACATTTGTACCTGCTGCTCTCCTAGAGCACAGAGGTGGGAAGGGTAGCTTTGTTAACTGTTGCTGTAGAAATCACACAGGGACTTCCCTCAGAGCCCAAAGCACAGCAGCAACACAGCAGACAGGGATGATTCAGGGGACAACAAGCACAATATCTAGATTCATTTGTGTGCCCAGCAAACAACTGTCTGCAATTTCAGGCAATTACTTCAGCTGTGGATGGAAATATCTCAGGCCATGAACCTAATATCCAATCATATGAATTGTCAATATTCATAAAAATTAGCATATAAGGTTAAGAGACAGAGTCTTGTATAAAAACATAAGAATGCTTGCTATAGTGGATCAGATCAAATATCTATCTAACCAAGCCTCCTGGCCTCAACAGTGGCCATAGCAGTTGCTTAGAGAAGGGCATAAGGCACGTATGATGCTTCTCCCTTAAACTCTTCCACTCTCCAACTCTTTTCAGCTCAAGAACTTCCTGAGTCAGAGGGGTGTCTTCTCTGTTTAGTAACCTTCACTGCATTTCTTTTCCATAAACTTCTCCAGTTTTCCCTAAAGACCATGTAAAAGTTTAGCCTCTACAACATCTTTTGGCAAGGAGTTCTTTAGTCTCTAATATATGAGGTCTTTCAAGTGCTATTTATAATACAAGGTAGTGATACACATAATTGTTTGGCTGTCTGTAGGGACAGCAAAGTTCTCGACTCTCCTCTTTAAGGAATAGTCCTTAATACTTTACATAAGGGGAAAATCAGAACAAGCTCTCCAGCATATCCAAGCTGTCTCATAAGATAAATGTAACCACCCCATCTGGCGCTCTACGCTTTCTCTCTCTCCTAACCCTAACCCTAACTCTATCCCTAACCCTATCCCTAATCTCTAGCGGGGCCTGAACCTGTGCCCACCAGCAAAACATGTGGCTTAAAAGACAAAGGTGTCCTGGGAGCAAGCGTCATGCAGCCGTGCATTTCCTTTGGCATGCCCTTTGCAGCCCCACTCCACCTGCCAAAATACGCTTTCTCTCTCTCCTAACCCTAACCCTAATCCTAATCTCTGGCATGGCCTGAACCTGTGCCCACCAGCCCCACATGTGGCTTAAAAGATAAAGACAATAGAAACATATATAAGGCAGTTAAGTAAAACAGAATACCAAAGCTAACACAGCGTATTTTGCTGGAGGAGCTGGAAACTCTCTCCAGACACCTGCTAATTCCCTCTTACAGTAAAACACATATCTACATAGAGCTTGGACCATGATATCCCTGCAACCAAGACAACTGTGAAATTTTCAGAAAAACACTATCAGAAACTGTATCAAACCACCAGACTTTGTGAGAAACTCGAAAATYAGCATGTTTGTAAGCTTTTGCTACAGGTCAGCACATTTCCAAGGAAACTTGAGAGAAATTATTGTTTTTTGAAATATGACCACTCTGAATTTTGATAAAAGTGAGAAATTTAAGACATTTTGTCAAGCTCCACTTCAATATTTCAAACTTATGTGTGAATCCAAAAATGAAGTGACAAATTCTTTGTGAGAACCATATGGGTAACACAAAAGAAAAAGCCAGATTAATTCTTACAAAGTGTGAGGGATGTTTCCATATCTCTTCTGTATGACACACATATTCCTGACACATACGAAATACTTTACTGGTTTGTAAGAATTTAAACTGCGTCTGAAGAGCTACAGCAGCAGCAGAGACCCATCCTTCTGACCCACTCTTGTTCTTCTCCTATTTCACCATGTTCTCTCTGCATGGCCTTGTGCTCACTGAGAGAGTTATCCTGGGGAATTCACCAAACATAAGACATTACTGACACCAAATGTTTAGAGGAGTTCTTGCGCATAGTAATAAGAGAATGTATTATTGTATTAGACAAAACAAAAAAGAAACACTTAAAAAGCACCTAAATGTCTGCGTATCAGAGAACAGGTTGAGCGCTCACTACCTCTGACTGGAACTTCCCGCACTGATGGTTGAGTCTGTATTATTTTTTTCTTTCATTCTTAACTAAAGCGTTTTTTATTGACCTTTGCTAGAGATAAGGCATTTATCCACCTGAGATATCTCTCCTATCTATTATTGATTTGGAATTTCCAGTTTTGGAATCCAGTTACATTAGCTGCCTTCTATCTTATCTGGATTCCTAGCTATTACTAAGAATACAGAAAATGTGGTCAAAATTTGTGAAATCCTGTAAACTCCTGTGCCAGCACGTTTGTGAGGATATGCAGACATTCCTGGACATTCGAGGAGAAATGGAGGAGTCAGTCTGTGCTTGTCTTTCATTTTGCCCTGTGAGTCTTCCACTCAGAAGGGCCAGTTTCAGTAACCCAAAGGTCCTGGGTAACCCAGAACAACGACACCTCACTCTTATGTCCCAGGCTTTGACTGGTACTACGGCAACAGCTAAGCCTGGCTGGGACATTTTCATTATAGTCTCAGTGCTTAAAAACAAACAAATTTGTACAACGCACACAAACAGCCTTTTCTAATCTATTTTAATGGCGCTCTGAAGACCAGATCCTCAATTGTCTACTGTGTTCTCAACAATTTGCTAATGATAATTAAAGATGCCCAAACTTTGCCAACTATTTCGGCACTCTATTTAACCAAGGAAGATAAGAGTTCAGGAGGAAAGCAAATGAAATGAACTTGATCCAAGCGGGAGGTGTTACCTACTGAGGAGCCCATAAAGGCTTAAAGATAGCAAAGGCAGTGTAAAATGTTCTCTAAACTGCACAGCAGATAGACAGAAAGATGATGCCAAAAGCCTGGAATGAGATTACAAAAGCGAGAGAGTGAGTGGGTTTTTTCTTTCTTTCTTTCTCTATAGGACTCCATCCCAAAGAAGTTGCTTAGACAACGGTAACCTCCTACCATGCAATCTGTGTATAAGGAAAAAAAAATTGTGCTGTAGTAGAACTGGAAGATGGAAAACTGTTTTTTTCACCAGTGGAGAGAATTGAAAAATTCTTTCAGTATCCATTTCTGCAGGAAAGGCCCATATTTCCTCCATAGGTTGTGAGGTATCAGGTATGCTGCCAGCACCCAGGAAACAAATAAGATAAAAGGAAGAGGAGGCAGCTATCAACAGGAAGCCCAAGTTCTGCTGAATTAGAGTCCTGTGTAAAGTACTGATTCCACAGAAGGATGCAAGATAATTCAGTTCACCACTAAAGCTATGATTTTGCACAGTTATTTTTAGTAAGTTCTACTGTGGCAACGTGAAGAAGTTGATGCYCGCCAATCTATGGTGCATTCTCCCCATGTCAACAGACATAGCAGGTAACTGAGTGCATTCCTGTCCCATTGTAAGATCGAATGAAYTGTCTTATAGGAAATGCATCTTTCCTTCCTGAAGACCACCATCCTTCATAGAACTTCCTCTGACATCATCCAACCTGATCCCATGCCCGTTTGCTAAGTTTCATGAAGTTCAATCAAATTCACAGTTTCTGTGAGCTACATAAAGGCAAAATTGTACTTGCGGCCTCCTGGAATCCTTCAGGATTAGGCTGTTAATATTTCTACTGTTTTGTTGTGTGTGTTGTTTTGTTTTTTTTTTAATCGGTTCATTATCTAAGTGTGCCTGAGGTTAATTAGAGCAGCATACCAACTTCCCTAACAGAATACGAACAATAGGCTGAATGGAATATATTTTATATTTGTCCCTTCCTGAGGGGCAGAAAGCTGTGCCTGGATAATTTCTATTATTACACCAAAGGTGAGGAAGCCTTCATCAAAAAGAATGGTTTTGCATCATACTTTAATGAACTTTATCTGAGCACATCACATTCAACTTCAGTTTATTTCAGTAAGTTCCAATGACTTCAGCACCACCCACTTTGCAGGATTACATCCCTTATCTGTGAACAAAACAAGAATTGGTCTTTTAGCAAATTGCCATCCATATCATTCTAAACATGAAACCTAGGAGAACTACCGGATTGATTCACTGGCATATTYTATCTGGTGAATGGTCAACATCAGCCAAACAGCTGGATATGAAAAGTTCCCCAAGTCTGTAACAAAATAATAGATAAAGAGGAAGGTCTCTCCATAAGCAATAACCAATAAAGCAAAACTGCTTCCACAAGTTATAAAGTCCCTCCTAMACAAATAGGGGATTTTTGCTTATAATATATTTCACTGGAGCTTGTGTTCAGAACTGTAGAATAAATTGCTCAGCAAGGAAAGAGAAGCCCAGATAAATTTACATCCAAAACACTGTGTGTGTATCTATACACACTGTATCAGGAATGCATTGAAGAACTGAAACACACTGGTCAGTTATGAATCCTGCATATAAAGACAGGACAGGGTAAAAGTGATCCCTGGGTGGGGGTGGGGGGGGGGGGGAGAGTTCTTGGTGGCTTAACAGATAGCTGGATGCCCACATTTGGCTATCTGGGGGACCTGGAAGAGGAATGGTATGTCTACGCTCAATCCTAGTCATTGATAAAGTTGGATCCAAAGCCTACTTGGGTCAGTTAATGTTTCCACCTCTTTGACAGGTTTGCATGGAGCTATGGACCACGTATCTCCAACTGCTTTTCAAATAGGTGAAAACACCATATTTTTAAAGAGAAATATTAAAAAAGTGTATTTCAGTCTTATCTTGGAAGAGAACAGGCACTAAGATCACATGGTGACTGTGTTTGCAACCCCAAGTTTGTATGCTTACCTAAATAAGTCTTAAAATACATATTTGTACTTGCATATGCTGAATGCATGCATGTGTGTATGTGTGTATATATATATAAATATATATATATGCAATTTTAGTGCCATATATATAATTTAAAGGTCACTGAGTCACATGACAAAAGGATCAGTTTGGAAGAGGCTAAAGCACTGGAGAGCTTTTGTTCATTTTCTTATCTTAACAAAAACCAAGAAAATTTCTGCAATTCTTAGGAGCATCAGGACACAAAAAATGTTTTTAAAGGTGAAGCATACATCAGGATTGTTGTCTTAATTTACAACATAATCACTTCTTTATTCTAAACAAAAACTCTAGTATATCAAGATTATTTACTGTTTTTTTTTAATGCTTCGCTTCACAGAGCCACACAGCTAGCTGAGCATCTCACCTGTGTTTAAAAAGGGTTAATTCCTAACTTTCATGGACACAGAATAAAACTATAAAATGTGATGTGTGTGTGTAGAAATGCACACACAAAAACTCAAACTGCATTCCTTATTACTTAAATCTCACTTTCTTCTCTTCAAATGATTGGGGCTCAAATCAATAATTAGAGACCCTTTTGAATGTTAATTTCAAATCTGGCCATATTAGTGGTCAAATAGGTCCTAATACTTGAATTGCTTTAAAAAAAAAMCAAACAAAACTATTTAATTTCAGATAATAACTACATTTTGTAAAAACCTTAAATTTGTGTAAAAAACATTTGGATAGCATAAATACTAAGCGATAGCCAAAATAAACACAGGCGAGTCTACCATCTGTAAATGGTACATATACATTTCCAATGCAGTTCCACTTTTAGTGTTATTTATTTTCAATCCTTTCAAATTTGTTACAGAAATTTTCAAACCAGTGCAATGCATGCTTAAATTGTTCTGCTTTCATGAGCTTTATCTCATTTACTAATAATCCAGGAAGCCTTTCACGTAAATATGAAGACTTGCAATATCACATTTGCAGAGTTTGATGTTAGCACTTTGGGGATGATTTGTCCTTGCTTTTGCTTTGATGCAGCCAAATTCAAGCAAAGTGGGAGCCAAATCATTACTAATACACTAAGTATTTCATATTCATCTCATTCATTCTGACCGAGCAGAAATGACTCCACAGAACAGGAGGAACACAGTCCAAATCAGTCCTTGCTGATAATGCATTTGACTTGAAAAGCACCAGGCTCGGCAGTGACAAATCAGGACATAAGGTGGCATTATTTCCCTTCCTTAACTATCTGCAAGGCTAGTGTCAGATCTGCATGGCAATAGCGATACAACTTTGCTACAAACAAGCTGTTTGGTATTCCAGAAACAAAAAACACAGAGAAATTCAGGTCTGTACCAACAAGATGCATTCAGAATACTACAAAGCCAATACAAAGCCAAATCCTGACTCCTCCCCAGCTTAAAATTTTCCCTGAATACTGTGTTTATGAAGTGGTCTGACTCAAAACATCACTGTTAGCCTGAAGGTGCATGAACTGTACAGGACTTTCAAAGTAACATTTTGAAAATTTGGACTTCATTTGTATCCTTGACTCTGTGTTCAGCTGTGATTGCCCATGCCAGGAACTCATATCAGATTCATGCAGATGCTCGGGAAAAAGTAATGGAAAAAATAGTTGCAAAGGATACAGAGACTTGGTTTGCATGTTCATCTACTTTCAGTTCACACAAAAGATTTAAGACTTTTTTTTTTTTTTTTTTAAAGGATCACATGTAGCTGTACATTTCAAGCAAAGATTTGAAACCACAAAACAGAGAACATATTTTCCCCCTCACCTTGCCCAACATTTGTGGTGCATTTGGATTGAGAACCATTTTTTTTTCTCCTAACAATATCAGACTTGCATTATGATCTTACCTAGTTTAAACCTAGAAGCTGGAGGAATAAGCATAGAATAGGCACAAGAAGGCAAAAGGCATTGCAAACTGAATGCTGGCTTTGCAAAGTTCAATGCACCATCCTAAGATCCAGTAATACACATTAACTCATTTACTTGAGAATATCCTAGTAGCCTGCAGAGCTCAGTATTGATCCAATATTTCCTCAGCATTTTTATCAACAACCTGGAAATAAATGAAAAAGCTCTAATAACAAAATGTACAGACCTCTCAGAGACTGACAGAGCAGTAAGTGTTAGAAACTGGTTTAGAACCCTCCGGGAGCTGGGTCCAAATAGAATTAATAAAATTACAGAAAGAGGCCAAACTGAGGAACAATACAATACTCTGGACAGTAGTGACTCTTAATTAGAGATCATAGGAAACAAGAAACTCAACATAAGAACCTCCTGCAATTTTGGGACAAAAAGGGTAAATGTTAACATTAAGGATGTGTGGAGTGAAGGAAGGTACTTGTGTAAAAACCAGGAGCACGTGGCTTGGGGAGACACTGGTGGGACAAGCATAACAATATTACAGACTGGTTACAGAATGACACAGAGGACTCTGCCCTGGGAAACTGTTGATGAGTGAGAGATGGAGAGAGGCCAGTCTGTTCAGTTTATCAAAAACAAAGGCTGAGATTTGGACCGATAGCAGTGTGTGAGTATGTTTCCCATTCCAGAGAGATACAGGAGCTTTCATTCAGCAGTTGGAAGCTATTGCTCACAATGGAAAGAAGGTGGACGCTTCAAATAGTAACAGTAGTTACACACTGGAAAAGATCCTAGAAGAAACAGTGACTTCTCCCTCACTTAGTAACTAAAAATCAGGAAAGATGCCTTTTGGAAAACGGTACTTTAGCCACATACAAAATCTCAGGCTCAGTACAGCGAGAACTACAAAGATAACTGACAGGGCTATATTATGTCAGAGGAAAGACTACAAATGTGTGATTCTACAAAACACAATTTTTTGCTATATTCCTGACTATGCAGAAACATTCAATCATTTCCTCCTGATAAAATACTCTCATGTTTAATTTGTCACATATTTTGCAGGAAATCACATATTTAAGGCCCAAGCCAGTACGGATAGAGGTTTAGCAAAGACAAGCTTGCCAGATGCAACACAAACAACCCAGTGTTCTCTTCTGTAAATCTTGCACCATTAGAACACAGAGCCACAGAGTCCAGAATTGAGCAAAAGTGGGAAGCATCTACTGAAAAATCACTAGAAACTCAAGACAGCTCTGAAAAGGATTTGTTTGTGTTTGGTTACCGTGGTGGTGGCAGTTTGGACCAGCTCTAATTGTATCTAACCCTTTTTCACCAGTTTACTGAAAAGGCACTCATCACAGTCCAAGAGATGCTAAACACAAAAGCAAATTTAAGCAAACACCTATCTCTGGTCCCATTAATCATCAGCTCTTGACAATTTTTGGATCCCACTCTCTTCTACTCCCATCTTTTGCAACTCTGAAGGACTTCAGGTCAGATCCTGCCCCTTCAGCCAGGACCACTGTCTCCATGAAAGCACCCCGTGTGAGACTGGCTCACTGTCAGACATGGCTTGATTTCATTTCATTCCATCACCAAGAGTTCCTTGACATGGTTATTAATCATGGCCCAAATGACAGGGCATTGAACTGTCTGGAGATGAAACTTCACATTCCCTTCTAGGGCTCCCCAGGTAGGACATGGAATTTGTTTCATCTTTGTGTAATCAAGAAATGGAGCACATTAGGGGAGTGAATTAACCCCAACTTCAGGTTTATAAAGGTGTCCCTGCTCTGTTTAATTAAATCTGCCTTAAAACTTCCTAATCCCAAACTAAAGACTTAATAATGTTCAGGAACCTCTTTTTCCTTACAATATATTGCTATAATCTGCTGACGGCTTAATATTGAAATAAACATGCTGCTCCTCTACCTGACCTGGCCAGTATAAAAACGAAATACCACATGATTGAGACCAGCTTCTCCTAAAATGTCAAGCACACAGCACACTAAAACCCTTTTAACGCCACAAAACAAGTGTCTAAGACTGTCCACAACATTAAAATAAATAAATAAATCCAGAGTGGAAGCAAAAACAGCAGATTTTGCTGTTTCCTCTGAAGCAGTAGAGATCTGTCCTTTAAGGTTGAAGATGGCAACCCCTGACTCCAGGTTCRGGTATTACACATTCCTTTGAGAGAGTCTTGAGGCACTGAATACCATCCCAGGTCTGTGTTTCAACATGGCCAGAAATTAGTTCTGCTCAAGCTCTTTTAAATTTGTTAAGAAAACTGATTTTGTAATTCCAGCTTAAAAAAACCCAAAGCTGTAGAATATTTGTTTCGGATTATTATCAGCAAAATTCAGATCTTGATCAGGGCTTCCTTTCCTGTACAAAACACAGGTGACTGGATTCAGGATTTTGGTGCCAGAAYTGAGTATCTTGGAATATGATCTCGGCATCAGTTTAGTCCCAAGAGGTACCAAACAGTCAGCAGAGCTTCAGAAGAAAGCTTGTGGAAGAGAGAATGTCTCTATATGAGATGTTTGAGGAGGCAACCATACCAAGAGAGAAGCAGTGTGATCCACTGTTGAATCTGGGGAAGAAAAAAGGAGGAACAAAGCAGAGGTGAAGAGGAACACAGGCAGCAAGACAGGCTGTAAGGACTGTTAGCCCGCACTCAAAGAGAATCTTGTGAGGCAGAAACAAATTTCTATTGTTTTTCCTCTGCTATCCACAGTCACATCCAGGTTTGACTGAGGAAAGCTGCATCTTCCAGTGCTTCTTCCTTCTTATGATCTCCTGTGGTGCCGCAGAGAGGGAAGACAGGGAGAAATATAGAAGAACTGGACACAGCAAACGCTGCATCCAAAGAGAACATCTAGTGGATGGAAATGCTTTCTGCTCTTTCTTTCCCTAAGAGGATTATTTCGGTAGGGCCTGGCTGGCGTCTGCACCAGAGCTAAGCGCCAGTGACCACGCCAGCCAGTCTTACCCTCCTGTCAAAGGGTTTCATTAAGAGTTAGGTTCCCTGTTGCTCTCATGGCAGCTTGCACGTGCTCACTAAATATCCTCCATCCACTCCCAAGGTATTTGCTGATACAGAAATCTCTCCCTTCCCCCCTGCTCCCTCTTTCCCCTCCCTCCCCCCCGCCAGGGATCTGGGGCCACAGCACAAGTCACCATCCTGCTGGGAAATTTTCATTACACAGGGATGGGACAGAGAACTCAAGCTGAAAGTGTATTATCAGAGAGGCAAGAGCCTCGTGTCTTTACATCACATCCATTCCTCTGACCATGCCATCAGTGAGCTAAGAACACCATAAGCCATACAGAGAATAGAAACAATAGTGAACCCTTCTTTTCATACACTGCTGTTGCTGTGGAGTAACCAGATGAACCATTGCTCTTGGCCAAGTCTGGGTGTTACTGCATGGGTTACAGGGACATATCACGAGTTGGCACCTTGGGCCTGCTGMCTTGGTTTCCCTCCTTGCTAAAGACATATTTCAGACCTTAGAACTAAACAAAAATTCCCATGTCCCAAAGACTAAAGACTATTGTACTCCTTCTTTCCTAACATATCTTTCCCTCAAGTCCTACCTTTGTCCTGCTCCCTCAGACAGCCAGAACAGCCATGAGAATGCAAGGGGCTGAGCTCCATTTGGCTGAAGACACGGAAGTCAAATAACAGTCCCACTCCTGTTTAAATAACAACAAAAATGCTTAATCTACTTTTGAGACAAAAGTGAGGGAGTTTCATCATTAAGCTCAGAGGTAGAGAAATCAGGCTTCCTATCCTCAGTCATACAAGTAAATCCATCAAGCTGGGGGACTGACATACCATGGTCATAGAGACTGCAAGTGGGGGAAGTATGGATGTCCCCAGATATTTAGCTCTCCAGCATCCCAGAAATGAGGGAAAGCTCTACTTCTCTCTATTCAGGTGAGACTCAAAACATCAATATTTCCAGCAGAACCATTCAATAAACCTGAGAACTAGCTCACTCCTTTAATCACATCACTCATTCCTCTATTACCACCTTGCATAAAACCAAGAGAAAGACTTGGTTCTGACTGCACAGATAACTTAAAGGGACTTATAATACAAAATGTAAAACATAAGAATGGATATACTAGCTCAGATCAATGATCGTTTTTCAAAAATCACTTGTAAATTGCTATTTCCCTTTAAATTTGAAGCCAGAATCTATGCTTTTATATTACTAGTTTGTGTAGTAACAACTAGAGATGCAGGCACCGAAGCACCAGACTCCAGTATCAGCTAAGCAGAATCCATCAACTGATGTGAAACTCCAACTTTTTTCTTGGTATTTCTCACATATGATTCCTGGCTAGTCTGGGATTGTTCAGTAATAGAACTGGTAAAGATAATTATCCTAAGTTGTGATACTTGGAAAGATATATATATATTTTTTCAAATAAGAAACACTAGAATAATCTTTTGATGAAAAGCCCCCACACTTTTGAAAAATAAGAACTATTTATATTTTTACTATCGTCTCTTCTTTTTACGTTACTCTATTCCAATTTGCATTCTGTCACTGGAGAAGATACGTGGTTGTTCTTCATTTTGAGGACTGCTTCTGCCCAACAGACAGAAGGACAGAAAAATTCTGAGAACCCCAAAATGTTAATTTGGAGGGGAGGGGGAGAAGCATCAGGAAAAGGGTCGGCCTGTAAAATGCTGGATCAGCTCCAATAAGACAGCTTTGAACTTCTACTATGCAATATGCATGGAAAACTCAGAGAGGATTTGAAAATATTTACGATGCTTCCTATATAGAGGTCAGAGAATCCTGCAAAAAAAATGTTTAAATTTTAAGCAGTTTGCTAAAATTGTATTTTCACTTGATTCCTCCTAAAGCTTTATATTCTTTATTTACCAAAATGTTCAAAGGAAACATTCCAGAAGTACTTATGAAAGTATACATTCATAAATCCACTTTTGCTGCAAGTGTCACAGCAGTTGTGTCAACTACATCGCTGCATGTCAATAGGCTAAGTCAAGTCCTCCTCCTTTTTATAAACATCTAGTCCTTTACCTAGGAACATAAGGACTACACAAGCTAACGTTTGCAAGCTAGAATGCAAAGCGAGTACCAACTCCTGAGTTAATTTAAGGACCCAACTTCTAGCAAAAACAAATAACCAAAGCAGTAATTACAAATGTGATAACCTGCATTTAAACATGTATCACATTACCTGCATGTAAACCCACATGCTGCAAATAAACATATGTTACAAACTGAACATCTGAATTGTAATTCACTTTCATGAAGTACTGGAGGTGGCAGGTCTGAAATCTAAGTCTTAGATACAAGAGTGTCTAAGCAACAGAAAAATGTCCTGCTAGCAGTCATTGCCAGAGGTGGTTTGAGGCCTGTTTCACTTGTGTCTCAGAACAGAGTGCCACGCTTCTGGGAGCACAGACTGCAAGCATCCACCAGTGCTACCATGTCTTCTGGATGTCCCTCTCTGCCCCAGACAGCAAGAAGCCCAAGCACAGTCAATCAGGATATACTCAAACACGCAAACAGCCCATATGGTACATGAACAGTGAGTTTGCACAGGATCCATCAGCACATGAGGTTCCAGCTATAGGGTAGTGGCAGAGCACAGAACTAACATTTGCTAAAACTGGCCCTGAGCACCTCTGAGACTCAGCCCAGTAATTCCTGAGGATCTTGGCTCTCCATCTCTAAAATACAGGTAGTAAATAATGTTTTGAAAAGCCATCTCAAGTCAGTGCTTAGCATAAAGGAGCTCAGTTTTCAGATAAAAATCTTGAGATGCAGCAGTAGTAATGTAACACAGACCTCCTTCTAGCCCTCTATTTATATATGTCACATTATCTTAGCCTCCTGAAAATCGCCATTTTTCTGGCCTCACCTCCCACTTACCAAATGTGTACCTTGTATCCCCTCAAAAAGTACTGTGAAAATCACCTAGAAATATGACCTGCCAGTCTAATAATATTTAAGGTGCTGTAGCTTGCAAGTTCCAGAGTCCAGGCCAGGCAGGGTAGCAGAGAAAGCAACTGATGACAATGTGAGAATTGCTACTGATAAAAATCTATCCCCCTCAATGGGGATTTTTTCAGGGAACAAAGTCATGTTCTATGGCATACGTAGTTATATGCGTGTGCAACATATGTATAATGCTTTTGTCTAATTTCATAGTATTTTAAAGAACTACATATGGCATAAGGGAAATTACTGACATGAACCTACACTGCACACACACAGCACCATATTCTGCTTTATGTGCGGAAGTCACAGAGTAAAGGCAGATGGAGGGGCCAGTTGTATTAAGCCCAGGTGATTATGTCACAGGTTTGGGGGTTTGTTTTGTGTTTTCTTTACTGGCAAACTGTCCATTAACTTTTCTGAGAGCAGAAAGCAAAAGGAGAGGAATTTGTGAAGTCGGTAGTCCATATGGCTGGTAGTGAGTTAATCTGCATCTAAGCAGCAGGTAGCATGAGCCAGGCTGTCTGTTGGGGTTGTTAGTAACCTAGGGGCAGATCATGGAACAGCAGGGAAGAGGATAAACTGAGCCTACAAATACAGTCAGGAATGTGGCAGGAAATTATTTCTGAAAACATACTCTGAAGTATAATAGCAACAATCAGACGGTCAGACTGCGTGTATGAAATCTATCTGGACTCAGGGCACACAACAGAAGTGCACAGAAGTGTGTGATAAAGTAGATTAGATATATATATATGTGCCTCTACGTATAAATAAACATTCTTCATATAAAAATGAGAAGTATATGCATAACAACAGAGTATATCTGGACAAACATACCTTTCCTCTGCAAATCTAAACAAAACTAGAATAATTTATTTGCTAATATACTTTATACAAGCCATCTACCAATAGCTTTATAAATTTATCAATCAAGCATTACATCAACACCAAAGAGCAAAATGTAGAATGTCAGAAATTGAAGGGTTTGGTCAACAAGGAGAGAAAGGAAAGCTGGAAAACAAGGAAATAGGCAGTGAGGAAACAAGACACAGGTTGCAAGAGCTGCAGAGAAAGCCTTCACACCCACAATATAGACTATGACACTGGACAGGGAGTAACACATGAGAGATAGCCAAGAAGTTGGGAGTAGATAGGGACAAGTAACCTATGACAATATGGAGCAGATGTGTAGGACAGAAAAAATGAGAAGCAATTCTATTTGCATTTTCTTTTTTTTTTTTTAATATCACTCAGTAAGAATTTTGATACTGTTTTTTGTCACCACTCAAGATGAACATAAAACAAACTATGGTCTGGGATGGAACATTTTATTTCTAGTCACTCTTTCAAACTCACTACTAGCACAACTCCAGGTAACATCAACTCTCCCACTATCACCACCTTCAGGATAAGAAATGGCAATCATTGAACAACTTTGAGCAATATAAGAGTGCAGATTTGGACAATGAGTGCTTATTTCAAGAAGAAGAGCTGAAAGTTAATCAATTAATCTTTATGAATGATAAGTAGATAAAACAGTACCAAAGGTCCATCTTGCTCCATAACCTGTCTTCTTCTGTGGCCAGTAGTAGATGCCTAGGAAACAGTTTAAGAACTGGGCAATACTTCAACCATACTCTCTCCTAGTTGCTAGGAATTTGCAGCTCAAGAACTGCCAGAAATGTTGCCTTTGTATTTAATATTCCTTGATGAATTTGCACTAGCAATGTAAGTCATGCAAGCACATTAGTAGAACTTCTCTTTTAACTTCAACAAAGAACCACCCTCTTATCTGACCCTAACAAATTACAAGACATAGTTTAACACAGGGAGATACTCAAAACTTCACATAACAAGTGAGAGCGCACTATTCTTCCCCTATTTAAGCACCAGAACAAATCAAACATGACAGATGTCATTTGTATTACATATTAGTGCACTGCAGGAAAGCCTCAGCCACGAGTAATGCATGCTTTATAAAAACCTCCAGCACAGACCATGTAGCTAATATAAATGAAAGGAAGCAAGAAGGAATTATTTTGTCCAATAATTCTGACTATCTCTGCAATCACTTGGAAACATGCATTTTTTCTGCAAGTTGCAAAATTTTGAATCCTGGATGTGAAAGAAGGCTGCCCTTTTAAACAGGAAAAATTGCATCACCTTACCTATCAGGTAGGACTCCTGAATCCAAAGGCTTTAGTCTTGGGTAAGCACTTGTGTTCAGATCCAAAGTGATGCAGCAGGGAAGTTCTGAAAGAAATGACATTCCTTGAGATTGAAACCTGTCTACAAAATTGCAGGATGACAGCAAAAAGGAGAAGCAGGGACAGAGGAGAGCTTCCCTGGAGAAGACAGATGGGCTTTGGAGAGGCATTAGGCATAAATCAGATCTTAAGGGGAGAAAAGGGGTTAACATTTAAAAACAAATCAGAGTGAAATCATCTCAGAAGTGGTTCTCCCAAGACAGAGCTGCAATTAGGAACTGGCTGTATGGGGCTTCCAGCAAACAGTAGGCAGAGACAGATTCAGTGGTTGCGCTGAAGTACTGTGTACTACTCTCTGGATGATCTCTGTATCTGGCCAGCAAGCTTTAGGGGTGTTTGTACTAACATGGAAAGGCTCTGGCAGGCACTTTAAGGTATCTCAGCCATCTCTCCTCTCCTAAGAGGGCAGGTTCTGCTACGTGGGAAGAATCATATCACAGGAATCACAGAGAGATGCAAGAGAAGAAGCCATTCTTCAGTGGATGACAGCCACAGTGAAGGGAGGTCTGTACACCTTAAACTCTATTGACTACAGGTCATGACCATGTCCCTCACTGACACAGGTCTCTACTCACTGCCAGCCATGTCCCAAAGATCTGCTGCTCTGGTAATGCAAGCCTCATGAACGGAGAACTTCAGGAGCTAATCAGCACTACCACACACTGTCTGGGCTGGAGGTGAGCACACATCTTTTCCTCATCCTCAACTGTCGGGCTCCTCCTTAGTCACTATACTTAGTCAAGACACCCTCAAAAGATTGTATGTTAAATCCCATCTAAATTCTAAGCTGCATCTGGGACTTAAAATAAACAAACTGCTGCTGAACACCCTTTGCCTCCCAAGGGTGTTTCATTAGTCCTCAGCTTCTGCTTCTCTCCCCTTCTTCAAGTTTGGAGGTCCTACCTAGATCTCTTCCTTCGCGTAACTTCCACAGCTTACATCCTCTACTTTGTATAATAAACCTTTTCCCAGCTCTGTCCTGGACTTGCAGAGGGATCTTGACAACACCAGCCCTTACAGATCACAAATACTGCCATACTGGTCTTAAATTCAATGAAGATTTCTTACAGTACCTTAGCCCATGTAGGAGAAAACTCCTTCCCTCCTTCTGCATTTGCTTCCCTCTCTCAATTCTTGGAGAGAAAACCACTGAAATGTAGCTCAGGAAAGGTCTTAGCTTTCCTGCACCCCATAGAAGCTCCACTGTTATCCTGGTAACCTCATTATTTGATGGACCTTAGTCATGATTTGCAAACACACAAAGTTTGAATACTGAGCTCAAACAATTCCCTTCATTCTTGCCCTGTCTTAATGGGCTACTGAGATTCCAGGGTCCAACCTGCCTCCTGAGATAAGTTTGAGAGCAGACAGAAACACACATTGTAAGGAACCTGTTCTGTAAACAGCCACAGAGTGTATTACTCTAAACAGGTAAGGCTGACAGAGAGTGGAAAGGGAAACAGCAGAAGAGGGACATACACAGGTCCTGCAGCAGGTCAGAATATTTCTCTGCACTGAGATCTACTTGTTTCAGGTGAGTAAGGAGGAGAAAAAAAGAGAAGGGGMTTTTCAGAGGGCTCATTACAACTCTGAGTCTGTGTGCCAGCGCTGACATCACTCAGGCCTGCACAGACAGTTTCTGGGCAGAGTTGATCCTGTAGCTAAACAATTTTGTCAGGCATCTCGGCTGACCAGCTGGCACAGCCCACATCCCAAAGGGAGATAACCTTGAGATCCCCAGTACTTCCATACTGACAGTGCAACTTCCATCTTTGATGGGCCAAGAGTGCTTCACACAGCTTGAAACCTTAAAGAAGAAATGGAAAACTCTAGTTAACAGGAAGGTTTTGTGTGCACTAATTATAGCCCACAAAAACCCATTGTCTGTGTCCAAGGCTGGGTCACACTATTGTTACAAAGCTTTTGTAACTCTACTAATACCTTTAATATAAGCTCCTATTAATTGTATGTTCAACTTAATTCCTAAGCTCAGTGCTACTGGACTGCACTAGCCAGGCAGCTGACTGTAATTACAGTGTGCTTACAGTGTGCTTAACCTGCACTTATAAAGCACATTAATTCTCATGATTCTGTTTTAATTTGGTACAGGATTGACAACCTTTGGTTTTTCTCCACAGAACACACCTAACATGAGCAGCAGCCAGGTAACCAGCTAATATGACTCAATATTGCTTTGGAAGGAGGTGATGCAGTGCTTCATTCTCCATTGGGTAGCTGCAACTACACCATCACTTCCAAAGCTCTCTGCAAACTGCCTTTTTTGTTATAGATACTGGTTCATTAGGAATCTTAATCTCCAAAAGAGCTATCCTGTTAGAGGCATAAACAGGAGTCCACGAAAAACATGAGCTCCTATGATTTTCACAGCTGCTGAATGATGTACAGCCTTCAAAAGACAGCACTACCCTAACCATGAAGTTCTACAATCCCAGGCCATCATGCAATATTTTGGCAATTCTAGAAACTTAACAGGGAGAAATGTTTCCTCGACTGTTTCAGAAGAGCTTTGGACTGGATCTGCTACACCTACAGATGACTGTAGGTCAAGTGCAAACGTCATCTTTGATATTTGCTTTCCAAACCTATATTGAAAAACTCAGAGAAGTACCAATTAAATACAGTGTGTTGCATAAATCTGGAGAGGAGCCAATATCTCATTTAATCAGTTGGCTGTCAGCCCATGTGAGTTACCATTTTTGAATGATTTATGAGCACTGAGGCATACAGGTCTTCCTGGTGCTACTGCAACAAGCTATAATGGGATCAGGGTGCATATTACTTGTATGCTATAGAAAAAAGCTGAGGGTGGGCCACACAGACTGAGGGCTTTTGAAGGTTTGGGATGGCAATTGAGATTTGGCTGTGTCCAACACCATCTCCACATCCCCGGCACACTCTGATTAACACATAGTTCCTGCCTACGAAGTTCTCCCAACTAACAAATCCTCTTTGCAGCATACTTCCTCACCCCCGCCCCCCTTCCTCCTTGCAATAAAAAGCAATTAGAGAAAATCCTGGGCAGGGGGGAACTAGAAAGAACGATGATCTGGATATCATGAAGGAGGAAGAAAATAATGTGTTGTTTGGTCTAAAAAGGATTGAAGGAAGGTATCAAATGTGGAAAAGGTTGCTGAAAAAGGAAGGAGAATTAACTTATGTCCAAGGAGTACAGGACATACAGCAATGGACTTAAATTGCTACAACGACAGCTTAAATTAAACATCAGGAAAAATCCCCATAGGTAAGAACAGTGAGACACTGGAATTAATTGGCTAGGGGGCTTCCATTTTTCCCTTTCTTAAGAACTGGCTAAGCAAACATCTGTCAGACAGTATAGAAGAGCCTGTTTTAGGCCATGCAGACAGGCCTAATGACTTCCCAGGATTTCTTCCAATCCCCTTTTCTATGATTTTTTTTGACCTTTGTATTACCTTTTCTTGCATCTGTCTGGATATTTCTCTAGTATTAGCCTTTCCCTTGGCATAATGGTTTTAAATGGTAATATACGCTCTTATTATGAAATTTAATGCCATTATATTCAATCTTTCACTCTCTCATTCATGTTTCCTCTGTTGGAATAGATGTAAATAAAAAATACTCTACTCATGCAGCTACGCTGATAAATATTTTCAATCAAAATGTTATTTGAAACAAAATGGATTTAGGTACAAAATAGTAACTTCAAAAAAGCCTATTTTTAAAAAAAATGTTAGGTTCCCAATGAAAAACTGATTATTTTAAAAGACAGTTTTCAACAAAAAGGACTTTTTCTTTGACTTATCTTTTCACAGGAAAAAAAGTAACTTCCTAACTGGGAGTAATGACTACAATATTCCTGTTATTATTCCTTGTTGCCATTTCTTCCATTAGACTCTCCATCAACATATCATTTTG
Source organism: Apteryx rowi (assembly GCF_003343035.1). NCBI lineage: Eukaryota > Metazoa > Chordata > Aves > Apterygiformes > Apterygidae > Apteryx > Apteryx rowi. The sequence goes on along the minus strand of NW_020449641.1, from coordinate 3,698,699 downwards.
ATTTCTTTACTTTTCAAAATAAGTACTTATTTTTCACAAAACTTAAAGGCAATCAAAATATATATAGACTGAAGATGTTCTTTATACTGTATGACTAAGCCATTGCCCRTGCATGCATACGCTTGTGTAAGCAAACACATTGGCAATAATATCTCATCTTTATAGATTCAAAATCTGCTTATTCTCTAACTAAATCCAAAAAGGGAAGCCCTCTGTCCCCAAATGCTGCTCTGCCTTTATCCCAAAAGGCAGGCTCCAGGCCTCTCTTTATATGCGATTATTGCTGTACAAATCTTTGCCTTTCTCTCAGGGCCATTCTCTTTATGCAGGATGACTCATTAGCCTTTATTCCCAGCAGGGAGCTGACATCCAATTAACTAGCTGACAGTCCTCTAGTGGCTCCCACTAGTCCTATAAGGCTCTGTTTACAAACACAGGCTGTTGCGCCCATAAGGGAGGGTAAGTTAAAAGTCCCCCTGCCAGGCCAGTTTGTTCAAAATCTTCAGAGCCCTTTAAATAATACCTTTGTATGTTAAAGATCAGACATATTGCTTGCAGCAGGATGCAAGCCATCCTAATGGCTACATCTGTGTTTGGCGGGAAAGGGAGCAGCAATTGGTATCGAAACAGGAGCGTCATGGCACAGCGACTGCCAAGATTTGGGTTTCAGCTGGGAAGCCAAAGGAAATTAGCAGGCAGGGAAACTTGGTAAATACGGTCTGGGGAAGTACCTAAAGGGTTTGTCCATAGTGATTTAAGCTCTCTCAGAGAAGAAACGGGCTTCAGAGTCTTTTAATGATAAAACTATTGATGTGGCAACATTTGCACAAAGACGACAAGTTATTTTATTAATTCATATAGTTTGAGTCCCACACACTCTTGAGGAGGAACATTGTGTTGCGTGCTTAGAGTGCTGCTTTTTACTTTACAGGGACTCACCACATAGTTTCTCAGCCTTTGATGGGGATGTGCTCATTTCCATCATTCGCACTAGGATTTCTACTTAGATTTTCCCTTTCAGCCAACTCCAGAAACTATACATGCCCAGAACATTATGATCACCACTACCCAATTTTCATCTGCCATCAGCTAAACCCAATAACTGCATAGAGTTTCTACTCAGACACAGGTCTGCCCTGGAACAACAACTTCAAACTAAAGTCAGAAAAGCTGCTTGGCAGCTTGGGCATCTCTCTGGCAGCAAGTCTGAAATTGGACCTCAATTTCAAATGTTCCTGAGTATTTATACGATTTTGGATGGTACTCTGAATCTTAATCTTCAACTCCAGCTCCCTTTCTGAGTTAGGTGCAAAAGCACTGACTGATCCAGACAGTTTCAAACCTGAGCTCAATTCCTTAGAATTTTCATGAAGATAGTCTGATCTTTTGAAATAACCTGCACTTGTCACAAACCATAGCCAGTGGCCGTATTCATAGTGAAGAATGCTGACACTGCCCTGTGAAGGTCTCCACTGTCCCATGCTACTTTTCTGGATAAGGAACAGAAGGGAGATGGATTCTAAGAAAAACAGGGAAGCATGCAATCCTGGTTATTTCCTCCAAGGTTGCTTTGCACCATGCAGATACTCTAAAGAGGTGTTATGTCAGGCTGAAGTGCTATTTCACTCAGATCTCTCCCCCACTTACAGTGGTATAAGTGAGAATTTATTGAGAATTTAAGCCTGAACATTTAATACCAGTTCTTTGCCTAATATATATCATAACAGAGATGCTGACATATTGATCTCAATAATAAGTAACTATTGTTATTTGGTTACAACAACAGGCAAAACCTTCAGGCAGAGAAGGTCCCTACAGACAAATACAAAACAAGGCTGTGGTCAGAAATTCATTGTGAAAGCAGCTCTGATAGTTTGAGAATTTACCCCTCCACCTCCTCTAGATGACAGTTAGAGATTAACATCTCAGCATCCCAAGTCTGTAGTACAAATCACATGGGTGCTTCCRACCTGCAGCAGTCTGCCGGGTGAGCTCAAATCACCTTCAGCAGCAGCATGAGCTCACATTGAAACAGCTCAGGGACCTCTCACATTCTGTTCCCCAATTCACCTGCAGCTGTAGCATCCTCTTGCCAGAGGCAATAAGAAATAGCTGAGGGACAGTCACTTACTTAGTGCCACAGACATTTCTGCTATAACTATCTAACCACAGCTTGAACTGCAGCCTCTACTAAGAAAAGTTATTCCTATAACTGGGTGAATTATATTCCAAACTGTTGTGAACAGACTGTCTGTACCTGCTAATTAACTGTTCGGTCTCATTACATAATAAGAATGACAATGATAATTGTTGTGTGCATCATGGTATGAGACCAGAGCTCTAGCCATGAGCCAGCCAGCACAGCAGTGCATAACAGAACGTAAGCCTTGACACTTCGTCCCATAATGCAGGGTTTGCTTCAGCCGCATCTTGATCTGAGCAAGAATCCAGATCTTAGATAAGCAGTAACTCACATAATCATAGAAGAAAATAAGATTGGAACAGACCTTGGGATTGCTGGGAATCTCACCCTCAAATCAGAGAAGGATCAAATTTCAGATTTAGATCAGGTTGCTCAGGGCCTGGTCCAGTCAAATTATGAAAACCTCCAAGGATGGAGATTCCACAGACCCTCTAGCCCCTGCTCCAGCATTCAACCACCTTTATCTTTTATTATTATTATTATTATTATTTTTAAACTCATTTCTGGTTGGAATTTCACTTTTCACAACATGTGATCACTGCTTCATCCTTCCTCTGAGGAGAGACCGTCTCTGTCTTCTCTATACCCTTTAGGCAATGGAAAATTGCAATTAGACTCCCTTAGTCCTCTCTTCTCCAAGCTAAGCAAACACAGCTCCCTCAGCTGCCCCTCACACATCACATGCACCAGCCTCCTGACCATCTTAGTGGCCCTCTGCTAGATTCTCCCATTTATTGATATCTCTCTTGTACTGGGGGTGGGGGGCACCAAACCAGACACAGTATTCCAGATACAGCTTCACTAGTGCCTAGCAGAGGGGACTAACCGTCTCTATCAACCTGTTGGCTCTGCCTTTGCTAATGCAGCCCAGTATACAGTTAGCCTTCATTGCCCACTTCTGCTTTGCCTAGATAGTGATAAATAACCTGTTTGTTGGCTATGTCAAATTATTCATCCCTGGAGATCTTTCTGCTGCCTAATATTGAAACTGCTGCCCTTCAATGCTCAGCATTTCCAGTTAAGCAAACTATGATAACACTAAAATTGTTTTAAACTCACTATAGTCCAGGCAGCAATAGGCCTACTCTTCCTGGAAACCATGCACAACCATGAAAAAAAAAGTCACCAACTACATTGTGTTTTTAATCCTATGGCATAGGCTAACTCACGTATGAAAGGCCAACAGATGGACAGAAAGAGACACCCTCCTCCCCCCTTAGCTGGTATTAATTCCCATTGAACACTCTCCTGTGTCCAGGCTATGCATGCTGACCACTCAGTGCAGACAAAACCGCAAACCACCTTGACGAACTTCCTAACAAGTTCCGTGCATCTGTGTTCCTCTCCCACTCGTTCTCTCTCTAAATTTTCCTCTAATTAATTCCATACTAAGCAGTGAAAAGCTGCAGGGTCCTCTCAGACATCCCTTGTCCCTTTCTCTACAGGCCCTCTGGTTCCTCCGTGGTAAGCCCGCTGGTAAAAAGCYGACATCTGTGCGGCAGCTCACAGGCTGCAATTTCAGGTATAGCATGTGTTGCACCTTGAACTACCATCTCATTTCAGACCCCACCATTGAGACCAATTAAGCACAGAGCATGCAAGAAGCCGACTGAGTGTCACGTGCTGACTATAACCACAAGGACTTAGAGGCCACAAATCTGTTATTACCAAGCTGTTCCTGACAGCAGCATGCTGCCTCCTAACAAAAAGGATAGATTAGGATCAATCAAGTCTCCCTCTGGCTTGATAGTGGGACTTTGGGCCACACCTTCCACCCAAAACTTTCTTCTTCTCCTCCTTCTGAACACCTAGCCAGCTCCAAGCTAACAAGGTGTCTGCTGAGTCAAGCAGGAGATGAACCATATGTTCATAATTAGTTAACTTCTCACTTTGTCACTAGAGGCACCATCAATAAACCAGCGAGAGGCCGTACTGGCCTTAGGAGATCCAATGAGCCACCCCCAGCCAGCACAGACCCCTCCCCTCCACACAGGCGACCAGCCATATTTCATTCCAGCTGCGGCATTGTGAGGTGAATTAAGTTTATCCTCAATTTAAAAAGCCAGCATGAAATCAAAAGAGACTTGAGGAAAAGAATAAAAAGAAAGAAAGAAAGAGAAGAGGAAGGGGTGGGAGGAAAGGGAAAAATCCTAGCAGGTCAACTCAAAGAAAGTCTGCTGAATGACAGTTTACAGGGATGGCCCCGCTTAAACCATTGCTGCAAGGCTGGCTGTTGGCAGCACATTAACTTCCAATGCCATTCTGTTCCTTATTCCCCAGCGCTGTGGTCAAAGGTCTCTTGTTACACACTGAAGGGGGGACCCAGTGATATAATTGTTTTTAAGCCAAACATATTGTTAAGTAATACTCTAGATAGTAGTCAAAGAGGAACTAGAGCCAACAGCACCGGGGTGAGACAGACCGTCTGGAAACACCATCCTGAGGTGAGTGTGCTGCCCACAACACTGTGTTCAATTTTGTACTTGAGCAAGTAGGGGCATGGCTTGCAAACAACCCGGTTTCCAGCAGACCGCACAGCAGCCACCCGTGCTCACTGCTTCAGTCTGAACCTCAGGAGATGCTGTCACACTGGATTATTATTTTTTTTTTAAAGCTTGGTCTCAAACTTTGGATGCATCTTTATTTCCTTTTTCTCTTTAAAGAGGAAAAATACTTGTGTGGTTTTTTTTTTTTAATATGAATGAAAAGAACAAGTTACAAGAGGCTCAGTGGTGGGCAAGACCTAGGTATGTTACACCCAGCACAGCTCCTGTGCTTTCAGTTCATTGATATCAGATTCTGTCCCTGATTTGGGAAAGCACATGGCAATAGTCATATCGCCTGGCGCTGGGAATTCAAGATGCTAAGCCTGACTCCCTAAGGACAGTGGAGAGTGCTGGACATTTCTAGAAAGTGATTAAAAGCACTTGAATTAGGAGCCTGTCTGTCCTAGAGTCATCACACCTCCCCAGGCTATAGAGCTTCCTCACAGGAAGACAAATCTCCTAACTTAGATACTTAAACTCAGGCAACCTGAATACCACCCACAACTAAACGCATAAATGCCTGTAGCTGACCTCTAGTATAAGCATCCTTCCTACACTGGAGGTTTAACTGAACCAGAGTCTGTGTTAGCAGTGCTCTCATTAGAAACTTTCATTTGATTAGATGCACTTGAAGAGGTAATTGCCCTAAGCCAGAGGAAGCGCTGTCGTCCTCTCAGGACTGATGGGGCCTGTGAAGATGCAGCAACGAAGGAATTCTTTTCCCCCATTTCCGCTCTCTCTGCTACAGACTCTCTTCTCGGCCCCTCCTGGCCCTTCAGCAGCCTTTGCAAGCTGTTTCACAGCTGTGCTTATCCCACCTGTTTTCTTGCTGCCTCCTATAGTCAAACTCCCTCCTCTGAAAAAAATCTTCTATTGCCCTGACTGCTCTAGCTTCCTTTGCAAATCAAACTGGCTTCACTTGCTAGCAGGCTGTTCTCTCCATTTCAATCTACTCTCCCTCACCTCCATTGCCAAAGCAGCAATGGCGAGGCTTCTTTTTGAGGTAAGTCACCCACAAGGCATGGCCTGGGACTGACAGAAGATACTTTGTTTTTCCCCTCTGCCATGGGGCTGCTCAGGTTTGTCAGCTCACTTCTTTACTGTGTCTATGCACACACAAATCCTGTGAAATCAAATCATCTCTGAATGGCAACTGAGGCACAGGCAAACTCCAGAGAAGACTGTAGGCAGGATGTGACATAAGTCTAGCCTGTAGTTCTGAAAAGTCCTGAAAGCTGCTGCCTGATCTTGCAAAGTTTCAACTCACAACCACACTTTTTTTTCCACTTTCAGAAAGCCCCTAGAAGTTCCCCAAGTACCTGTGCATACCTAGAAATACTTTCCTCTTCACAGTCCAGCACCTCTGCCCCATTCAGATGCAGGAATTGGCACTGCCTCTCTCAGGTTATCTATCTCAGAGCTAACCCGACACACCCCAGCAGGAKTGGTCTCTAAAATGACATGCAATTCTGGTTCCTTCTCCCCTTTAAATATCTGCAAGGAGCACTAACAGCCATTCTGGATCCCTAGTCCCATTCTCACTCCTAAGGACAGATACCTAAACTCTTTCTTTCAAAGATCCCAGCAGGACTGACTCTGGTCTTCTGAAACACAGATGCCAGATGACAAAAGGCAACAAACAGTGCTGCCGTCTCCTGATTTTTCCCAATCTATAGAAGCTGCCTGGCTGGTTACTAAGGCTCATCCCTTCTACACTGACAGATTCGGGAGTGTTCCTAGTCACAAAGACACAGGCATGCCCCACATCCTCTGCAAGAGACTTTGGAGAAAGGAATTCAAGACTCTTTACAGCAAAGAGAAAGCAAGAATAACTTCATAGCCCAGTGGCCAGGAGAAAACTCTTGTGTCTTGTTTCCAGCACTGTTTTGGATTTTACAATAAATATTTACCTGTTAAAACCCATGAACAGCTGTTGATGCAGAAATGAGAGTCACAGCTTAGAACCTCTCATAGGTGCAGGAAAAAAAAAAAAAACTTTGGAAATTTGAACCTTAGTATATCCAATAATTAAAAACAAAAATATGTCAGAAAAGAATTATTCTACAGTCTATCTCAAGATTCAGAGATGCTGACTTAATATTTTAACTCTTTAGGCAGACTATTGATTTTGTATCAAAAAAGGTTTGKTTTTTTTTTTTTCATTTTGATACCAAAAAAGCCATGCTGATAGCAACATTGCTCCAGTAAAGGTAAATAAACCAATCATGTGATTTACGTCATTAGTCAAAATTAACTAATTCCTTTGAATTTGAAAAATACTGGTAAAAGAATACAAGCTGTTCCTGAAAAAGCTATGGACTTGGACTTACTAAGGGAAATAATCTGGTCAATATTTGTACTCGGTGAATAAATAAAAGGTAATTGCCTCTGCTCCCAGGCAGTTCTTAAAGAGACAGAAATAAACTACCCTTTCTCCCAGCTTTTGTAATTGGCAGTATCAGAATTTTCTTATACAGCCCTGTCTGAGATGGAGGGTGAGCTGAGCCTTGTGCCTCTATATTGCTCAATACCCCCTTCAAAACTTAAATCCAATTGTAAGAGCCTGAGCAAAGGCTCCCGATTTACTTCCCTAAACAACATTCTTGACCCGCATGTTTGGGACTACAGGGAAGGATGCTAGGAAGCCCTCTAGTGTACAAACACTGCAGTCCTATAAAACACCGACCTCCAGGAATGCATGAAAACCAAAACATTTTCAGCAATAAGCTATCCCTCCAAACTCACATTATCAAACAACTTCTTTGAAAAAATGTCTATAAACAGTGTTTTTCTTGGAAATAATAGTACCAGCACCTAATTATTATAGAGGGCTTGTCATCAGTCAGAACATCTAAAATAACATTTTCCTCATCTTGTATTTGGGGGAAACTGGTATATGAAGAGATAAAGCAAACTACTGAAGACCATCCTGAAGGTCAGCAGCAGACCCAGAAACTAGCACCTTAGTGCCTTTCAGCTTCCCAGTGAAGTATTTCGTTCCCTGCAGCCACACCTCCTTTGTGCCTTCCTCATTTTCTGTTTAAAGGATGCTTCTTCTAAACACACAACTTTGAACTGGAGAAGATTCATCAGGTGTGCATGCCCACATTCTTTTTTGTATAGACTCATATCTCCTGGGCCCTGGAGATTACAGATCGGTCTTAGTGCTATTACTGAACACAAACTCACTTGAAATTTGAGGAATCGCAAAACAACATCCAAAACTCCTAAAACATCAGTAACTTGGGTTCTTATCCAAATTTTACAGCTCAGTTCCATCTTGCAGCCACACAGATAGAGGGACACACACATGGGATAAACCAAGCATCCAGGACACATTAGCAGAGCGCTGAGAAGGAAGCCAAAAGCTTTGGAAATGCGTAGCATAGTTAAAGGTAGGAAGGAGAAAATCAGTGATGGGCAGCAAGAGTTTTCTGCTGCCTATGCCAAAGTGTTCAGGGAGCTAAATGCCACAAACACAAATGAGTCTCTAGATAGGACTGAGGGCAATGAAAYTTCACAGAGGCTGCTAGATACAAGGATTCATTTTCCAAAAGCTATGCTTCAGAGAAGCAGCTGCGCTTTCCAGACAAGCCCYATGAAGACTTTTAGTGTAAGGTATAGTATCCTTAGACCAAAAAAATTCCCTTGAATGAGGAAGAAGCAAGAGACTTGGAAGGTGATAGGCTGGGAAAAAAAGCATGACACTGAAGGGTAGCACACAGAGAGCTCACAGATTCATGGAGAAAGGCTGACACTTCCACTGACAACATGTTTTACAACTTTTGGTGGGCTCAAAGCACTGTCTTTGGAACCAGACTGAGAATGAGTCTTCTCATGCTTCAAGGTTCTTCACAAAAAGACAATTTATCATATTGATGGATGCCAGTTATAAAGCTAAGCTCTGGGCCAATAGCTAATATTAACATCCCAGATTAAATTAGTCCATTTCATATGAACCTGCTGCTTTTTAAACAACAGGACACTTCCATCYCTAAGAGAGAATTCAGAGAGCCAACATGGGTCCCAAGATTCATATCAGAAGGCTGCAGAGCTTCAGTGCTGGCCACAGATTACAGAGCAGTCATTGGGCATTCGGTGAATGGCGAGAAGTCTCATTTCTGTCTGACTAGAAAGAACAAGAAAATGAAGATGAAACAGAACCCACTGGAGCCGCTGGGTAACTCTCCAAAGCCGCCATTTAAGTTTCTGTTCCTTCCAATCACTTCAGGAGACTAGGACACAAGAACCTGGAGCCAAGAGAAAAAGACTCTTCACTGAAGCCTGCCCTATTGCATTTGATTAACTTTTTGTTTCTTTTCGTACTGTACTATTACAGTTTGCACTGGAATTGCACAAGTGTAAAATTACAGTAAGGCATGGAGGAATCCTGCTCTCTCATCCAGGGGCAGCTAAAAACCCAAAGATTTCTCATTTCTCATTCACTCTGCGGCCTTTTTACATGGCTTTGGCATAGTAAAAGGCTGCCAAGGGGATGCAAAGGCCTCCCCCCCACCTTCACCTCCAGGATGGTGTAAAGCATAACTGGCCAAAAAATCCTGAATGCAGTAATTCTCCAGTGCACATCATAGCTGTGAGGGAATCCACACTGTTATTGAAGTGTGTAAACTTCTGCTCTAAAATGAAATTTCAGCAAAAAATCAGAGGAGAAAACAGCTCTGATGTGTTTTGAACGGAATCCTCCTTTTTTTTTTTAAGGCTTTGAGATTTAGAAGACATTTACTCTTTTAATCTATTATATCAAAATCTTTGACAAAATCACAATGAAACATTTTGTTCCCTCCTAAAAACAAAAACTAAAGAGGAAAAAAAATCTTTCACAGAGAATTAAAAAGCATTCAGGTTTCATTCCAACGAGCTGGGCATCAGGACCTCAGCATTCCTTGAGAAAAGAGATTATTGTCTCCAGCCAGCTTGGTGTAAGCCTGTAAAATCCTCTGCCAATCTTTTAGATGAATTACCATCCAACTAATTCTTTTTCATCACCCGTTCATGGAACACTACCTGCACGGACTAGGAGCTGAAGAGTTTATGTATATGGACAAAGCTGTTTTACCAGAATACCTCCCCAGTGACTTACCATTTTAACTTAGTCTTTGAATGGTGCATACAAAAGCCCTGACATCTTTCTCAGCTCATGACAACAACATCCTTCACCTTCTGACCCCCGACACATTTTCATGTCTCCTGGGATCTTTCATTCATTATTGATTAAGGAAGGCGACGCTATGCAGCTCAGCAATGAAGAGATGCCCTCACATATATTTACTCAGATCAGAAATCTCTGCCAAACCTTCCAACTACCAGCCAAGAATGGAAAGTACCCAGCTCCTACACCCAAGGAGAGATGGAGGAGAGCCAGACTGCCAACTCCTGAGCACTAGCCAAGAGGAAAAGCAGTATTAAATAGGTGAAGCCCAATACATAGGTACTGGCAACACTGTGCACTTTAAATGAACTCAGAGGCCAGGATATGAAGAGGGGAGATGCAGGCATCAGTGGCTGATCAGACATAAGGCTTCACTGAACTCTGCTTCTGGTCCTGTGGAAAGTCATTCCACTACGGGCAAAACCCACGAGCCAAGCTCTTCTGGCAGATCTCCCTGCAGAATAGTTTGACTTCAATAGAAAACACCATGGAGAAAAACATGGCTTTTCAGCTCACATTCCTTCTTTCATAGACTCAGCAATTTCACACAAACCATGATGGCCAAGCCTCATAACACAATACAGAGAAACAGAAATTATTTTTATCATCTGTTATTTAACCATGGGGCTACTTTAGTGCAGCTGCTTACACCGCAGACTTGCTGTGATGGAAAGGTTTGTTTTTTAGCTGCAGCACAGCAACTCAGTACAGTGGTAACCTCTGGATAGAGAAATGTAAACATGAGAGTAGTGTGCTGCTGATGCCAGATTAAAAATAGGCTTCAGTTCCAAAAGCAAATCAAGGTTTGTGTTAAAACTCCAATCCAATATTCCCCAAAACTTGTGAAAGAAATTTTCTGTTCAAAATTCATGTTGCGCTTGTGGATCCCAGGGGCCACAGTCAAGAGTAAAGGGACCATTTTGTTAAGGGATACAAGAATACATTTACAATTTTACAAACATAAAATCTAAGCAGACACACCACTCCTGTTTGACAGATAAGGAACTGAAACACAGAGATGCAAGGACTGACTTGGGTCTATACTGTAAATTGGTAACACACGAGAACTTACTTCAATTTTTATTAACCTGCTAAAGGCTCTAGAAAGACAATAGATTTTCTTAGGAGCTTGTCTGAAGCCTCAAAACAGATGTTGCTATAGAACTGTATAACATCAGATCCAGGAGTAGAACATACTCCTCTGCTGCACTCCAATCTGATTGGCAATAGCAACAGGTTCCCAYCTTTGGTTTTCAGGAGACCCCATGAGCCTGCCAAAGAGATGCATAAGTGCTTCTTGGATGACCAGGAAAATGGAAAAGTCATTGCACAAAACCAGATAAAAACAGCATGCATTGTTATTTATAAGAGCATCAGGATGGCAAACACACAGGATGAAAGAGAACAATGTAAGTTAAAGTCCAAAAATGGCACAAGAACAAATCTCCACAAATAAATTTAGACCAGAAACTAGAATAATATTTTGAACTTTCAAAGGAGTGAGCAGCAGTACTGGTCTCACAAGATAAAGCACTGGAGGGACGGCATTGAAAAACTGTCTGCCTAACTAAAGCAGGAGAAGGACAAGATGACCCAGAAGTTCCTTCTAGTCCTAGGCCATTTTAAGTTGTTACTCACGGTTTAGCTTACTTAACTTCACTCTCTGAAGCAGGGATCCTCTGTCCCCTGTGCAACACCAGTCACATCCATAGGAGAGAACCCAGATTTGAAGACGCATAAGCAGTGCCCAGGTCTACTACCAATTAGCTGTTAACAGAGCAGGGCTTATAACAGATAGGTGAACAGTTCTGCACACAGCACATGGCACACATCCATACCAATCATATTATTAAACATATTTCATCTGCAAGGATATTTTCATACATAAAAAGGACATCACCCTATATAAAAAATTTTTTTTCCCCTTCAGGTAAATCTGAAGCATTACTGCAAATCTAGGGAACTCTATTTTTATAAGAACTTTTTATAAGAACTTGATATTCCACTTCAGAATTCATTGTGCCCAATAAGGAATCTCTCTCCAAAATCTTATCTTACTGCCTGAATAGGGAGATAACAAGTTCCTTGTATTGTCATTATTCAGAGGACAAATGTGAAAGACAACTGCAAATCTGGGGGAATATAACATTCCAGCACCTTAAGCACTTTGAGATACTTTCTAAAAATCCATAGAGTTTCAAAGCCAATCAAGATTAACTGAAAATGATAGAAATTCTTTTGGCTTTTCATTACCTTCTTTAAGTGTACACATTACCACACACAAATCCATCAAATAATATCCACTATAGCAATTACATTTCTGTATCATTATAATCCACTATCCTTTTCCATGTTGCTGCTAAAACACAACGTATTTCCTTAGGAAAACCAACCCTTTTCTGATCACAGCAAATTAAGCACTAGTAATACCAAATTCACTTCTGAGGATCAGGTCAAGAATCAGTTTTATCCAGTGTGCACCAGAAAACATAGAAACACAATCACACTACATCTAAATTCACTGTGTGCCTTTATTTCAAATCAGAAGAATGTGCTGATGCCACTGCAAGAATCACATCTGGGTAGTATAGCCTCTATCCACTGACTCACAGCCATAGCTCTGAGAAACTGTGGGTAAACCCAGAAGAATTCTTTAAATTTTTTAAGTCTTAAAGTCATCTTTTTTTTGTTTGTTYGCTTCCAAATATTAATGAAACTCCCCAATACTAGACTCTACCAAAGCAGAAGAGCCAGAGCCCAATGGCTCTGTTTGATTAATTGTATTTTAGAGGAAATGAGGTCTACAGGTGTATTTACTGACAGCTGATAGTGATTTCAAAACTGGTCACTGGTGTGAGAAAGGGATGGAAAAGGTAAGCATTACCCTAAAACATACCAGGAAGAGATAAAAGAGATAAAGACATGCCAGTGCTTTTCTCTAAAGCATCAGTGCAGCACCTGACAAACTGAGTAATTTTGGTCATCCATTTGAAAAACAAGATAACGTCAGCTAGAATAGTCTCCGAGATGGGTCCCCATAGCGTTTATGTTATGGGATGATTCTAAATAAACCTGATTTGATCTAAAAAACAACAGAAAAGACAAGATGTGACAGCACTCTGCAAAGACATCAAGGATAAACACTGTAGAGGGAGAAGAACTGTCTAAACTAAAGCAAAATGTTGGCACAAGGACAAAAGGGATTATAGCCGCTATGAATGCATTCAGAGTGGAAACTAGAAAGTGTCTAGCCATCAGAGCTCAGAGGGTATGAAGCAGCCTCACAGTGGGAATAACATAAGGAAAATAACCTAATTAGTTTTAAGAGGGAGATTGGGAAGTTTAAGAAAGTCACAACAGCAGGGGATTGGATTTGGGAAGTGCCTTTTAGTCCTGTGTTCCAGGAGGAAGACTGATCAGAGAACAAGGAGAACCTATATCTGCAGAAATTTGCATTCAGGAATATTCTTGCACATCAGTCTCATCAGGCTTAGTTAATCACACCTTTACCTCACAAATGTCAGCAAAGATGCATGGAAATGCCAGATACCTGTGCGTACCTGATTATAGGGCTAATACCTGGAGATATTAAGTAAGCCTTTATTTTACTTCTGATCTACTAGCCATCCTCAGGAGGGATAAGGAGCAGCATAGCAACAATATGACAGAATAAATGAAGAGGATTTGGGGTAGGGCAAGACACCCTAAACAGGTGTTTAAATGAAAAAATAATATGCTTACACTGGCGTAAATCTGGTATAAAATTTGACTTAAACCATTTGTAAATATTTTTAACATTACTCTGATTCAATAGTTGTGTCCTTAAAATTTATTGTTCTTTTTCTTCTGTGTAGAATTCCAACTGGAAACCAGTTCACAATAGTCCAAACACAACTTTTTGGCCATTTCTATATAAAATAAATTAAAACAGAAAAATCTAAGCAGAATTAGCCCCATCACTATCATTTAAACAAGAAAAAACAGAGAGTGTGCAGAAGAAAACAGTACCAATAATAGAGCCACAGGCAAGAACACATGGGAGTTACACACATGAATATATGCTRGTGTGTTCTTAAAACTTTAGGGATAAGCAGCTATGAAACTCAGAGTGAAATCCTACCTCCACTGAATCCAACAGCAACATTATCATCTTCAAAGAAACATTTCATCCCTGAACTTGACTTCCAACCAAAGAAGTGGAACACTAACTTCAACAAGCAAGAGGTCTGAGAGCGGCCTCCTCAGATCAGCAGGAAAAGGATTAATTACCAAATGATTGTTACTTCTTGCTGTTTTAACCTWTATATGGATGTGGTACTGCTATTATGATTCAAAGCTCTTCTATCATCATCATGTGACATCCATGCCCCATTTGGCAAAATTAGCTTTTTCTCTTACACCAACAGCATTTGCCTTTCCTTGACAGAAAGTCACCCAAAAGTTATCTCCCAAAATCTATGAGAGTCTTGAGCTCTGATCTGGGGGCCTTTTACCCATGCATCATCCTTCACTCCCAAGCATGGAAACCATGGTACATGGAGTCAAAATTAATTAGGCAAACTCAGAAAGCAAAGCACTGCCAGAAACCAAACCAGCACACTGCCTTCCACAGAGCTGGTGTACCAGCAGGACGACTACAAGCTATCTTCATACCTGTTTTTCACACGAAAATTGCACCCCTCCTCCCGCCACCACTTCTCAGGAGGTGAACAGCATGCCTAAGCATTCAGAGCTCTGCCAAGGGGAAGCAGATTTTGAGCGATGAGCATTGCGCCAGGCGAAGGGCCCTGTGTAGGAGTGGTTGGGAGCAGGCAGCACCTCACCACATGCCCACCTCCATGAAGTAGGAAGGAGACATTTTCTGCCCGCTCTCAGCTGTGGCCTGACCCTCCTTTCAGACACCTAGATTTCCCCTCTCTGTCCCCACACAGACCAGCTGTAGAGACCAAGGGCAATAWAAGGAGGGCACCTCAGACAGCCTGGCTCCCCCACTGGGGACTTCTCCATGCCTGCCTCCACCCCACCCGGGGCCGGCCTGGCTCTTCCCCCGGGGGACCAGGAGAGGGGGCACGAGGCTGGGGGAGGCAGCTGTGCCCCGGGCAGGCGGGCGGGACGGCCTGGGCCCAGCAGCAGGGCGGGAAGCAGGGGCGRCCCCGCCAACCGCCATTTCCCCCCCAAGGCGGGCGTGGGCGCGGGGTGATGACGTCGCTCCAGCCGTCCAGCTCCCCCAATGGCCGGGGCTGGCGCTCCCGCGCCTCCCCGCGGGGCAGCCCCAACATGGCCGCTGTCTCGGGCGGCCCTAGGCCGAAGCCGCGGCGTCCGGAGGCGCTGCCGCGCCCGCACGGGCCCCGCGGGGCTCCCGCGCCTCGCAGGGCGCT